>NW_026728069.1:640538-962561 GCF_030684315.1 Stegostoma tigrinum
AGACCAGAAGTCTATAAGACATAGGAGTGGAAGTAAGGCCATTTGGCCCATCAAGTCCACTCTGCCTTTTAAATCATGGCTGATGGGCATTTCAACTCCACTTCCCTGCACGCTCCCTGTAGCCCTTGATTCCTTGTGAGATCAAGAATTTGTCGATCTCTGCCTTGAAGGCATCCAACGTCCTGGCCTCCACTGCACTCAGTGGCAATGAATTCCACAAGCCCACCACTCGCTGGCTGAAGAAATTTCATCTCATTTCAGTTTAAAATTTGTCGCCTCTAATTTTAAGGCAGTGCCCATGGGTCAAAGAACAAAGAACAAAGAAAATTACAGCACAGGAACAGGCCCTCCGGCCCTCCAAGCCTACGCCAATCAAGATCATCTGTTAGCGAGTTTTGAGAAGATTTGTAGCTCAAGTTGAGTTTCTGGATGTGACTTTGCTCGCTGACCTGGAAGGTTAGTTTTCAGACGTTTCGTCACCATTCTAGGTAACATCATCAGTGAGTCTCCGATGAAGCACTGGTGTTATGTCCCGCTTTCTATTTATCTGTTTAGGTTTCCTTGTGTTGGTGATGTCATTTCCTGTTCTTTTTCTCAGAGGATGGTAGATGGGCTCCAAATCAATGTGTTTGTTGATGGAGTTCCAGTTGGAATGCCATGCTTCGAGGAATTCTCGTGCATGTCTCTGTTTGGCTTGTCCTAGGATGGATGTGTTGTCCCAATCAAAGTGGTGTCCTTCCTCATCGGTATGTAAGAATACTAGTGATAGTGGGTCATGTCGTTTTGTGGCTAGTTGATGTTCATGTACCCTGGTGGCTAGCTTTCTGCCTGTTTGTCCATTTGATTGTCCATTTGTCCTGTTTGATTTGGACAACACATCCATCCTGGGTCAAACCAAACAGAGACACGCACGAGAATTTCTAGAAGCATGGCATTCCAACCGGAACTCCATCAACAAACACATTGATTTGGAGCCAATGTACCATCCTCTGAGGAAAAGAACGGGAAATGACATCACCAACACAGGAAATGACATCACCAACCCAAAGAAACCGAAACAGATCAAAAGAAAGTGGAACATAACACCAGCGCTTCATCGGAGGCTCACTGATGATGTTACCTAGAATAGCGATGAAACGTCTGAAAACTAACCTTCCAGCTCAGCGAGCACACTCACATCCAGAAGATCCTCTGTCTAACATGTCATCTATTTTCTAACGGTCTGGGTCCATTTTCTCCCTGCCCATCCATATGCCTGTCCAAATATATCTTAAAGGACGCTAACGTGTCTGCGTCTACCACCTCCGCTGGCAACGCATTTAAAGCACCCACCACCCTCTGTGCAAAGAACTTTCCACGCATATCTCCCTAAAACTTTCCTCCTCTCACTTTGAACTCATGACCCCTAGTAATTGAGTCCCCCATTCTGGGAAAAAAGCTTTTTGCTACCCACCCTGTCTATACCCCTCATGACTTTGTAGACCTCAATCAGGTCCCGCCTCAATCTCTGTCTTTCTGATGAAAATAATCCTAATCTACTCAACCTCTCTTCATAGCTAGCACCCTTCATACCAGGCAACTTCCTGGTGAATCTCCTCTGCACCTTCTCCAAAGCATTCACATTCGTTTGGTAATATGGCAAACAGAGCTGTACACAGTACTCCAAATGTGGCCAAACCAAAGTCCTATACAACTGCAACATGACCTGCCAACTCTTGCACTCATTACCCCGTCCAATGAAGGAAAGCATGCCATATGCCTTCTTGTCCACCCTATTGACCTGTGTTGCCACTTTCAGGGAACAATGGACTGAAACACCCAGATCTCTCTGTTCATCAATTTTCCCTCGGACTTTTCCATTTACTGTATAGTTCGCACTTGAATTTGATCTTTCAAAATGCATCACCTTGCATTTACCCAGATTGAACTCCATCTGCCATTTATCTGCCCAACTCTCCAGTCTATCTATATTCTGCTGTAATCTCTGACAGTCCCCTTCACTATCTGCTACTCCACCAATCTTAGTGTCATCTGCAAACTTGCTGATCAGACCACCTACACCTTCCTCCAAGTCATTTAAATATATCACAAACAGCAGTGGTCCCAGCACAGATCCCTGTGGAACACTACTGGTCACAGGTCTCCAGTTTGAGAAACGCCCTTCCACTACAACTCTCTGTCTCCCGTTGCCTAGCCAGTTTTTTATCCATCTAGCTAGCACACCCTGGACCCCATGTGACTTCACGTTCTCCATCAGCCTGCCATGGGGAACCTTATCAAACGCCTTACTGAAGTCCATGTATATGACATCTACAGCCTTTCCCTCAGCAATCAACTTTGTCACGTCCTCAAAGAATACTATTAAGTTGGTAAGACATGATGTTCCCTGCACAAAACCATGTTGCCTGTCACTGATATGCCCATTTTCTTCCAAATGGGAATAGATCCTATCCCTCAGTATCTTCTCCAGCAGCTTCCCTTCCACTGATGTCAGGCTCACCAGTCAATAATTTCCTGGATTATCCTTGCTGCCCTTCTTAAACAAGTGGACAACATTACCACGTCTCCAGCCCTCGGGACCTCACCTGTGTCTAAAGATGCTGCAAAGATATTTGTTAAGGCCCGGGCTATTTCCTCTCTCGCTTTCCTCAGCAACCTGGGATAGATACCATCCAGACCAGGGGACTTCTCCAGCTTAATGAATTTTAGGATACCCAACACTTCCTCCTTCCTGATGTCAACTTGACCTAGAGTAAGCAAATATCTATCCCTAACCTCAACATCTGTCATGTCCCTCTCCTTGGTGAATACCGAGGCAAAATACTCGTTAAGAATGTCACCCATTTTCTCTGAATCAGCACATAACTTTCCTTCTTTGTCCTTAAGCTGGCTAATCCTCTCTCTAGTTACCCTCTTGCTCTTTTCATATGAATAAAAGGCTTTGGGATTTTCCTTAACCATGTTTGCCAGCAATATCTCATGTCCTCTCTTAGCCCACTTAATCCTTCGTTTCAGATTCGCTCTGCATTCCCGATATTCTTGCAAAGCGTCGCCAGTCTTCAGTTGCCTAGACCTCATGTATGCTTCCTTTTTGCTCTTGGCTAGTCTCACAATTTCAATTGTCATCCATGGTTCCTTCATCTTGCCATTTCTATTCCTCATTTTCACAGGAACATGTCTCTCCTGCACGCTAATCAACCTCTCCTTAAAAGCCTCCCACACACCAAATGTGGATTTACCAAAAAACAGTTTCTCCCAATCTACATTCCCCACATCCTCCGGAAACTTGGTATAGTCAGCCTTCTCCCAGTTTAGTACTCTTCCTTTAGGACCACTACCATCCTTGTCCATGCGTATTGTAAAACTTACGGAATTGTGGTCGCTATTTCCAAAGTAGTCCCCTACTGTAATATCAACCACCTGGCCAGGTTCATTCCCCAGCACCAGGTCCAGTATGGCCCCTTCCCGAGTTGGACTACATACATACTGCTCTAGAAAACCCCCCTGGACACTCCTTACAAATTCTGCTCCATCTTGACCCCTAACACTGAGTGAATCCCAGTCAATGTTGGGAAAATTAAAATCTCCCATCACCACCAGCCTGTTTCTCCTCCAACTTTCCATTATCTGTTTACATATTTGTACCTCTATCTCACGCTCGCTGTTGGGAGGCCTGTAGTACAGCCCCAACATTGTTACTGCATCCTTCCTATTTCTGAGTTCTACCCATATTGCTTCATTGCTTGAGTCCTCCATGGGGCCCTCCTTCAGTACGGCTGTGTTATCGTCTTTGACATGACAAGTACTGCAACTCGTCCACCCCTTTTACCTCCCTCTCTAACCCCACTGAAGCATCGATATCCTGGGACAACTAGTTGCCAATCATACTCTTCCCTCAACCAAGCCTCAGTAATAGCAATAACATCATACTCCCAGGTACTGATCCAAGCCCAAAGCTCATCTGCCTTATCAACTACACCTTTCGCATTAAAACAAATGCACCTCAGACCACCTGTCACTTTGTGTTCATCATCTGCTCCCCGACTACTGTTCCCTTTAGTCACACTGACTCCATTAACTAGTTCCTTACAGGCTTTCGTTCCTACCTCTTTTCTGTCCAATATTTGGTTCCCATCCCCCTGCCACATTAGTTTAAACCCTCCCCCACAGCATTAGCAAAAGTATCCCCAAAGACATTGGTTCCAGTCTGGCTCAGCTGTAGACCATCCAATTTGTAATAGTTCAACGTTTTCCAGAACCGGTTCCAAAGTCCCAAAAATCTGAACCCCTCCCTCCTACACCATCTCTCAAGCCACGCATCCATCCTAGCTGTTCTTTCGTTTCTGCACTGACTAGCACGTGGCACGGGTAGCAATCCTGAGGTTACTACCTTTGAGGTCCTACTTTTTAACTTGGCTCTTAACTCCCTAAATTCTGCTTGGATGACCTCATCCCATTTTCTGCCTATATCGTTGGTGCCTATATGCAACACGACAACTGGCTGTTCACCCTCCCCCTTCAGAATGTTCTGCAGCCGACCGGAGACATCCCTGACCCGTGCACCTGGGAGGCAACATACCATTTGGGAGTCCCGTTTTCCACCGCAGAACCGCCTATCTATTTCCCTTACAATTGAATCCCCGATGACTATCGCCCTTCCACTCTTTTTCCTGCCCAAGTACATGAAGGCGACCCCCGCTCGAGGTAAGCTTTTTAAAGTGGGAATAAAAAACGTTACATTCCCGACAGCCTCCTGGCGCTCTCTCTGTCTGGCCCTCGCTCTCCTCCCGCCTAACAGAAACAACTTAGTCTCCACTAGTCTCCTGCCTAACAGAAACAACTTCCTAGCGTGCACCCCTTCTAAGCCATCCATTATTTTGTAAGTTTCTATTGGGTCTCCCCTCAACCTTCTAAACTCTGATGAGTACAATCCCAGGATCCTTAGCTGTTCATCATACGTTAAACGTACCATTCCAGGGATCATCCGTGTGAATCTCCGCTGGAGATGCTCCAGAGCTAGTATGTCATTCCTGAGTTGTGGGGCCCAAAGTCCTGCCCTGCTTTACTCTACCAAACGCAAAACCTCTCATTTATCTAAATTAAACTCCATCAGCCACACCTTGGCCCATTGGCCCATCTGATCAATGTTCCATTGCACACTGAGATAAACTTCACCACTGTCCACGGCACCACTTTTTAATGTCACCTGTAAACTTACTAACCATGTCTCTGATATTCACATCCAAATCCTTTATATTAATGATGGAAAGCAGTGAACTCAGCACTGATACTTGCGGTACACCGCAGGTCGATGGTCTCCAGTCTGTAAAACAATCCTCCACCTTCAAGCCAATTTTGAATTCAATTGACTAGCTCCCCCTGGATCCCATGTGATTACCCATTGCTAATCTGTCTACCGTTTGGAACGTTATGGAACACCTTCCTGATGCCGATTTGGAAAATGTCTGCCACACTGCCTTCATCAACCTTCTTTATCACCTCTTCAAAATAATCAAGTTAGGGAGATGTGATTTACACTGCACAAAGCAATGTTTACTATCCCTATTCACTTCTACCCTTTCCAAATGCATGTAATTCCTATCCCTCAGAATCGCCTCCAACAACTTACCCAGCTCTCATGTCAAGCTCAATGGTCTCTGGCGTACTGGCTTGCCGGGACAGTGTTTCCTTTTCCAGTCCCACCTCTCCCCTGATCACTACAAATTTTAAACGTAGCCAGGTTGGAGATGTGGCTGATAATATAGGTCTCAGACTGGGTCAGGGTCAGTGTAAGGAAAGAGTCAGACAGTTTTCTTTAATCTGCTAAAATGACATATTTATGACCAAACCAATTTTACTCAAACTATGATGCAAAGAAGAAAGACACACATACACACACACACACACACACACACACACACACACACACATGCACACACACACACACGCACACACGCACACACACACACACACACACACGTATATTTGATGACAAACTGAAATATTAATTTAAAAGAACTTTGTCCACGTAACAGTTGAACTCATGATAAAAGGAAAAATGTGAGAGATTGTCCCAAATTATTCTGCTTCCAAATTTATTCTGCTCGCACAAGTTGTTGGCAATGGGATTATTTCCTCGAACTGTTAGATTTGGCTGAATTCCCTTTGCTACAGGCAGTGGGAGATTCCACTTAATCCTCATCATGAATCCTCCATGAGTGGTAATGATGATTGGTGCGTTTTCAGCTCTCATACATTGATGCAATGAGGAACAAGGAAATAGAGAGGAAGCGATAGGCTGTTGCTTTTCAGGTAGGTTGCGTTTCTTTTCTCCTCTCTGAGTTGAATCGCGCAATAATGCTATCCAACCCCCAACATGAACATGTGAGGTCCTCTTGAACATTGTCCGAGCTATTAGTTTCCATCACATTCCCTGCTCCATGTTGGTGCATCATTGCTGCTGTCATACACAGCGTCATTTCCTGAGCAACAAAAGGGCCGACTTGATTTAAAGACATGTTTATATGTGCCTGTATAATTTAAAAATAACAAGTCTAGATGTCTTCACAACATCTATATTAAAATGAATGTGTCTTATTCCGAACGAAATACAGAAATTAGTGGAAAAGGTCAGCAGCCTGGCAGCATCTATGAAGAGAAATTAGAATTAATGCTTCAGGTCAAGTGAACCTTCTTTAGAATCTGTTTTATTTTTTAAATTATTTCCCCAGTTGTATTCTCCCAATCAAGACAAATTATCCGTCAGGTATTCACCATTTACACTCTCCTCAAGTTCCTATATAGTCAAGAATATTTCTGGTTCTCAGAATTAAACTATTAATCCTCCATAATATAATGCCTTCATCACAGGACAGTGTATAGAGAACCATCTTTGAAAAGTTTCAAAGGCCATTGTGATTTTTTTTTTAGTTTCAGGCATCATGACTGCAGACAGAGCATGAGATGGATTCTCAGCAATGCTCTGTACAGAAGCAGAGAAACATGCCTAACATCATACCCAGCACCCTTTTCAAGAAACAGCACTATTCCATTTACTTTGCAAATTGCTTGTGACATCTTCAAACTAACTTTATATGATTTCTGTCCCAGGACACACAAATCACTCAGTAGCACCAATCTCTGTTGTTACTTCTCCAGTCGTATAATTTACTGCTGTTTTATCCTTTCCCCAAAACACAAATGTCCCACAACCCACACTCTACTGTTTTATTTGCATTGCTGGAAGTTTGCTCCCAAACACCCCCTGTCTACACACCAGTGTAGATCACCTCCCTCCACTTGTCATCTTATTGGGTGACTATAATGCTGTACTAGCACATTGAGCTCCAATCCTATCAGCCCTTCATCAACATCATTAATCTGGATTGTAAACTGTTGATGAACTCACAACATTTCTTGAGGAATTCCATTAATCGCTGCTTTCCAACCTGAAACTAAATAATTATCTATATTCTGCATTTCTTGTTAGTGAACCAGGACTCGCTGTGTAGCAGCTGGGAAAGGTTGCAGGGCCTCTCCTGTGGTGTGTAGCTGGTTGTCGAGAAGTATCTGAGCTCAGCATTACACCATTAGGGCCATTTGTTGTCAGATCATCAGGCCGAGGTTGTACTGTCAATGATTTTGATCCTTGAGTGTTTAAAAAACAAGCACAGGATATAGACTGACATTTGAGTAGAATGCTGTAAGGTCAGAAATGCTGTCTTTTAGATGCAGCAATAAATCTAGTCTGCCCTCTCAATCAGGTGTTCAATTTTCTCCAGAAATATATCGAGGAGAAGGGGAGGTTTCCTATCAGTCTGGTTAACATCTGTCCCTTTAAGAACATCACAAATATAGTTAAGCTTCTGGTTAATTTCATTTTTGGCTGTGGGTGCTGTGTGAAAACGTTGCCACAATTGGTACACAATAAAATAAAAAGTCTTTGATGAGTGACCTTACAGACGTTTGCAAAGTCATAAGGGACACAGGAGTGTAAACAGCCAAGGTTATTTCCCTGGGGTGGGGGAGTCCAAAACGAGAGGGCACTGCTTTAAGGGGAGAGGGGAAAGGTTTAAAAGGGACTTAAGGGGCAACATTTTCATGCAGAGGGTGGTGTGTTTATGGAATGAGCTGCCAGAGGAAGTGGTGGAGGCTGGTACAATTACAACATTTAAATGGCATCAGGATGGGTATATGTTTCTGAATGGTTTAGAGAGGAATGGACCAAATGCTGGCAAATGGGCCCAGATTTATTTAGGATATCTGGATGGCGTGGATGAGTTGGAGCGAAAGCTCTGTTTTCATGCTGTATATCTCTGTGTCTCTATGATAACAACCATGACTGTTTGAATGGGGACATCCTTTTCCTCTGCAACAGCTTTGAAGGGAGGAGTGAGACAACAACAAACAGGATACGAGCTGCAGTTGGCCAATTGGACCCTCGAGCCTGCTGCTTAATTTAGAAAGATCATGGCTGATCTGTTTGTGGCTGAACACACTTTTCCTGTTTATTCCCAAAAATGGACTCTCTTGTCCGTTAAAGGTCAGTTGAGCTCCGCCTTGAATATCTTCACTAACCCAGTGTTCACTATTCCCTGGGGATGAGAACACCACAGACAGCACAATGTTAGAGAGAAAGATATATTCGTACCTCAGTCTTAATTGGGAGGCTCCTTAAAGTGCGTCAGCCACACAGCAAATTACCTCCTCGAAATATTCCCAATACCTTCAGACCAGACAGTTTAAGAAATTGGAGCAGAATTTGCCATCTGGCCCATTGAGTCTGCTCTGCTGTTCGATTATGCTTGACATATTTCTCAAAACAATTCCCTTGCCTTCTCACCATAACCCTTGAACTGCTTATTCATCAGAATGTATCTATCTCCACGGCTGTGTGCATGTGTGCAAGTGCATGCGCGTGTGCGTGTGCGTGTCCATGTGTGTGTGAGTGTGTGTGTGTGTGTGTGTGTGTGTGTGTGTGTGTGTGTGTGTGTGTGTGTGTGTGTGTGTGTGTGTGTTCCTGCTTTATGGCAGGAGACAGGGTGGTCATGGAGGATTGTCCTTCAGACGGGAATCCTGTGGTTTGTGGTGATCCACAGGGGTCAGTGCTAGATTTACTTTTGGTTGTCATTTAAATGAATGATTCAGATGAAAATTATAGAAGGCAAGGTTAGCAAGTTTACGGATGACACTGAGATTATATGAACAATGGACAGACAAGGTTATCCAAGATTACAAAGAGATCCCGAGCAAATGAATGAATCATAAAGATGTACAGTATGGGAACAAATCCCTTGGTCCACATGTCCATGCTGCCCAGGTAGCCGAAATTAATCTCATCCCATTTGCCAGCGTTTGGCCTACATTCCTCTGGACCCTTCCAATACATATACCCATCCTTTGAAATGGTGTTTTCACAAGCCTCCAGCACTTTATCTGGAAGTTCATTCGTATGGTTTTTTAAATCTTTCCCGTTGTTCCATAAACCTGTGCCTTCTAATGTTTGACTCCCCATACTCTAGAAAAAGACCCTGACTATTCACCCTATCTATGCCCTTCATGTTTTTATAAACATATATCAGATGCACATTTTACTCCAATCAACACGAATGGCTGTGCTTTCTGTTATCCCGGGCCTGAATTCTGAAATTCAACACTGGTCCTTCTCAATCAAGCCACAATTCTGGAAAAAATTTCACCAACTTGTTTAGACATTTTATGAAACACTGCTGGGGGATTTGAATTGAGGCCTCTGGTCCAAAGGTGAAGGCCACCACACTGCAATGGCCCCTGAATCTACAATATGACTGTCCCGTATATTTGCTCATCAACCTGTTCTGAGAGGCTGTGACACACCTCTGTGGCTGGCAGGAGTTGTATCCAGAACTTCTGGTCCAGAGCCAGTGACATTATCATAGATTCAGAGATTGGAATTGAATCAGACCTCTGGCACAGGCATTGGTGCTACCCATTACACAAGACCAAAGTCATGCCCAGATTTTGAGTCACATTTTACGTGCCAAATTTCAGCTGAATTTGAATTTATCAAATTCTGGTTAAATTTACTGAATTACACAGGGAAGATTTTTCAGTGTTGAACAAATGCAAGGTACTTGCCTCAACGAGAGGATGTTGAGGGAATGTGCTGCGTCATTTAGATAAACTATTAGCATCTTTAATTGCTTGGCTATGATTTCCAGCTTAAATGGTTATTATCTGAAATCCTCCCTCTACTGACCCCTTCTCCCACCGCCAGCACACCCCCTCCTTCTGGACACCATTCCCAGGCCTCCTACCCTCCCTCGAATTCTTCATCTCCAACTGCCATTGAGACATCAATTGCCTCAACCTCTCCACCCCTCTCACCCATTCCAACCTCAGCCCTGCAGAACATACAGCCCTCCGCTCCCTTGTCTCCAACCCTCACCTCACTATAAAACCCACGGACAAGGGAAGCACATTTGTAGAATGGCACACAGACCTCGACATTGCTGAGACCAGATGCCAGCTCTCTGACACCTCCATCTACTGACTCCTTGATCATGACCCCACCCCTGACCACCAATACATCATCTCCCAGACCATCCTCAACCTCATCACCTCAGGTGACCTCCCACTCACAGCCTCCAACCTCATTGTTCCCTAATCCTGCACCGCCCGCTTCTATCTCCTTCCCAAAATCCACAAACCTGTCGGCCCTGGTCAACCCATTGTCTCTGCCTGCTCCTGCCCCACCGAAATTATCTCCAACTATCAGGACTCCATTTTCCCCGCCTTGGTCCAGCTAATCCCCACCAATGTCCATGATACCACCCACGCCCTCCAACTCCTCCAGAACTTCCAATTTCCTGGTCCCCAACACCTCATCGTCACCATGGACCTCCAATCCCTGTATCCTTGTAATCCCCAAACAGATGACCTAACGGACCTCTGCTTCTTCCTGTCCCCCAGGCCCGACCAGTCCCCCTTCACTGACACCCTTGTCCGCTTAGCTGAACTCGTCTTCACCATTAATAACTTCTCCTTCAAGTCCTTCCACTTCCTACAGACAAAAGGGTTGGCCGTAGGACCGGCATGGGCCCAAGTTATGCCTGCCTCTTTGTATGTTACATAGAACAATCCCTTTTCCAAAGCTACGCTGGCCTTAAACCCCACCTCTTCCTCCGTTATATTGATAACTGTATCGGTCCCACCTCATGCTCCCACCAGGAGCTCAAACAGTTCATCCACTTCACCAACATCTTCCATCCCAACTTTGAGTTTCCCTGGACCATGTGTGATACATCTCTCTCCTTCCTGGGCCTCTGTGTTTCCATCTCTGGAAACCACCTGGAAAACAATATCCGTTTCAAGCCTACCAACTCCCACAGCTACCTTGAATACACGTCTTCCCACCCACCTTCCTGCAAAAATATTATTCTCTATTCCCAATTCCTTCACCTCCTCTGCATCTGTTCCTGAGATGAGGATTTCCACTTGCAGTCATCCCAGATGTCTTCATTTTTCAAGGGTTGCAACTCCCCCTCCACAGTGGTTGAAAATACCCTCGAACGCATCTCTCATGTTTTCTGCAACTCATCCCTCACACCCCCTCCCCTCGATAAAACCAAAAGAGAATCCTCACATCCTGAGGCACCCCATGCGCCCCGACCACCCCCACCAACCTCCGGATCCAACACATCATCTTACAGCACCTGTGCCGTCTGCAATCTGATCCCACCACCAAAGACATTTCCCCCTCGCCACTCTTCCCTGCTTTCTGGAGAGACCACTTTCTCCATGAATCTCTTGTCCGCTCTACACTCCCCTCCAGCTCCACGTCACCCGGATCTTTTCCCTGCAACTGCGAGAAGTGCAGAACCTGCCCCTACCCCACCACCCCATACCCTCCAACCCAGGCCGCAGGAAAACCTTCCACATCAAACAGATGTTCACCTGCACATCTGCTGATGTATATTGTATCCCCTGTTCCTGATGTGGCCTCCTCTTCATTGGGGAAAACAAGCAGAGCCTTTGAGACCGCTTTGTGGAACATCTACGCTCCACACCCTGGATATCATGTCCATCCTGGGCCTCATCCAATGTCATAATGATACCACCCAAAGGCTGCAGGAACAGGACCTCATATTTTGCTTTTGAACCCCGCAGCCTCATGGTATCAATGTGGACTTCACAAGCTTCAAAATCTCCCGACCCCCAAATGCATCCCAAAACCAGCCCAGCTCATCCCTGACTCAGTGACCTGTCCATCCTTTCTCCCACTGATCCACTCCTCCCACCTCAACCCCCGCCCCTACCTCCTACCAACCAGTCTCATCCCTGTCTCCTTGACCTGTCCGGCTTCCCTTGACTGACCAACCTCCACCCTAACTCCCCGCCTACGCTCACCTTTACTGGCTCCATCCCAGCTTCCTTGACCTGTCTGTCTCCTCTCCACCTATCTGTTCGTTTATCCATCTTCCATCCGCCTCTCCCTCTCCCTCTCTATTTATTCCAGAATCCCCTTCTCCTCCCCCATTTCTGAAGAAGTGTCCAGACCCGAAATGTCAGCTTTCCTGCTCCTCTGATGCTGCTTGGCCTGCTGTGTTCCTCCAGCTCGATACTTTGTTATCTCAGATTCTCCAGCAGCAGCAGTTCCTACTATATCTGGAGACTGCAATGTTCGGGAAAGAAATTCTGCAGACATGTTCTGCACTATGAAGAATCTTGATTAGACATTACTGAACACCAGACATGACAAAAGAGTGTAATTTCCAACCCCAAAAGATCATATTGCAGATCACTATTTCCCACCTCTAAGGTGTGAATGCTCTCATCTTAAAAGCATTAAACATTACACAGCAACAAATTATATTCTAGGATCAAAAACAAAGTTGCTGGAAAAGCTCAGCAGATCTGGCGGCATCTTTGAAGGAAAAAAAGACAGTCAATGTTTGGGGTTCAGTGACCCTTCCTCAGAATTGTTGGTGGCTGAGAAAATGTCAGTTTATATGCTGAAAATAGGGAGGTGGGTGGGGTAGAGAGTAACCGAGATGCTAGGGCCCAAAGAGAGAGAAAGAAGTTGGACAGACAAAGGAGTTAATAACGATCAGGCTGGGAGGGTGAGTAGTAGTTAATAGGGACTGTTATTGACTAACAACAGGGAGTGTGTTCTGGCAGGGTATGTGGTAACAAGGCCTGGTGTGTGCAGTGGGGTGTGGGACATGGGAGAGTTTAGCCCCTAAAATTATTGAACTCAATACTGAGTCCGGAGTGCTGCAGGGTCCCCAAGTGGAAAATGAGGTGTAGTTCCTCCAGCTTGCTTTGGGCACCACTGTAACACTGCAGCGAGACAGAGATGTTGGCCAGGGAGCAGGGTGGTGCATTAAAGTGGCAGGCAACAGGCAGTTCAGAGACTTTTTTTTACAAGTCGCGCATAGATGTTCTACCTCGCATTCACCAAGTCTTCACTTCATTTCCCAATGTAGAGGAGACCACATTGTGAGCAGCGAATGCAGTCGACTAGATTCTGGGAAGTGCGGGTGAAGTGTTGCTTCACCTGGAAGGTATGTTTGGGCCCTTGGATACTGGGGAGGGAGGGGGTAAATGGGCAGGTGTAGCACCTTCACCGGTTACAGGGGAAGGGCCGTAGGGCTGTGGGGAATTGTTGGGGGTGAAGGAAGTGTGTAACAGGGTGTCCCGGAGAGAACAGTCCCTGCGGAAGGCAGGCCTGTAATGCTGCTTGGCCTGCTGTGTTCATCCAGCTTCACACTTTGTTATCAAGGGAGAGGTGGTCTGGTGGTGGCATCTCACTGAAAGTGGCAGAAGTGGCGTCTGATGATCTTCTGGATGTGGATGCTGTTGGGATGGTTGGTGAGGCTAAGGGGAACCCTATCACTGTTGCGGGAGGAAGGAGAAGGAGTGAGGGGAGAAGTGTGTGAGATGGATCAGACCTGGTTGAGGGCCCTGTCAACAAAGGAGCTGGGGAATCCTCAGTTGAGGAGGAAGGTGGACTTGTCGGAGGCTCTCTTGTTGAAGTTAGCCTCATCTGAACATATGTGCTGGAAACGGAGGAACTGAGAGAATGAGATGGAGGGAGTCTTTGCGAAAATAAAGACCGGAGTTTGTAGGCCTTCTGGAGCTGGGAGGGTCTTTCAAAACATGTCAGGGTTGTGTGGGGGTGCAGTGGGAATATCACTCACTGGGCTGTGGTGTGGCAGATTGTGTTTAATTTGCATAAATGCAAGACATTTACAGGATTTTACAGGAAGGAGGGTGTGAGGACATATAGCCCAGGTAGCTGTGGGAGACAGTGGATTTGTAATGAATATTAGTGGCCAGTCTATCCCAGAAATGGAAACAGAAATGTTGAAGAAGGGAAGGTCAGAGATAGACCAGGTGAAAGTTTGGGCAGGGTGGAAGTTGGAAGCAAAATATGTGAAGCTTTCCAATTCCAGACGAGAGAGAGAAGCAGTACTGATGATATCTCAGATTCTCCAGTATCTGCAGTTCCTACTATCTCTGGTGATATCATTGATACAGTGGAGAAAGAGCTGTGGGTGGAGGAGGGTAGCAGAATAGGACTGGGAAAAGGAATGTTCCACGTACCCAATGAAGAGACAGGCATAACTAGGGCCCATCTGGGTGCCCATGGCAAACTCTCTACCCTGAAGAAAATGAATCTCCCCATCACAGGCTGGTCTGCAATCCACACTCCCACCACCACCACCCCACGCCTCCTGCTGCCCGCACAAGGCAAACCAAGCTCAGGGTCTTTGCGAAAATAAAGGCAGGAGTTTGTAGGCCTTCTGGAGATGGGAGGGTCTTTCAAAACATGTCAGGGTTGTGTGGGGGGTGGGAATATCTCTCACTGGGCTGTGGTGTGGCAGATTGTGTTTAATTTGCATAAATGCAAGACATTGCTTTTGGTAAAACAAACAAGGGCAGGACTTATACAATTTAAATTAGGGCCTTTGGTAGTGTTGCAGAACAGAGACTCGGCCATCAGGTATAACTCTTCGAAGTCTGTGTCACATATAGACAGGCTGGTTAAGAAGGCATTTAGTTCGTTACCTTCTTTGCTCAGACCTTTGAGTTTGGGAGTTGGGATGTCATTTTCACATTGTACAGGATGTAGGTGAGGCATCTTCTGATGTACTGTGTCCAGTTCTGGTCGCACTGTTATAGGAAGGATAATATTAATCTGGAGAGGGAACAGCAGAGATTTACCAGGATGTCGGTGGGAATGGATGGTTTGAGATATAAGGATTAGATTAGATTCCCTACGGTGTGGAAACAGGCCCTTTGGCACAACCAGTCCACACCACCCCTTGAAGCATCACACCCAGACCCATCCCCCTATAACCCACACACTCCTGAACACTACGGGCATTTTAGCATGGCCAATCCAACTAGCCTGCACATCTTTGGACTGTGGGAGGAAACCGAAGCACCCGGAGGAAACTCACGCAGACATGGGGAGAACGTGCAAACTCTGCACAGACAGTTGCCCGAGGCTGGAATTGAACCCAGGTCCCTGGTGCTGTGAGGCTGCAGTGCTAACCACTGAGCCACTGTGCTGCCTGTGCCAGGACAAGGGGTGCCATGGGTGTCACTGCCAGAGAGAGATGGTCTGGAATCGGTTTAAATATGAACAAATGGGATGGTTTGGATATATAGATAGAGAGGGGCAGATAGAGAGACAGTGTCATGGAAGGATGTGTTCGCAAGTTTCAGAATGCTGACATGTAGACATACTCCCTTACACCGAAAACACTGCATGGGCCCAACACTGTCGCCTGATTCAATCCGGATACATCACCACTTCAGAGTGTTTTCAGAGGCTGGATAGGCTGGGACTTTACTGACTTGTGCACAGGAGGATGAGGGGTGACCTGATTGAGGCTTTTAAATCATGAGGTGCACAAATAAGTTGAATGTTGGTTACCTTTTCTTGGGGATGGAGGATTTCAAGACTGTGGGGATGTTTCAAATTTTGAGGATCAAACATTTTAAAAGAGACATGGGGGCAATTATTTTACAGAGAGTCGTTCACGTACGGGATAAAATTCCACAGGAAATGGTGGAAGTGAGTGCAGTTACAGCGTTTAAAAGACATTTAGATAAGTACATGAGGAAGAAATCAGTTTGGATGGTGTCGTGCGCTGCTGCCCTCCCAGTCCCTCTCTGAACAAATCCCTGATGGTGCCCATCCCCTGCTGCTGCCTGTGCAGTGGCGTGTGAGGCCAGCAGAGGGAGGCATTGCATCACATCAAACAGCACAGAGACTGTCAGAGATAATAAAATGTGAGGCTGGATGAACACAGCAGGACAAGCAGCATCTCAGGAGCACAAAAGCTGACGTTTCGGGCCTAGACCCTTCATCAGAGAGGGGGATGGGGTGAGGGTTCTGGAATAAATAGGGAGAGAGGGGTAGGCGGACCGAAGATGGAGAGAAAAGAAGATAGGTGGAGAGGAGAGTTTTGGTGGGGAGGCATGGAGGGATTAGGTCAGTCCAGGGAAGATGGACAGGTCAAGGGGGTGGGATGAGGTTAGTAGGTAGGAAATGGAGGTGCGGCTTGGGGTGGGAGGAAGGGATGGGTGAGAGGAAGAACAGGTTAGGGAGGCAGAGACAGGTTGGACTGGTTTTGGGATGCAGTGGGTGGAGGGGAAGAGCTGGGCTGGTTGTGTGGTGCAGTGGCGGGAGGGGACGAACTGGGCTGGTTTTTGGATGCGGTGGGGAAAGGGGAGATTTTGAAGCTGGTGAAGTCCACATTGATACCATTGAGCTGCAGGGTTCCCAAGCAGAATATGAGTTGCTGTTCCTGCAACCTTCGGGTGGCATCATTGTGGCACTGCAGGAGACCCATGATGGACATGTCATCTAAAGATTGGGAGGGGGAGTGGAAACGGTTCATGACTGGGAGGTGCAGTTGTTTATTGTGAACTGAGCGGACGTGTTCTGCAAAGCGGTCCCCATGCCCCCGCTTCGTTTCCCCAATGTAGAGGAAGCCGCACCGGGTACAGTGGATGCAGTATACCCCATTGGCAGATGTGCAGGTGAAGCTCTGCTTAATATGGAAAGTCATCTTGGGGACTGGGATATGGGTGAGGGAGGAGTTGTGGGGGCAAGCGTAGCATTTCCTGCAGTTGCAGGGGAAGGTGCTGGGTGTGTTGGGGTTGGAGGGGAGTGCGGAGCGAACAAGGGAGTCACAGAGAGAGTGGTCTCTCCAGAAAGCAGACAAGGTTCGGGATGGAAAAATGTCTTGGGTGGTGGGGTCGGATTGCAGATGGCGGAAGTGTCGGAGGATGATGCGTTGTATCCGGAGGTTGGCGGGGTGGTGTGTGAGAACGAGGGGGATCCTTGTTGGGCAGTTGTGGCGGGGGCGGGGTGTGAGGGATGTGTCCCGGGAAATGCAGGACATGCGGTCAAGGGCGTTCTCAACCACTGTGGAGGGAAAGTTGCAGTCCTTGAAGAACTTGGACATCTGGGATGTGCGGGAGTGGAAAGCCTCATCGTGGGAGCAGATGCGGCGGTGGCGAAGGAATTGGGAATGGGGGATGGAATTTTTGCAGGAGGGTGAGTCGGAAGAGATGTATTCTAGGTAGCTGTGGGAGTCGGTGGGCTTGAAATGGACATCAGTTACAAGCTGAGATGGAGACTGAGAGGCCCAGGAAGGTGAGGGATGTGATGGAGATGGCCCAGGTGAACTAAAGGTTGGGGTGGAAGGTGTAGGTGAAATGGATGAACTGTTCGAGCTCCTCTGGGGAGCAAGAGGTGGCGCCGATACAGTCATCAATGTAACGCCGGAGGAAGAGGTGGGGTTTGGGGCCTGTGTAGGTGCGGAAGAGGGGCTGTTCCACGTAACCTACAAAGAGGCAGGCATAGCTGGGGCCCATGCGGGTGCCCATGGCCACCCACTTTGTCTGTCGGAAGTGGGAGGAATGGAAAGAGAAGTTGTTGAGGGTGAGGACGAGTTCAGCGAGGCCGATGAGGGTGTCGGTGGAGGGGGACTGGTCGGGCCTGCAGGACAGGAAGAAGCGGAGGGCCTTGAGTCCATCTGCATGCAGAATACAGGTGTAGACGGAGTGGACATCCATGGTGAAAATGAAGTGTTTGGTGCCAGGGAATTGGAAGTTCTGAAGGAGGTAGAGGGCATGGGTAGTGTCACGGACGCAGGTAGGGAGTTCCTGGACCAAAGGGGAGAAAATGGATTCCAGATAGGTGGCGATGAGTTTGGTGGGGCAGGAACAGGCTGAGACAATGTGTCGACCAGGGCAGGCAAGTTTGTGGATTGTTTGGACATAGAGCAGTTTTTCCACCGCCTTCGCCTCCACGCTTACTTCTTCAACCGGGAACCTAACCCTCCCTCCACTGATCCCTTCACCCGCTTCCAACACAAGTCCTCCTCCTGAACACCACCCCTAGGCCTCCTACACTCCCTTGACCTCTTCGTCTCCAACTGCCATCGAGACATTAACCGCCTCAACCTCTCCACCCCTCTCACACACTCCAACCTCTCCCCTACAGAACGGGCAGCCCTCCGCTCCCTCTGCTCCAACCCCAACCTCGCCATCAAACCCGCAGACAAGGGTGGCGCAGTGGTAGTATGGCGCACTGACCTCTACGTCGCCAAGGCCGAACGCCAACTCTCCAACACCTCCTAAAACCGCCCCCTTCATCATGACCCCACCAACGAGCAACAAACCATCATCTCCAACACCATTCATGACCTCATCACCTCAGGGGACCCCCCACCCACAGCCTCCAACCTTATTATTCCCCAACCCCGCATGGGCCATTTCTATCTCCTTCCCAAAGTCCACAAACCTGCTTGTAACTGATGTCCATTTCAAGCCCATCGACTCCCACAGCTACCTAGAATACACCTCCTCCCACCCACCCTCCTGCAAAAATTCCATCCCCTTTTCCCAATTCCTCCACCTCCGCTGCATCTGCTCCCACGATGAGGCATTCCACTCCCACACATCCCAAATGTCCCAGTTCTTCAAGGACCACAACTTTCCCCCCACAGTGTTCGAGAACGCCCTTGACCGTGTCTCCTGCACTTCCCACAACACATCCCTCACAACCTGTCCCCGCCACAACCGCCCAACGAGGATCCCCCTCGTTCTCACACACCACCCCACCAACCGCCGGATACAACGCATCATCCTCCGACACTTCCGCCATCTACAATCCGACCCCACCAGCCAAGGCATTTTTCCATCCCCACCCTTGTCTGCTTTCCGGAGAGACCACTCTCTCCGTGACTCCCTTGTTCGCTCCACACTGCCCTCCAACCCGACCACACCCAGCACCTTCCCCTGCAACAGCAGGAAATGCTACACTTTGCCCCCAGACCTCCTCCCTCACCCCTATCCCAGGCCCCAAGATGACGTTCGATATAACCTCCCCACCGATAGTCTCCTCTCCACCTATCTTCTTTTCTCTACATCTTCGGTCTGCCTCCCCCTCTCTCCCTATTTATTCCAGAACCCTCTCCCCATCCCCGTCTCTGATGAAGGGTCTAGGCCCGAAACGTCAGCTTTTGTGCTCCTGAGATGCTGCTTGGCCTGCTGTGTTCATGCAGCTTCATACTTTATTATCTTGGATTCTCCAGCATCTGCAGTTCCCATTATCTCAGAGACTGTCAGACCTGCCCCACACAGAGACACACAGATACATACACAAATACACCGATACTTACACAGATAAGGGGAACCTATCAGAATTTCCCTGGTTCTGTGTTTTGCTAATAACTGCATTCATTCCATTTGGTGTGTGTTGGGATTACTGTTATTCCGTGGACAGCATTTCATTATTTGAGTCACTCCATGAGAGTACATCAGTTATTGCTCTCTCCAGTGAGTGTGACAGTGTTTCAGTTGTTCCATGGGGACTGTGACTCTGTGAGATTTTCAGTGCTTGATTATTGAAGATGTAAGGACAATTTGGGAGACTAGTAAATATTATTGGTTCGTTTCAGTATCTGAGCTGTCTGAAGGAGGAGGTGTAGGAGGGAGACTCCGTGCTCCCTTCCTGGGAGCTGGTGGAGACGATGTGCAGTGAGCTCACCCTCCTGCCCACCGAGACCATGGGAATTCCATTTGTACCGGCTCGATACAAAAGAGAGATGGCATCAGGGGAACGGTTTCTAAGCTGTGCCAGGTGGAAATGGAACTGACAGTGGGGTTAAAGTGAGAATTACCCTTCACTGAACATTGCTCCTTACTCGGTTGGTGGGACGTGTATATTTTGGAATCTCCACATGAGTCGTCCTGGTTCTCTCTGGCTCATTCCAGGGCCCTCCCCATGCGGCGGGGGAAGGTGGGTGAGGGAACTGATGTGGGGAACACCACTGCCCTGCTTGGCCTTTTCTGTCCTATTCCAGGCTGTTCCTCCTGGAATGAGGGAAAGGGAGGGAGGGAATGAAGGTGAATGTGCATGGCCCTGCTGTTAGTGATGGTGTAGGTGAGGGGGAAGTGGTGAGGTGTCCGGATTGAATCAGTCGACAATGTTGGATCGATGCAGTGTTTTCAGTGTTGGGGAGTATGTCTACATGTCAGCATTCTAAAGTTGTGAACACATCCTTCCATGACACAGTCTCTCAATCTCCCCGTCTCTGTCTGTTTATCCAACCCATCCCATTTGTTCGTATTTAAAGTGATTCCCCACCATCTCTCTCTGGCAGTGATTTTCACACCCATGGCACCCCTTGTCATGGCACATTGGAGATATGGAGCTGTAAATGGATGGGAGCCCCACATCCTGTCACTTCCAGCATGGGCTGCAAGTTTCCCCAGGCTGGGAGGTGATTTAACACAGCGTTACCAGGGACTGCACTGGGGTGGTCTGTACAGATCTACACACTGGGAGGATAACTGCTCCAGGTTTGCAGATCAGTTCAGTGGTGTTCACCTCACTGTCCCCCGTGCTGGACAGATACCTGGTCCGGATTTATATATTAATGCACTGGTGTGGTCTGCACAGCTCCCCGTGCTGGACTGATATCTATTTGACTGGTGAGGCCTGCACAGTGTCCCACTCTGGACAGATTGCCGGGTTGTATTGAGCAGGACACTAGCCTGGTCTGCACAGTGCTCCATGCTGAACAGATATTCCATCTGGGTTTGTGGTGTCTGGGCTGGTTCTGTGAGGTGGATTGAGAATGTGAGATAACTGACCACTTCAGCTGATCTGGCAATGCCTTTAATTTGTGTTTGCCAGTTGTGTTGAGTTTGGGGAGAGATTTCCACCGCGAGGGTGTGTGGGTCTCACCAAAACTGATGGACAGAAGGGCCTTTGTGATGTGGATCTTTTATGACTCCATCACATTCTGTATCCGACATTCCCTGGAACATTCTGTCACCGACATTCCCCGGAACATTTTGTA
Organism: Stegostoma tigrinum; assembly: GCF_030684315.1. NCBI lineage: Eukaryota > Metazoa > Chordata > Chondrichthyes > Orectolobiformes > Stegostomatidae > Stegostoma > Stegostoma tigrinum. Next base: position 661,913 of record NW_026728069.1, read on the forward strand.
TCCGACATTATTTGTGATCATTTGGATGCCAGTTAATTGAACAAAAGATAAGACCCCGAGGGAAAAGATCCCATTCCAGAGAGAAGGAGACACTGTTGCAAATTCCCCTCAGGTAGTTAATGGGGTGAATACATTTTCCCTGTGTTCATGTTTCTTCACAAACAAAAATTGACCACAATGTGGACGAAAAGACTGAAATTTCCATCCTCCGTTTGTCTGCAGGGAACTGGGAGAGAATCCTTCAGGACAGCAACGTCTTCACCCTCTATATCAGGAACTGTAAGGAAATGACCTGTGCCTGCTCTCGAGTGAATGAGTCAGTGGGAATGTTCTAGAAGCCGTCTGTCCTTATGGATGTGTGTTTGTGTATTTCAGGAGGGAGAGTTTCTTGTATTTTATGTTAGTTTTTTTTGTAAAATAAAACAAATTGAGACATTACTACGGGTTATTTCAGCTTCTTTTTTTTCAATAAATCAGCGATACATTTGAAAATGTCACTGGGTCCTCAATCAAACTGGTAACTGTGCCTCCAGACTGATGTGTAATTTATTTGTTTTCTTTCCTCACAGTTAACGTAGTGACGATCTACGTCCTGCTTTATAAAGATTGTGGATTGTCTCCATGTGTCAGACGTTACCTGGGGGCCATGGCAGTGGCGGATCTACTGGTCATTATCCTCGACCTGATATTGAGACACATTCCCATTGTTTATGAGGAACAGTTTTATTTCCTGCAGTCCATCCCTGTGTGTAATATCCACGCCGTCCTGCTTTATGCAGCCACTGACTGTTCTGTCTGGTTCACCGTCACTTTCACCTTTGATCGATTTGTGGCCATTTGTTGCCAGAAGCTGAAAAGTAAATATTGCAGTGAGAAAACGGCGGCTGTGGTTCTGGGAACAGTGACTGTGCTGAGCTGTTTAAAGGACATTTTCTGGTATTTCATGCTCACAGCTCACTATTCGCTGGGGAACTCCCCCTGGTTTTGTCGGCAAAGTATCGTTGTTCAATCATCTCGTGCCTGGGTCACAATCGAGTTCCTCCACCACATTCTAACCCCGACTCTCCCATTTCTCCTGATTCTGCTGCTCAATGTCAGACACACTTTAGTGGCCAGCAGAGCCCGCAGCAGACTCTGGACTCACACCAATGGGGACGGTCAGTGTGACACAGAAATGAGAAATCGAAAAAAACCAACATTTTACTGTTTGTGATCTCGGCCAATTTTATCCTGTTATGGTCAATGTTAATGGTGTATTCTATATGGTTTCGAATGTATGGGTTTGGGTATCAGTCTGTGTACCTCGATTACTTTGTGCAGGAATTGGGCTTCATGCTGCAGCTCCTCAGTTGCTGCACAAACACCGCGATTTATGCCGTGACCCAGACTAAGTTCAGGCAGCAGCTGAAGAATGTGCTGAAATATCCCTTTACCCAAATTCATCAATCAATCAAATTCACTCATTAATCAATCCATCCGGGATTTTCTCATTTCAGTTCAATGTTTCAGCAATGAAGCAGCCTGTCGCTATGGTAACAGACTGAGGGTAGTGCTGGTTTATCCAACCTTATCCCACAGCGGGTTACAGGGAAACATGTCAATGTTTCTCTCAACTCACAGGCCAAAGAGAAAAGGCCCCATTCCACTGACTGCATCCATGACTTCAATATGCAATTAACGTTCATTAAAAAGTGCCAAGCAGCTCAGCAAACTATATTGTTGTTTGTCTCTGTGTTGAAGAAGCTCACCTGGAGAGAGACAGACTCGGCCCCAAGGGAATGGGACAATTCTGGGACTGAGCTCAGGAGTTGGTATAAGTCACTCTGTCCTTGCGTTCACCTCTGGGATATCTCTGCCTCTTTCTCTCCAGTCCCTCCCCGCTCACTCCCTCTCCGGCCCACATTTCTCCCTACCCCCTTGTTCCCCATCCCTCTCTCCATTCCCCTCCTTCTCTTTTTCCACCTACCCTCCCCAAAACACCCTGTCTCCTTGAGTCCTGTCTCTCTCTCTCCCTCCTCTTCAAATGCCCACACCCCCTTCTCTCACCATCTGCAATGTGTAAGCCCCATCTCCCACTCAGTATTTTTCCCTCTGGCCCCACCTCTCCTCATCCCCGATCACACTCTTTCCCTCTCTCCGTCCCCATCCCCCTCTGTACCCTTTATCTGTCTCCTCCTCCCTCGCTCTCACCTCTCACTCTCGATCTTTGACCCACTTTCTCTCTCTCTCTGCCCCCTTCCTGATCCTCCTCTTTCCCTTCAAGTCCCTCACTTATCTCTGTAACCCCCTGGCTCCACGCCCTGTATCTGGCTGTCTGGGCCCCGTCTCCCTGTACCCTAGCCCCTTCCCCTGTTGCTCTCTCCCTCCGTCCCTGTCACTCCCTCCCTCCTTGTCGCTCACTCCATCGTTCCCACCCCATTGCTCCTTCATCGTCCTTTGCTCCAACCCCGTCCCTTGCTCTCTCGCCATTCCTCACACCCTCGCTACCTCCCCATTGCTCCCTCGCCGTCCCTCACCCCCTCCCCGTCCCTCACTCCCACCATGTCCCTCGCTCCCTGTCCCTCCCAGTCCATATCCCTCGCTCCCTCATCCCTTTCACCATCCCTGTCCCACACGCTCTCTCCCAATCACATGCTCCCTCCTTATCCCTCACTCCATCCACCTTTCCCTCACTCAATCGCCATCCTTCTGTCCCACCCCACTCCCCTCCCTCACTTCTTCACTCCCCGTCCCTTGTTCCCTCTCTCCCAGTCCCTCCCTCCCTGTCCTTCTCTCCTTTGCTCCCTCCCTGCCGGTCCCTCCCCATCCCTCACTCCCTCCCTGTCCCTCGCTACCTTGCTTCCTACACATCCCTGGCTGCCTCGTTCCCTCCCAGTTCCTCCCTGTCATTTGTTCCTTTCCTGTCCCCACCCATCTCGTTCCCTTGCTCCCTCCCTGTCCCTTGCTCCCTCCCTGTGCCACCCTGTCCCTCACTTCCTCTCTGTGCCACCCTGTCCCTGTCCCTTGCTTCCTCCCTGTGCCACCCTGTCCCTCGCTCCCTCCATGTGCCACCCTGTCCCTGTCCCTCGCTCCCTCCCTGTGCCACCCTGTCCCTCGCTCCCTCCCTGTGCCACCCTGTCCCTGTCCCTCGCTCTCTCCCTGTGCCACCCTGTCCCTGTCCCTCGCTCCCTCCCTGTGCCACACTGTCCCTGTCCCTCGCTCCCTCCCTGTGCCCACCACCCTGTGCCTGTCCCTCGCTCCCTCCCTGTGCCACCCTGTCCCTGTCCCTCGCTCCCTCCCTGTGCCACCCTGTCCCTGTGCTTTGCTCCCTCCCTGTGCCACCCTGTCCCTGTCCCTTGCTCCCTCCCTGTGCCACCCTGTCCCTGTGCTTTGCTCCCTCCCTGTGCCACCCTGTCCCTCGCTCCCTCCCTGTGCCACCCTGTCCCTGTCCCTCGCTCCCTCCTTGTGCCACCCTGTCCCTGTGCTTTGCTCCCTCCCTGCCGCTCGCTCCCTCTCTGTCTGTCCAACGTTGGCTACCTCCCTGTACCTCGCTCTCTCCCTGACTTTTCCGGTCCCCCTCCATGTCACTCACTCCCTATCCCTCACACCCTCCCAGTCCATCCCTCCCTGTTCTTTGCTCCCTTCCTGTCCCACCCCTGCCTCGACCATCCCTGTCCCTGTCCTTCGCTCCCTCCCTGTATCCCTCCCTATCCCCGCTCAGCCTCTCTCCTTCCCTGTCCCCTTCCCCCTCCCTCGATGTCCCTCAATCCCTCCCTGTCCCTCACTCCCACCTCATTCATTGCTCCCTTCCCTAGATTCCTCTCCCATCCCTCCTCCTGCCCCTCTCTCCCTCCCTCCCTGCCCTTGCTATGGTCCTTCCCTCCCTCACCCCCCTCTCTCGCTCCCTCGATGTCCATCACTCCCTACCTCACTCATTCCCTGCACCTCATTCCCTCCCTCCCTCCCTGCCCCTTGCTCACTCCCCATCCCTTAGTCCCTCCCTCCCTGCCCCTTGCTCTCTCGGTCCATCCCTCACTCCCTCACTTCCTCCACCCTCCCCGTCCCTCGCTTCCTTGTTGCTTCCCCATCCCTCACTCCCTCCCTGCCACTCGATCCCTCTGCCTCTCTTTCTCTCTGTCTCGTTCCCTCCCTCCCTCCCTCTCCATCCCTCGTTCCACCCCCACCCACTAACCATCCCTCACTCCCTCCCTTCCTCATCATCCCTTGCTCCCTGGCTCTGGCCATCACTCAATCGCTCCCTCCCCATCTCTCATTCTGTCCCCATCTATCACTCCCTCACTGCTCCTTGCTCCCTCCCTGTCCCTTGATCCTTCCCTCCCCATCCTTAACAGCCCCTTGCTCACTCGCTTCCTCCAAGTCCCTCACTCCCTTGCTCAATCAGTCCCTCACTCTCTCACCATCCCTTGTTCCCTTGCACCCCATCGCTTGCTCTCCCACTGCCTGTCCTTCAAACTCTCTCTCCCTCACCGTCCCTCGCTCCCTTACTCTGTCCCTGACTCCATCCCTCTCTCTGTCCCTCATTGCCTCTCTCAGTCTCTCGCTCACTCAATCCATCCTATGCTCACACACTCCCTCACTCCCTCCCCGTCCCTCACTCCCTCCCCGTCCCTTCCTGTCGGAACCTCACTCACTCACTCCCTGTCCCTCGCTCCGACCCATTGCTCCCTCCCTTGTTCCCTGTCCCTCGCTCCCTCTCTGTCCCTCGCTCCCTTGCTGTCCCTAACTCCCTCACTCTCTCAACGTCCCTTGCTCCCCTCACAGTCCCTTGCTCCCTCCCTTGCTTGGTCTCTGTCCCGCATTCCCTTCCTCAGTCCCCGTCCCTCACTCCATTGCTCCCTCCCGGTCCTTCACTCCCCGTCCCTCGCTCCCTCCCTCCCATCCCTTGCTCCTTTGCCATCCCTCTTTCACTCACTCTCTCCCTCCCTCCGTATCCCTCCCTCTTCTCCCTGTATCCCTCCCTATCCCTAGCTCTGTCCCTCTCCTTCCCTGTTCCCCTCCCTCTCCCTCTATGTCCCTCACTTCCTCCCCATCCCTTGCTCCCTTCCCTGGCTTCCTCCCTTGTCCCTCGTTCCTGTCCCTCTCTCCCTTGCTCCCAACCCTCGCTATGGCCCTTCCCGCCCTCACTCACTCTCTCGCTCCCTCGACATCCATTGCTCCCTACCTCACTCCTTCCCTGTCCCTTGCTGCCTCCCTCCCCATCCCTTACTCCCTTGCTCCCTCCATCCATGTCCTTGCTCACTCCTCATCCCTCACTCTCTCCCTCTCTGTCCCTCGCTCTCTCACACCATCCATCCCTCACTCGCTCCCTCACTCCCTCCCTTTACCTCACTCCTTCACCGTCCCTCAGTCCCTCCCTCACGCTCTCTCTCTGTCCCTATCTCCCTCCCTTTCTGTCCCTTGCTCTCTCCCTTCCTGTCCGTCCCTCCCTCCCTCCTGCCCCATCCCTCACTCCCTCCTTGCTCCCTCCCTCCCTGTCTCCCTTGCTTTTGCTCCCTCTCTGTCCCTATCTCCCTCCCTCTCTCCATCTCTGTCCCTCGCTCCCTGCCTCCACTTTCCTCATTCCCTTCCTTGCTCCCTCCCCATCCCTCGCTCATTTTCTCCTCTGTCCCTCGCTTCCCATCCCCCACTCCCTGTCTCTCCCTCCCCATTCCTTGATCCCCTGAATCCATCCCTGACTGGCCCACTCCCTGCCCTTGCTCATTCACTCCCTGTCTGTTCCTCCCCATCCCTCGCTCCCTCACTCTGTCCCTCACTCACTCACTCCCTCCCCATCCCTCACTCCGTTGCTGTCCCTCAATCCATCCCCACCAATTGCTCCCACCCTGTAGCTCAGTCCATCCCAATCCCTTGCTCCCTTGCTCACTCCCTCCCCATCCCTTGCACCCCATCCCTCGCACCCCAATCCCTTGCCCCCTTGCTTCACGAAGAAGTAAAAAATAAACTTTTTTTGTAGTAAATGGTTGACATAAGTAAGATGCTGTTCTGTAATTTCGACTTCCTCAGAGCTTATCTGTGACACAGCACATGCTCTCAGCACATGCCTTTCCTTTTAGGAGTAACACTTATGTGACTATCTTAAATTATACAGATGATTTCTGAAGCCGAAGTGCCTGCTGACTGTTCCCTGTTATGGATATAATATAAAATACCTGAGCTACAATAGTAATGTCCTTATTATAGATATATTTCACTCAGCCCTACCCTGTGTGATTTGTCCATGTGTATTTACTCCTGTATGGTATATACTACAGTGTCTCTCTCCATTACACTTATATTCCCCTTTTACACACTGCTGACTCCTTACCCTTCATCACCCTGACTGCATAATGCAGAAGTGGGAATGCTGGCTGATGATTTCATATCCCATTGACTTTATTTTCATTTATCTTCACTGAATTTTCCACTCTAACATCCTGGGGACGAGTGTTGGAGAGAAACAGAACTGGACCTGCCATGTAAATTTTGTTGCTACAAGTGAATCGAAATTTTGTGATTAAATCAAATTTTGACTCCCGGAAGCCTGTGTATCGCCTGCAAGGCACAAGGCAGGAGTATAATGGGATACTGTCCATTTGCTTGGATGGGTTCAGCTCCAACAACACTCAAGAAACTTGACACAGTGCAGGAAAGGCAGCCCCCTTAACTGGCACCGCATTCAGTACTTTCAATATCAACTCCCTTCAACACCGAGGCACAGTGGCAATGGAATGCACCATCTACAAGATGCACTAGAGTAAGTCACGCAGCCCATGGACTGTACCGCCTGAATGGGCAAGAGCAGACAGTGCATTAGAACAACTCCATCTGTAAGTTCCCCTGTAAGGAACATTCCAGCCTGAGTTGGAGCAGTATAAGGGATGATCTCACTGAGTGGTGGAGTCGGCTTGATGGACCAAATGGCCTATTTCTGCCCTCCATCTTCTGCCTTATGATACTTTTTCCAGTTGTTTAGTGCAGTGACCAAACTTGTGTTCAGCCTCTAGATGGTCTCAAAAGAGCCAGTCCTCAAGCCCTCTCTCAAGCACCTGATCTTCCCATCCAACCACCTTCATGGATCTGTGAATGCCCACTCCAAGCTCTGTTCTTTACTTTAATCCACTCAGTGCCCTTACTGTTTTTGAGCACTCCCATAACTTACCCTTCCCAGTTTCATTACCAGCCACTTCCCTGGATTGAATTCCTTATTTTCTTCCTAATTATTTAATGTCCCCGTGCAGCCCACAGCTTGCTTCCTCATGGTTAACCATCTGACCAATTGTTGCATCATCTGCAAATATCGAAATCACAGCCACTACAGCTACACCTAAATCATTGATCTACACCAGAAACAACTGACAGAAGGCATGGATAGTAAGTTCACAAACGACACCAAAATTGGTGGCATAGTAGGCAGGAAAGAATGTTCTCTATTTGTTCATTTCCAGCCCCGTTTCTGGTTCCACCTCCCCTGCTGCGCCACTGTTTTGGTCTGATTCTGGGCCTGGGAACTGGGATTATATGGCCATCTGCAGCAGTGGTCACTTCCTTGTGTGAGGGAACTGGTGAAGTATCCGATGTTAAACTACATTGTTACTGAAATTACATTTCAATAATATCGTCTCAGTTAATGGATTCTGGAGGCATCGAAGTTAAAGATTCAGCTCGCTCTGAGTTCCCACATGTTAGTCCACTGGTCGCCAAGTATTCCCGTTGTATTTATGGAGCTGTTCCTGACACATCCTCAGCCATTGTACTTGTCACACTTTTCCAGAGTGTCTCCCTGTGTGGCCCTGCTTGTACAGTGATGAGTACTCTGAGTGGTGGCCGGAGCAACCTCAGTTCTGATCTGAGCCGTAGTAATGGGTGTTCTTCCCATGTTGCTCCTTGTGAATCATCCTTCGATAAGGAATTAATTGATTCGCATGAAAATATTCTCCCAGTTGATGAACTTATTCCCTCAAACACCCGCTCTCTCCCATGTCTGTGTTTGATGTATCAGAATACAAACCCATCTCTTCCCGCAGATTTTTCTCCCTCCCACAATCACTAACTCTCCTTTACGTCCCTTCTCCCACTTCGCTGAGGCACTGCACAATCTATCACACGCTGCCATATTCACACCATTTAGCCTCTGCTCTTGCAGTCATTGTTGCTGGGTGAGCGTGCCCCAGTCTCACCATGTGGACCTTCAAATCAGTCGATCCATTTAGTTGCCGCAGTTGGGAGTAGAATATCTTTTACAGACATGGACCAGTGATTGTTGGGACATCAGGTTCAGGAAAAAGACACAGGATACGTTTGAGCAAAAGAATCTTTATTGGAAAGGAACAGTTTCTGTAGCTGTTTGAATCATTTATTTCATTTGTTCATTCCTTTACAGCGACAGCATTGTGTGCAGTTCTGCAATTCTCCTCTTGGAGAGATGTGCTCCTATAGGGAACGGTACAAAAGGGGTTTACAAGGATATTGCCCGGGCTGAAGAGTTTCAGTTACGAAGAGAGATTGGACAGACTGGGGTTGTTTTCTTAGAGCAGGGGTGATTGCGAGGGAAGGTGATCGAGATATGCAAACTAATGAGGCATACGAACAGGGGAGACTGAAGGTGCTGTTTCTCTTTGATCGATCACCATGGAGCCGTAGATTTAAGGTAAGAGGCAGGCCGGTTTGAATAGATACTCAGAAAGACTTGTTTCAGCCAGCAGATGCTTGGAATCTGGAACTCACTGTCTGTAAGGGCTGCAGAGGCAGAAACCTTGCTAACTTGAAGAAAGATTCCGATGTGATTTGTGATGCTGAAGTATACCACGCGATGAGCCAAGTGATGGTAAATAGGATTGGGATAGTTCAGTGCTTGTTTTGTCCAGTGCAGCCGCAATAGACTGAAGGGCCTTATGCTGTGTGGAAGACAGCAGTAGTGGACTGGTTCGTATCCCTGCGTCTCACGTGGGAGAGCAGCGTTAAACTCCCCACAGGAGACCATCTTCATATTCCAGGGTGGTTCAGCATTGCCTCGTGGTGGCGGGAACACAGTTTCGACTGTAGTTTTGTGAGACTCTCTGGATGGAGTTTGCGCATTCTCCCCAAAGTTGTGCCGTTTCGGTAAATTGTCCTGTCATGGTTCGTCGTAGTAAATGTGGGTTTGTGGGGTTAGGGTGGAGAAGTGGAAAGCTCGAGTGGTGTTAGGTGCAGAAGCAGTGGGCTGAAAGATCTCCATCTGCATTGTAGGGATTCTGTGATCTCTGACTCTGAGTTGTGTCTCTCTTAGGAATTTGAAATTGCCCGCTCCGTTTACAGGTGTGGGTTATTACTATCTGTCCTTCCATTCTCGATGGGACATGTCAGAGGAAGGACGGTGCTGTCTGACTCAGTGCTGGGCAGGACTACATCCGGGGGAGACAGAGTGTCAGTGAAAGTGCCAACACATGCCTTCTGCAAGCTGCGCCTTTTGTCTGCGTTGAAATCAAAATGATTTGATAGATTTGTTCCAGAGTGAAGTGTTTACTGGAAGCAGAAATCCGAGGGAGGCACTGGATAAACCGATCCCGATTTGAGTGCAGTAACAGCAAATACCTTTCCTGCAGCGCTAATGAGATTGTACAGCACAGAGGAGAGTTTTGCTGCACTGCATTTGGGTTCGTGGGTCCCGCGTGCTTTCACTAAACTGGGTTACCGGGAATAAAGATATCAGAAAGGGCACAGATGGTGCTTACTGGGGTTCACGGTTGTAAAGATATCAGATATGACACAGACAGGGTTTACTAGGATCGTACAGTGTCTCAGTGGTTACACTGCTGTTGGATGGGCAGGTTCGGTGTATTGGCCTTGCTAAATTGCTCTGTGCTGTCAGGGATGTGTAGGTTAAACCATAGTTAATGCAGAGATAGGGCGACCGCTAGGTCTGGGTGGGATGTTCTTTCAAGGGTCGGGGCAGACTCGATCGGCACTTTCCACACTCTAGTGATTCTATTATTTGAAAAGGAAGGGCATGATGGAGCTTACTTGGGTGTTAAAACATTCCAGAGAACACCAATGGGGTTTACCGCGACAGGATTTTATTCACGAGGGATGTTAGAAAAGTTGGAAATGCTCACACTAACGAAAGGAATACCTCATGGACATTTTGCAGATGATTTGAGTTGTGGAGAGAGGAAAAAGGGGGAAGTTCCCTCTTTCAAGTGAACCAATAACTGGAAGTCAGACATTCAAAACCATTGACGAAAAATAAAAGATAGGAGCTGAATTCCTGTCACACCGAAAAACCGTTTCCAAAATATTTTGAAAGACTCGTTTGCAGTCGCACAAGGAGTGCATTCTCAGGGAGAGAGAGAGTCTGTGGGTGGTTGAGGGATTAGGGGTAGGGTGTGGTCAGGGAAAACGTTGAGAAACAATCTCTGACTTGAAATGTAACGAAATTTCGTGAACGTGTGCCGCTGTATAAGATTGAGTAAAACAGAAGCTCATGGCTTTGGAAGATCTGGCATAAATTTCCATGTGATCAATTCTGACTGCAACTGACCAAACTTGAGTTAAAATTGTACAGGAAAGATATTCCCGAATGAACAGTTGCTCGGAGATCCATTTCCAGCTTTAATCAAGTGCCTTAAAAATGCAACAGTAATCACTACCAAGATGTAGAATCCATTTAGTACTCAGTAATCTCCACCCAAGAAACACAGGAACAAGGCACGTTGGTTTTGCAGTTTAACTCTCTTCTTATCAGCAGCGCTTTCTTTAAGCTGAAATAAATGCGGGACAATGTTAAAAATTAGATAACTCTAAATCATTTTCGACTATTGCAATGAACTGTATGTGTGGGTGCAAAGTATAATGAGCAAAACAGCTTTGCCCTGAATTTAACCACGTTCAGGGCCAGCCATACGAGAAAGGTCGTGGCGCTCAAACGCCATCTTCATTCTTACCTCCATAGATGCTTCTTCGCGAGTTGAATATTTGCAGGGTTTTCCTTGACCACTGGGACAGTTCCCCAGGACCAGACATTTCTCAAACCCAGAAACCAATCTTTATCAAAAGAGGCTATTATGCTGAAAAATGCTCTTTATCCTTGTCCTGCTGGTCCGTGTCACTAAAAGCTGGCCCGGGTGAGGTTGGAGCTCACAGCCTGGGCATTTCACGCGCCTCTGTACCGTCAGAGAAGGACCGCGCGCTCACCGATTGCATCACTGGAGGCACAGAGTAGCTCCGTGCCCTCATTCAGTGTTCCTTCATCACAGTTTACTGTTTGATGAGTATTCCTGTTGAGGGTCTGATGGTGCTCCTTACAAACCCTCTATCACTGTACTTATTACCTGCTCCCGCTCGTTTCATTATGTGGCGCTGTGACAGTGTAGTGACCCGTTCTTTGTGGTGTGGCAGCATGAGCTTCGGCTCGAGTCTGAGTCAAACCACTGACTGTTGTCCCCAATATTTCCTCTTAACATATCCTGAAGTGATACTGTAAGGGATCAGTTAATATTGCAATCAGACATGCAGAGACCGTGGTAGGAATTGCCGAGGTTGTGAGATGAAGTCTCATCCACACCATGTTTTGTTGACACAGATTATAAGTGTGAAGCTAGATGAACACAGCAGGCCAAGCAGCATCTCAGGAGCACAAAAGCTGACGTTTCAGGCCTAGACCCTTCATCAGAGAGGGGGATGGGTTGAGGGTTCTGGAATAAATAGGGAGAGAGGGGGAGACGGACCGAAGCTGGAGAGAAAAGATAGGTGGAGAGGAGAGTACAGGTGGGGTGGTAGTGAGGGGACAGGTCAAGGAGGTGGGATGAGGTTAGTAGGTAGTAAATAGAGGTGTGGCTTGGGGTGGGAGGAAGGGATGGGTGAGAGGAAGAACAGGTTAGGGAGGCAGAGACAGGCTGGGCTGGTTTTGGGATGCAGAGGGTGGAGGGGAAGAGCTGGGCTGGTTGCATGGTGCAGTGGCGGGAGGGGTTGAACTGGGCTGGTTTTGGGATGCGGTGGGGGAAGGGGAGATTTTGAAACTGGTGATGTCCACATTGATACCATTGGGCTGCAGGGTTCCCAAGCGCAATATGAGTTGCTGTTCCTGCAACCTTCGTGTGGCATCATTGTGGCACTGCAGGAGGCCCATGATGGACATGTCATCTAAAGAATGGGAGGGGGAGTTGAAATGGTTCGCGACTGGGAGGTGCAGTTGTTTATTGCGAATCGAGCGGAGGTGTTCTGCAAAGTGGTCCTCAAGCCTCCGCTTGGTTTCCCCAATGTACGGGAAGCCACACCGGGTACAATGGATACAGTATACCACATTGGCAGATGTGCAGGTGAACATCTGCTTAATATGGAAAGTCATCTTGAGGCCTGGGATAGGGGTGAGGGAGGAGGTGTGGGGGCAAGTGTAGCATTTCCTGCAGTTGCAGGGGAAGGTGCCGGGTGTGGTGGGGTTGGAGGGCAGTGTGGAGCAAGCAAGGGAGTCACGGAGAGAGTGGTCTCTCCGGAAAGCAGACAAGGGTGGGGATGGAAAAATGTCTTGGGTGGTGGGGTCGGATTGTAGGTGGCAGACGTGTCGGAGGATGATGCGTTGTATCCAGACGTTGGTGGGGTGGTGTGTGAGAACGAGGGGGATCCTCTTGGGGCGGTTGTGGCGGGGGCGGGGTGTGAGGGATGTGTTGTGGGAAATGCGGGAGACGCGGTCAAGGGCGTTCTCGACCACTTTGGGGGGAAAGTTGCGGTCCTTGAAGAACTTGGACATCTGGGATGTGCGGGAGTGGAATGTCTTATCGTGGGAGCAGATGCGGCGGGGGCGGAGGAATTGGGAATAGGGGATGGAATTTTTGCAGGAAGGTGGGTGGGAGGAGGTGTATTCTAGGTAGCTGTGGGAGTCAGTAGGCTTGAAATGGACATCTGTTACTAGCTGGTTGCCTGAGATGGAGACTGAGAGGTCCAGGAAGGTGAGGGATGTGATTGAGATGGCCCAGGTGAACTGAAGGTTGGGGTGGAAGGTGTTGGTGAAGTGGATGAACTGTTCGAGCTCCTCTGGGGAGCAAGAGGCGGCGCCGATACAGTCATCAATGTACCAGATGAAGAGGTGAGGTTTGGGGCCTGTGTAGGTTCGGAAGAGGGACTGTTCCACGTAACCTACAAAGAAGCAGGCATAGCTGGGGCCCATGCGGGTGCCCATGGCCACCCACTTTGTCTGTAGGAAGTGGGAGGAATCGAAAGAGAAGTTGTTGAGGTTGAGGGCGAGTTTGGCTAGGCTGATGAAGGTGTCAGTCGAGGAGGACTGGTTGGGCCTGTGGGGCAGAAGAAGCGGAGGGCCTTGAGGCCATCTGCATGCGGAATACAGGTGTATAGGGACTGGACGGCCATGCTGAAAATGAGGTGTTGGGGGCCAGGGAATTGGAAGTTCTGGAGGAGGTGGAGGGCGTGGGTGGTGTCACAGATGTAGGTAGGGAGTTCCTCGACCAAAGGGGAAAAAATGGAGTCCAGATAGGTGGAGATGAGTTCGGTGGGGCAGGAACACGTTGAGTCAATGGGTCGACCACGGCATACAACGCATCATCCTCCGACACGTCCGCCATCTGCAATCCAACCCCACCACCCAAGACATTTTTCCATCCCCACCCTTGTCTGCATTCTGGAGAGACCACTCTCTCCGTGACTCCCTTGTCCGCTCCACACGCCCCTCCAACCCCACCACACCCGGCACCTTCCGCTGCAACCACAGGAAATGCTACACTTGCCCCCACACCTCCTCCCTCACCCCTATCCCAGGCCCCAAGTTGACTTTCCATATTAAGCAGAGGTTCACCTGCACATCTGCCAATGTGGTATACTGCATCCACTGTACCCGGTGTGGCTTCCTCTACATTGGGGAAACCAAGTGGAGGCTTGGAGACCGCTTTGCAGATCACCTCTGCTCAGTTCGCAACAAACTACTGCACCTCCCAGTCGCAAACCATTTCCACTCCCCCTCCCATTCTTTAGATGACATGTCCATCATCGGCCTCCTGCAGTGCCACAATGATGCCACCCGAAGGTTGCAGGAACAGCAACTCATATTCTGCCTGGGAACCCTGCAGCCTAATGGTTTCAATGTGGACTTCACCAGTTTCAAAATCTCCCCTTCCCCAACTGCATCCCCAAACCAGCCCAGTTCGTCCCCTCCCCCCACTGCACCACACAACCAGCCCAGCTCTTTCCCTCCACCCACTGCATCCCAAAACCAGTTCAGCCTGTCTCTGCCTCCCTAACCTGTTCTTCCTCTCACCCATCCCTTCCTCCCACCCCAAGCCGCACCCCCATCTACCTACTAACCTCATCCCACCTCCATGACTGTCCGTCTTCCCTGGACTGACTTATCCCCTCCCTACCTCCCCACCTATACTCTCTCCACCTATCTTCTTTTCTCTCCATCTTCGGCCCGCCTCCCCCTCTCTCCCTATTTATTCCAGAACCCTCTCCCCATCCCCCTCTCTGATGAAGGGTCTAGGCCCGAAACGTCAGCTTTTGTGCTCCTGAGATGCTGCTTGGCCTGCTGTGTTCATCCAGCCTCACATTTTATTATCTTGGATTCTCCATCACCTGCAGTTCCCATTATCTCCGGGTCAAAGGCCTGTAGATTCATTTTTAGTTTTCATTGCCTTCCAGAGGTGTTTAGAAACCCCTCTCAGGCCACAGTGGTGTCCATCGCTCCCTTCGCACTTTCAATCTTTACTGACTGCGAATGTGACAAACGAGCAGAGCATCTTCCCCCGTCGCCGTCACTCTCAGCGCACACATTCCAAAGAACTCAACGGCACGACGCCTGCGCAGTGCTCGCCTATAATGTTAATCAGGGACCTTTACCAGCGCGGGGACTGCTGGGTAACGGCCGTGACATTGAAAACCCTCAATCAATACAAATTTTACTGTGATGCGGCAGTTGGAGAAGGGTGCAGTACAAAACAACAATACAGCACAGACGCAGGCACTTCAGCCCTCCAAGCTTGCGCTGACAGATTTTGCCCTTCCATATTAAAACTGTCTTCTCTACAAGATCTACATCCCTCTATTCCCTTCCTATTCATAGACAATGTATATATATTTACTTTTTCCATCTTTCAAGTCTGAATCTATAAATAAGACAATTTTGTTAACTTATTTTAAATAAGTCTCGAGCGGTACCCATCTAAAATTAAAATTGTAACTACATGGCAATGGGTAAATGGAAAGGAGGTGATGGGATAGTGCTAATGTGTAAGTGGTCAGTACTCCAGAACCCTCTCTCTGACACTTTCAGGCTGTGACTTACAGATAGTCACTCACCTCCTTTTGGAAGAATTTGTTTTCCCTCAAATCCACTTAAAACCTCCAACTACTTATTTTAAAAGTGTTTCCCCCGCCCCGGTTATTGATTTCTGTACTAGGGGGAGATGATTATCCCTATCTAAGCAATCTATGCCCTCCAGAGCTTTGTTCACTTCAATCAGGTCCCCATCCAGCCTCCTCTTCCACCAGGAAAACAACACAGCCTCTCTACTTTTTCTTCATAACCCCATCACTCCAGCCCAAGCAACATCCTGCTGGATCTCTGCACTTGTGCAGTCACATCATCCTTTGATGTCATTTATGTAAATGATTTGGATGTGAACATAGGAGGCATGGTTATTAAGTTTGTGGATGACACCAAAATTTCTGGTGCAGTGCGCAGTGAGAATGTTATCTCAGAGTACAGCAGGGCCTTTATCAGATTGGCCAACAGGCTGAGGAGTAACAGGTGGAGTTAAGTTTGGATAAATGTGAGGTGTTGCATTTTGGGAAGGCACACCAGGACAGGAGTCATGCACTTAATGGTAAGGTCCTGGAAAACATTGCTGAACAAAGACTTTGGGGTGCAGGTTCAAGAGTTCCTTTAAGGTGGAACCAGAGTTAGATAGGACAGTGAAGGAAGACTTTGGTATTCTTGCATTTGTTGGTCAATGCATTATAGGTGTTGAAGTGTCATATTGTGACTATACAGGATATTGGTTAGGCCAATTTTGGAATGTTGCTGTCAGTAAAGACACTTGAAGTGGTTCAGAAAAGATTTAAAAGGATTTCACTGGAGTTGGAGGGTTTGGGCTACAGGGAGAGGCTGAATAAGCTGGGGCTATTTTCCCTGAAATATTGGAGGCTGAGGGGTGGCCTTGTAAATGTTTATAAAATCGTGAGAGACGTGGCAAAGGTGAGTAGTCAACGTCATTTTCCCAGGCTAGAAGTCCAAAACTGGAGCACATAGCTTTAAGTTGATAGCAGAAAGATGTAAAAGGAACCTAAGGGGCATTTTCTTTTCATGTCGAGGGTGGTACATGTATGGAATGAGCTACCACAGGAAGTGGTAGAGGCTGGTACAATTACAACATTTAAAAGGTATCTAGATGGGTGCGTGAACAGGAAGAGTTTGCAGGGGTATGGGCCAAATGGTATTAAATGGGACCACATTAATTAGGATACCTGGTTAGCTTGGACGCATTGGACCAAAGATTCTGTTTCCATGCTGTACAACTCTGTGGCTCTAAGTTGGAGAGTGGCAGAGTTGCTTCTGAGACTAAGATCCTGAATTTAAAAAGAGGAAGCCGTGAATGGCATGGCACACAAGCTGGCCATAATAAATTGGGGAGCATAACTTAAGGGGATAGAATTGGATAGGCAAGTGAAAACACTTAAAGAAAATATTGGAGAACTGCAACAGTTGTTCATTCCTATCTGGCACAAAAATAAAATGAGAAATGGGGCCTATCCATGACTAGGAGGGAAATTAAGAATAGTGATCTAGAGTCTTAGAAAATAAGAACATGACGTGCTGGTGTTGGGCTAGGGTGGACAAGGTCAGAAATCACACAACACCAGCTTATTAGTCCAACAGGTTTATTTGAAAACACAAGCTTTCGGAGCCTCAGACCTTCTTCATGAACAGATTGCTCTTTCGCCCTTGAGACTGTTCTGCCATTCATGCTGATATTGCTGATCACCAACTCAGTACTTTCTCACTTTCAACACCCTTTGATCCCTTTATCCCTCTGAACAATAATCTAAACCTTCTTCACAACGTTCAATATTTTGCTAAACCACTTTCTTTGGTAGTTGAAGTCCACAGATTTACTCCTCTCTGAATGAAGAAACCCCCTTCCCGGAATCAGTCTGGTATATCTCCATAGCACTGTGACTACAAAGACAGACTATCATTCCTTAGATAAGGAGAACAATACTGAACGGAATACTCCGGGTGCAGTTGCCCTGGTGTCATGCAGTGTTGTTCAGTTCACTGGGTGTATGATATGTCGTGTCCGCCCCGGAACTATGACGCTTGGTATGAGTTTCAGCCAATGAGCGAGAGCTACATATATTCTTGCCCGTCATTCACTCCGATTGGTTAGACAATCGCCCGTGTTTTGTTGGTCACTCATATCTGCACCCCCCCCCCCCCCCGCCCCCCACCTTCACATTGACGGCAGCTCCAGGCCAATCACACAGGCCCAGTGCGCAGTGCGGGCATTGCAGCAGGCTGCAGGTGGTGCCAAGTTGGAGGAGGGGACTCAATTTGAGAAGCTCTCCAGGCTCAAGCAACAAAATCCCTGTCCTGCTCTCGAGGCAGGAGTTTGTGAGACGGGGTAGGAATGGAAACCGTGGGAGGTGATGGCCTGGGCAGTTTATACTCTCGTAGGGGAGGCCTGGGGCCCCCATGTATCAGGCCAAGGATTACTAACCGCCACCTTGGTTAGGTCGGGGACGGGAATTCTCCCCAGATACTTGGCCGCCATTTTCGGAAAGGGAAGCCGTGTCTCACTTGGGCAGAAATCGATGAGGCTGTGACTGAGAAGGAAATCCTAGAGGTGTATGGGGAGGATTCACCAAACAGCCACTGGAGACTCAAACCCCGAATCAGACTCACTGATTTGATTTTCAGTCAGCCGACTGGAGTTGGGAACTTGATCCAGAGAGAAGAGGACGGAGAAAGGGAGAAAACTGGAAGAGGAGGACAGAGATAGGGGGATAGTTCTGGATTTCAGTCGAAAGAGGAAGGAGGGTAGAGCCAGGAGTTTACAGAATTGAGAAATAAGAGAGAAGAATAATGTTCCTTAGGATCTGGACATGTCTGTTCTGAATTTTTTCCTGCAATGACAGTAAATGACTTTTGTAAACTCCTTTTGCAGGATATTAGAAGAGAAGTATTTGCAGATATTAAACACAAATCAAATTTCCTGCTGTGAATGGTTGACTCATGCAATTTATGAGGAGCTGAGTCCCTTCAGCCTCTGAATGTGGAAGGAGAAATGTTTGACCTGTATGTAGGTGATACACACAATATTCAGCTGACAATATTGCAGTGAGGAGACTGCATAAAAGATTTACCCTGTTACACATCCAATGTGGGAGCATTCCAGCATATTTCTTGTGGAGAGAAATTGAACCAATCAATCAAGAAGGTTGGGAAAACATTTACACCATTCACAGTGGGGAGATACTCTGCTCGAGCAATGTGCTGTCAAGGCTTCAGTTGATCAACCATTCTGAAGTGATACAAAGGTGACAGTACTGTGCAGAAACCATGGAAATGTGAGAACTATAGTAAAAAGATTCAATTACCCATCCCAGCTGGAAATCCATCAATGAATTCACATCAGGAAGAAGCCACTTACCTGTTCTGTGTGTGGGAAGGAATTTAATCAAACAACCAAACTCATGTCACATCAGAGAATTCACACTGGGGAGAGACCGTTCACCTGTTCAGAGCGCGGGAAGAGATTTACAGACATCCTGGCTCATGTGACATCAGTGGATTTGCACCGAGGAGGGGAGAAGCCATTCAATTGTTCGGTGCATGGGAAGAGATTCCCTCATTCATCCAGCCTTCAATCACACCAGCAAATTCATACTGAGCAGAAACTATTTGGCTGCACCTCCTATGGAATGAAGTTCAGACACGCATCTGCCCTCATTGGACACCAGCGAGTTCACGCCAAGGGGGGCGGGGGAGAAAACCATTCGCCTGCTCTGTATGTGGGAAGGGCTGCAGTCAATCATCCAGTTTGCTGAGACACCAGCGAGTTTATCCCAGAGAAAAGCTGTTCAGCTGCACTTCCTGTGGGAGTAGTTTCAGGTGTTCATCTTCGCTCTGCTCATCAGCAAGTTCACACGAGAGAAGGCCATTCATCTGCTCCATTTGTGGGAAGCGATTCACTCAGTCCTTCAACTAGAGATAAATAAGTGAACCTGAATACGTTTATACTGCAGTAGTTCAAGGAGGAAACTCACCAGCATCTTCTCCAGGGTGACTAATGATGGCCCAGCAAGAGATTTCCGTATTTTAAGAAAGAATTGAATTCTGCTACCAAAATTAAGTCTGACAATATTAGATCTGTTTCAACTGATGTAAACACAACTATAATTGGCTGCAGTTTGGTAATCTGGATATATTGCTGATGGTTTGGACAAGTGTCCCTTTTTAAAAGCACCAACGGTCATTCTGAATTCAAGATTTGTGTTTGGAGAAAGAAGCAGATGCCTTGTGAAAGGGAAAACATAAAAATCAATTTATAGAAAGAAAGCTGACAAAGGAGATGACCAAACAAGTTTTGTTCATCAATGCTTGCAGGGCCAACTGCTCCTTTCACTGCCCTGTATTGTACAGATTAACAGCATCACATCTGATAGGGCCAGGGTAAAGAAAGAAGTGAAACTGGGCTATTGTCATAACCTTAACTTTGTTTCACATTTTCTTCTTCTTTCTCTTGGCCTTGACATTCCCCTCTGAAATGAAGAGGTTTACCTGTATACCTGGTCAGGCAGCAAGCCTGACTCTCAATCCAGACCGAAAACAAAGACAAAAATAAAGCTTGTCTTTTAGCCTCTACCCTACACTGATGACAGTGCACTGGTGCACTCAACTTTCTTCTTTACCACCTTATCCAACTGTGTTCAGGGAGCTATATGGAATTAGGCCCCAAGATCCCCCTTTATACCAATGATCCTAATGGCCCTGCCATTTACTGTATACTTTCCTCTTGCATTTAGCCTCCCAAACTGCATTACCTCAATTTTCTCTGAATTAAAGTCCGTCTGCCATTTCTCCATCCAACTTTCCGATTGATCTACATCCTGCTGTGTCCTTAGACACCCTAACTCACTATCCTCAGCTGCACCAATTTTCACAGCATTAGCAAACCAACTTAGATTTTCATCCAAATCTTTTATAAAAATAACAAACCTTGTGGAACACCCCTGGTTACAGATCTCCAGTCAAAAAACACCATCGCCACCCACCCTCTGTCCTCTAACCCAATCCAATTTACCAACGCACCATGGATCAATCTCATGTGACTTAATCTACTGGAACCACCTACAATGAGGTAGCTTGTCAAATATTTCCGTAGAGTACATGCAGACAACATCCACTGCGCTGCCTTCAATCAGCTTCGTGACTTCAAAAAAAAACACAAGCCAGTTTGTGAGACATGACCTCTTCTGCAGGAAGCCACGTTGCATGTTATCCACATGAACTTTAGCAAGGCCTTTGACAAGGTTCCTCGTGGCAGGCTGATACAGAAGTCTAAGTGACCTTGGTTACACCATGAGTTGGGTACAGAACTGGCTTTGTCATAGAAGATGAAGAGTAGCTATAGATCTGAAACCAGTGCTTTTCTGTAGGAATCAGACCGCTGTCGTTAACATATTTATTATAAAAAATATTTGGAGGAGAACATAGGTGATCAAATTAGTAAATATGTGAATAACAGATCTGTGGAGCTGTGAGTAGTGAGGAGGAATGCTAGATGATACAGCAGGATATAGATTGACTGGAGACTTGTATGGAAAAATGGCAGGTGGCATTTAATCCAGACAAATGTGAGGTGATACATTTTGGAAGGTCTAATGAAGGAGGGAAGTGCACAGTAAATGGTAGAATTCTGAGAAGCACAATCATAGAGCAGTATCTAGGTCTACAGGTTCACAGTTCCCTGAAAATGACAAGTCTAGTGGAGAAGATGGTCAGGGCAAAGTGTATAAAAACTGGTCATGTTGCAGCTCGCTAGAACTTCAGTGAGGCTACATCTGCAATGTTGTGTACAATTCTGCTCACCAAACCACCACAAGGATGATCAGCTTTGCAAAGGGTACAGAAACAGGTTACCAGGATGTCACCTTGTTTGGAGGATATTAGTTATGAGGAGATGTTGGATAAAATTGGTTTATTTTCTTTTGAACATCAGAGGCTGAGGGGCAACCCGGTAGAAATTTACAAAACTGGGAGAGACATGGATAGTTGGAGTCTAGAGTAGAAATGACAGTTTGTGTAGGGGACATAAGTTTAAAGTAATAGGGAAAAATGTAAAGGAAGTGTGAAAAGTAAGTTTTTACACACAGGACAGTATGTGCCTAGAATGCATTGCCAGAGGAAGTGGGATAAGCAGGTACAATCACAATGCTTAAAAGACATCTTGATGGATTTGTGAATTGGCAGGGAATAGAGAGATACAAACTGTGCAGGGGAAAGAAAGAGATTTCATGATTAGAAAATCATGCGTTAATGGAGGCTTGTGGGCTAAAGGGACTATTCCTGTTCTGTAGTGTTATTTGAGACCTCAGTTTTTCAAATACAGACTGGAATATTGGTAGAGTAAGAGGCAGCAAGGGTAAGTTTTCCTGGATTGTATGCACGATAAATTTCCGAAAACAGTGCATTCAGTTCAAAAAGAAAGAGCGCTCGTTTGGTCCTACTTCTTGGGAATGATGGGAGCCAAGTAGATCAAGTGTCAGTGTCAGACCATTCAGGAGACCATGATCACGTGTAGGAAGGTACAGAATAATGTCAGATAATAACCAGCATTAATTCAGAATGAGAAAACTCAATTGATGGAAAGTTGTCTTCAAGGGCAAGGTCAAAGCTGGACAGCAATGACTGGAGTGACAGGTTGATGGGACAAAGTATAAATAATAATAAGGGCTACTTTCAAAGAGAAGATGGCTCAAGTACACTCAAAAAGGAAAGGAAGGGCAAACATTCAGGGCTGCTTGTATGACAATTAGAATTTAAGATAAGATTTAAAAAAAACACTTATGATAGGTGTCAAGGAGAAAAGTCCAAATTGACAGTCACAAGGAATACAGAAGGTCCAGAAGTTGGGGCAAGCAGATGAAAAAGCACACAAGGAAGGGAGACAGTTAGGAGAAAAGGTTGGCAGCCAGTTGAGAGGGGCTGGTAACACACTGGCTATAACAATGTAGGAGAGAAACATGCAGATTCTGGGCTCAGACACAGGGCAAAATTTAGGAGCCCTTTGGCCTTATCGGAAGCAGCAGAGGCAGTGGATCGATTGCCACCATGAGTGAGACAATGAAGCTCTTTGAGCTCCTCAGTTGTTGTTGTAGGTGAGGATGGAGGATACATGGGGGAGGGGGAAGAAATGTTCAATGAGAACAAACTTGTATTAGAGATATCATTAAAAAATAAACATACTGCAGGTCACACAGAAAGCTGATTTGGCTCTTATGCTAAATATAAAGACTGAGAACTGGAGTTATAAACCAGTGGAAACAGATTCCATTGAAATGGTTCAGTACTGACTGTGATTGAAAGCAAAATCCAAACATCCAATAGCTACCTACAAACTCACTTCTGTGTCAGCAAATGAGATAAATGAGTGAATCCCTTCCCACCCTCAGAGCAGACGAATGGCCTCTCTCCAGCGTGAACTCGCTGGCGTATATTGAGGCTAGTTGATCACCTGAACACATGTCTGCAAAAAACACACAAATAGTCTCTCAGCAGTGTGAACATATTGATGATTCATCAGTTGCCCAGAACATTTAAAGCACTTCCCACAGTTTGGACATTTAAAAGGTCTCTCGTCAGTGTGAGCAGCTTGTATGCCAGGACTGTGGTTCACCAAGTGAATCCCTCCCCACAATCAAGGCTTGCATTGTGCCAGTCCTGGTAATTAACTAAAACCGTGTCCACACACACAATACGTGTATGCTTTCTCCTTACATGTTCAAAATCTGATAATGTTCTGTTTACAATAAACTGAGGTGTCCATAAGACCCTGGGATTATGCCTGGTGTCAGTTTCCCTTTGAGTACACTGTGAAATCAATTTAAAACAGAACAATGCAATGAAGAGAGAGTCCACACAAACACCAGGCTGCCTATGCAATCAGCTTGTAATGAATCTGGTAGTTTGATTAGATTAGACTCCCTACAGTGTGGAAACAGGCCCTTTGGCCCAACAAGTCCACACTGCCCCTTGAAGCATCGGACCCAGACCCATCCCCCTATCACCCACACACCCCTGAACACTCCGGGCAAATTAGCATGGCTAATCCACCAATCCACCTAGCCTGCACATCTTTGGACTGTGGGAGGAAACCGGAACACCTGGAGTAAACCCACACAGCCATGGGGAGAATGTGCAAACTCCGCTCAGACAGTTGCCCGAAGCTGGAATCGAACCCGGGTCCCTGGCGCTGTGAGGCTGCAGTGCTAACTACTGAGCCACCGTGCCACCCCGTAGGATTAATGACACACTATTTTAAAAAAAGTGACCACAAAAGCCAGTGATTCACTAATGTCGATCAGGGAACAGAAGCTGCCACCTGGTCTGGACTTATACAAGACTCTGGCGTCTTTGTGAGTGGACAGACAAAGAATGTTGAGAAAGAGGTGAAATACAGGTATTGACTAAATCCACATCTCAATCAGGACTTTGACATCATGTCACAAACCCTTAATCTTCACTGTTGTGAATGTCCAGTGTGGAAGATCTATGGAACACCATCACGGTGAGGACCCCCTCCAAGTCACACATCATCCTGACTTGTTTGAATCCAGTGCAGGATGAACAGCAATTTCCTCCAATTAAACACTGAGACAGCTTCTACACTGACTGCAACCTTCTGTCTAGTAACTGTGTGAAGCTGAACCAGACTGTTCACAACTCTGATGAAATACTTCACACTAAGATGAGCTTTCTCCTGCATCATCACCAAACTAACTGTTTCTATCTCAGTAACATCACCTGACTCCATCCACATCTCAGCTCATCTGCTGCTGAAACCCTATCCATTCTTTGTTACTTCTAGATTTAACTACTCTAACACAGACCGGTCCCCCACATTCAACCTTCCTGTAATGTTGGAGTGATTCAAATCTCTGCTGTCTCATTTCGAGTGTTATTGGCCCAAAGTGCATCACAGGTGCTAAAAAGATACATCAACAGATCTGTTAAAAGACTATCCAATTTAGCATCGTGATAGTACCATACAGCATGATAAGTTTTTCTCAAAGTTAGAATGGGACCTACTTTCCACAGGACTATGCAGTGGTTACTCTCACGGATTGCTGTTCTGGATGAATGCTGAGGATGAGACAACATAGGTTTTCCCCTCCCTCTCTCGCACTGTTCTTCCTCATCCCTGTTGTACCATTTTGTTTCTATGTCTCCTGTACACTCAAACATGTCTGTGTAGCTCCTTGAAAAGATAACTTTAATAAAACTTCAAGTATATTCTTTTTTGATTCATGCAGCAAGTCATATGTGTATTGTCTCCTCTTTTCTTGCACTCGCAAAATCCTGCTGAGAAGAAAATGCCAGTTGCTGAAGGAACATTCGCAACAGTGGGATTCAAACCCACATCAATGAAAAGACTGGAGTCTTAATTCAGCACCTTAGACTGTTCAGCCACAGTAACTGACAAGTCGTGGTCATCCTTATTGTCTTCAATGATGATGTCGCTGCACCAAATTTTAGTCATGGAGCAGGAGAGGCCTCGAGACTGCATTACCATTTCTTAAATCTCTAACAACCTCAACCTCAACACCATTTTTGCCTCAAATCCCTGCAGAGTCTCCAATTTCTCTCAGGTTACCTCTCAAGCTTTTCTCTTCTCAAGAAAAGAACTTCTTGCTGTTTAACAGAAAGTGTGAAAGAAACATAGGAGGTCTGGCAATGAGACAAGTGAAATCATGTTAGTTTCAAGATATTTGCACTATTTCTTTCTCTCCGCAGGAATGGCTTCACTAACATCCTACATAATTGTTAAAAATTGTAACAACTATGTAGCAATTAAAGCTAAAATTCGATCTTCTCTCTTAATCATTTGCAGCACCCACAGAGGACTTTAGACCCATTTCTGTCCTTTTCCATACCCATCCTGAATCGAAAAGAGCGAAAATAACAGACCTGCTGAATTTATCCAGCACATTTTCTGGACATTTTGGGTTTCTAAATTAATTCCCTCAATGTGTCAAATGTCTTAAATGCTTGCTCACAAGGTCTTGGTATTTGCTATTTAAATAGTGCACTGTGAACACTTCAATCATCCATTTTATATGAAACAAGCACACAGTAACTGAACCGTCTTCACGCAAAAATACAAAAATGTATTTCCTTTCTCATCTTTTAAGCCCGTTTGGTTTTTTGTACCATTTAATATGAAGTCTTACAACTGCACCAGAAACCTCTGGTTAAAAAGATTCTGAAAATGTAGTCCGTAACATGAGAATTGGCAAAAGTTGTTGACACACAGAAGAAAGAAAATGTTGTGTGAGATTCAGCAAATAAAGGAACATTTCTTAGACTGTAGCTGAAAAAAATTGGTTTATTGAAACAGACTTTTTCACCATTCGACCGAGTGACTGGAGTTATACAGGGCACTTAAAGATGAGGGCAACAACATCACAAAATTAATTTTGAATGTTAAATCCTGGAGCAAGTACTGAAAATGGATTGCAATGTGAATGAGAAGAATACATTGGAACCTTGGGATTTTCTAAAGCAGTTACCTTTTACTTCCTTGGACTGCAGCGGCGTCAGTGAAAAACCCATTTGTCACCTTATAAAGCAGGATTTGAACATTGACTGTGGAAGGCCAAGTTAACTCAGTTGTTGGAACATACGCTGTTTAAGTGCAGAGTTGTGAGTACGAGCCCAACACTGGGCACCACCTGTTTATTTAGTATTTTCCCTTTGCAAATTCCCTTCCTCCAGCTATTCTTGATGACCCTTACATCCCATGAATCAGCTTAGCGAATCTCTTTTGCACCGCATTCAACGCCAGCATATCCTTTCTTAAATACGAGTAGCTAAACCAATATGGCTTCACCAACATCCAATACAGTTGTTACAAGATGTCTCGATCCTCAAAACACTAACACCTCGCAGTTAAGGCCAAAATTCCATTTACTTTCTTCATAACTTCAGCATCAGTTTAGGACTTTAGACCCATCCTTGCCCTTTTCCACACAAATCCTGAATCGAATAGTTATAATAACTGCCTGCAAAATGCTATCCCACTGAAACTTCAACCACTTGCTCAACTTTGTAACCTAAAGTCAAGTCCAGGACCTTCCCCTTCCTTGTTGGGACTTCTACTTAATGGCTGAAAAAATGCTCTCCTGGATGTATTTTAAAAATTCTGATAAATCCTTCACATTATGACGACTCCATTAATGTTGAGGAAGTTGAAAGTCTCTGCTACCATAATCCTGCTACTTCTACACTTTCTCAAAATCTGTCTCCTTATTTATTTAAAGGGGTTTTCAAAAATGTCACCTGTCCTTATTGCTGTATAGATTCCCGAAGCAAAATAACAATATCTCCTCCTCCTTTAACACCTCCACTGCCTTGCATGAAGGCCCTGTATCCTGGAATACTGAGCTGCTAACCATGTCCAAGTGACAGCAATGGCTTTATGACCCCACTAATTTGTATCCTCAAATCATCTGCCTTATTCATCTGACTCCAAGCATTAAATACCATTCACCCTTGGCAAACTCGCTTATATCTTAATTGCCCAATGACAATGCCTTCCAGACTCTCTTGTTTCTTCTCTTTTTGGCCATTATTATTTTGAACATTCTCTGGATTTCAGCCCACTGCTAAACTTTTTACATGACCCCCAACAGTACTGGAAACCCACCCCCACCCCCCACAAGGATGCAGTTCCCATTCCAGTTTAGGTGTAACCACTGTGTGTAATTCTACTCTTCCTGCTGAAGGACGGATGTTGTAAAACTGCAAAAGGTTCAGAAAAGAATTGTAATGGTTATTATTGTAATAGTGTACCATTAATACACTAAGTTGCAAGCATTTTGGGATGACTCGGTTCCCAGTTGCTCATATGAAATGTACTGACTGTCATTGAGTGAAAAATAAAAACCACAGGTTCCTCGCACTTGTTGGAGGTGAGGATAGAGGAGATAGGCTCTCCATCTCCCCTTTCAAAATAAATTAGTCTGCTTTTGAAATAAAGATCGAATGCACAGTAGTTTTAATAAAATTTATATCATTTTTTCTCCCAACTAGGTAACCAGACATGTGGTGTTTTCAAACATCATGAGAAACAAGCCCAGATAACATGACTTGGATACAGATAATACGAGCAACAAAAATTCCTACAGATTCTTGGGAACTCATTGGTGGTTAACCACAGTGGCTCAGCGGTTAGCACTGCTGCCTCACAGTGCCAGAGACCTGGATTTGATTCCACCCTTGGGCAACCGAGCATGTGGTTGTTGGCATATTCTCCCTGTGGCTGCGTGGGTTTCCTCTCGGTGCTCTGGTTTCCTCCCATGTGCTGGTTAGTGGATTCGCCAAGCTAAATTGCCCAGAGTGTTCAGTGATGCATACATTTGGTGGGCTACGGGGAGATGTGTCTGGGTGGGATGCTCTGAGGTTTTGTGTGGAATTCTTGGGCCGAAGGGCCTGTTTCCATACTGTAGGAATACTCCGAATTCTATGAAAACCCGTCCTAATGAACTAGGGAATCCCTTTTCACACACTGTGTGGGTGGATTGTCTTTACCCAGTGTGAATGTGTTGATATACAGCAATAAAACGTTATCATTTTCAAAACCTACTCTACAGTTACGTATTTGTTATTGAGATTAATGCGAAAGGATTAATAAATTAAACGCCATTTATTTCAATGCCAGAGGCCTAACAGCTAAGGCAGAGGAACTCAGGGCAAGATTGGAAACATGAAACTGGGTTATCATTGCAATTACAGAGGCAAGGCTCAAAGATGGACAGGGCTGCCAGCTTAATGTTCTAAGATATAGTTCCTATAGAAAGGATAGAAAGTCGAAGGGGGAGGGGGAAGCAAAGCAAGAGAGGAGGGAAAAGTGGCATTTTTGAGCAAGGATAACATTATGGCGTTACTTAGGCAGGATATATCTGAGAATACATCCAGGGAAGTTATTTGGGTGAAACTGAGAAATAAGAAAGGGATGATCACCTTATTGGGATTATACTATAGCCACCCCCAATAGTCAGCAGGAATCTGACAAATAATTTTGAAAGAAGTTATCTGTAAGAATAACAGGGTGGTGATGGAAGGGATTTTAACTTTCCAAACAGACTGGGAATTCCATGGTCTAAAAGGCTTGGATGGAGCGGAGTTTGCTGAGAGTGTACAGGAAAATGTTCTGATTCAGTATGTGATGTACCGACTACAGAAGGTGCAAAACTTGACCTGCTCTTGGCAAATAAAGCAGGACAGGTGACTAGGGTATCAGCAGGGGAGGACTTTGGGGCCAGTGACCATAATTCTATTAGTTTTAAAATAGTGATGGAAAAGAGTAGACCGGATCTGAAAGTTAAAGCTCTATATTGGGGGAAGGCCAATTTTAATGGTATTACACAAGAGCTTTCAAAAGTTGATTGGGGCAGATGTTTGCAGGTAAAAAAGAAAGGTTAGAAAGTGGGAAGCCTTCAAAAAAAAGAGATAACGAGAGTTCAGGGACAGTATACTCCTGTTCGGGTGAAGGACAATGCTGGTAGGTATAGGGAATTCTGGATGACTAGAGAAATCAAGGTTTTGGTCAAGAAAAAGGAGGAAGGACAAGTCAGGTATAGACAGCAGAGATTGAGTGAATGCTTACAAGAGTATAATGACAATAGTATACTTAAGAGGGAAATTAGTAGGGCAAAAAGGGAACATGAGGTAACTTAGGCAAATAGTATTAAGGAAAATCCAGTGGGATTCTACAAATAGATTAAGAACAAAAAGGATAACTATGGGGAGATAGGGCCCCTTAAAAAGCAGCAATGCCTCCTATGTGTGGAATTGCAAGAAATGGGGAATATAATAAAACAAGTATTATGCATCAGTATTTACTACAGAAAAGGATATGGAAGATATAGACTGTGGGGAAATAAATAGCAACATCGTGAAAATTATCCATATTACAGAGGTAGTGATGCTTTAAACGCATAAAAGCGGATAAATTCCTGGGACCTGATCAGGCGTATCCGAGAACTCGGAGGGAAGCTAGGCAAGTGATTGCTGGGCCCCTTGCTGAGATATTTGTGTCATCGATATCCACAGGTGAGGGACCAGAAGTTGGCTAATGTGGTGCCACTATTTAAGAAAGGTGGTAAGGAAAAGCCAGGGAACTATAGGCCAGTGAGCCTGATATTAGTGGTGGGAAAGTCGTTCTAGGAATCCTGAGGGATAGTACTTGAAATATTTGGAAAGGGAGGGACTGATTAGGGATAATCAACATGGCTGTGTGTGTAGGAAATCATGTCTCACTGACTTGATTTTTTTTTGATGGAGGAACAAAGAGGATTGAATAGCGCAAAGAGGTGGATGTATTCTATATGGATGTCACTAAGGCGTTTGACAAGGTTCCTCATGGTAGACTGATGAGCAAGGTCAGATCACATGGAATACAGAGAGAACCAGTCATTTGGAAACAGATCTGACTTGAAGGTAGAAGACGGAGTGCTGGTGGAGGGTTGCTTTGTAGACTGGAGGCCTGTGACCAGTGGTGTGCTGCAAGGATCAGAGCTGGGTCCACTCCATTTTGTCATTTATAAAGATGATTTGGATGTGAATGTACGAGTTATAGCTACTAAGTACCAATCCTTGCAGCATACTGCAGGTCAAACGCCTTTCCAAATGGCCAGCTCTCCCTGGATTCCATGTGATCTAACCTTGTTAATCAGTCGACCATGCGGAATATCGAAAACATCCACCGCTCTGCCATCAATCTTGTTTCTAACTTCTTCAAAAAAACTCAATCAAGTTAGTAAGACATAATTTCCTATGGACAAAGCCATGTCGACTATTCCCCATTCAGTCCACGCTTTCCAAATATATGTAAATCCTATCCCTCAGAATTCCCTCCAACAACTTACCCACAGCTGACGTCAGGCTCACCAAAAGTTTATTGTTCCCTGGTTTTCTGTTACCACCTTTCTTAAACAATGGCACCAGATTAGCCAACCTCCAGTGTAACAGCTCACCTATGACTGTCAATGGTGCAAATATCTGAGCAAGGGGCCCAATTGCAAGCCTAGCTTCCCGCAAAGTTCGAGAATACACCTGAAGAGGTCCTGGGGATTTATCCACCTTTATGGTCTGTAAGGCATCCAGCACCACCTCCTCCACAACATGGAACTTTTCAAGATACACATTCATTTCTCTAAGTTCTTTAGCTTTTGTATCCTTGATCACAGTAAATACTGATGTAAAATACTTTTTTGTATCTCACCCAACTCGTGCATTCCCACACATAGGCGGTCTTACTGTGCTTTTAAGGAGCATAGTAGTGTCAAAATTGGCCTTAGTCTCATTTAAAACTTTGACTCTTAGACCAAAGTCTATCCTTTTCCATAATTATTTTAAAACTAATAGAGATACAATCATAGGCCCCAAAATATTCTCGCCCCTGCTGACCCCTCAGTCACCTGCCCTACCTTATTTCCCAAGAGAAGATCAAGTTTTGAGCAGGGACTAATGACACCAGTACAAACAGCCCAAAGATCAAAGTTCATTCCTTGATTTAAGGGCAAAATCCTTCAAATGTGGTTGTGGTGAACTTGCTGGTGTGTTAACAGTTGGGATGATTGAGTGAATCCCTTTCCACACATAGAACAAGTGAATGGTCTGTCCCCAGAGTGAACTCGCTGGTGTCTCAGCAGGTTGGTTGAGTGAGCGAGCAAATCCCTTCCCATACTCGGAACATGTGAACAGTCTCTCCCCACTGTGAACTCGGTGTTTCAGCAGGTTGCTTGACTGAGTGAATCCCAGCCCACAATCAGAGCAAATGAACGGTTTCTCCCCAGTGTGACTGCGTTGGTGCATTTCCAGCTGGGATGGGTAAATAAATCCCTTCCCACAATCCCCACATTTCCACAGTCTCTCCCAAGTGTGACTGCGCTGGTGTTTGGGCATTTCAGATGAATCTTCAAAGACTCTTCGACACACAGACAATACGCATTTCTCCCTGGTGTGAACAGTGCTTCTTCCTTTAATGTTCAAAATCCTGAGATAATTAGGTTATGACAAACAGATTGAGTGTCAGATCTGGATGTGGTTTTGTTTGATTTCTCTGAATGCAATCAAAATTTCAAACTGAAGAAAAAAAAGAAACGTAGAGAGAGAGAGAGAGAGAGAGAGAGAGAGAGAGAAACCAGAAGAACACACACAAAGATTGTGAAACTCAGAAATTAATCTGGTCAATTGTGGATGCAACACTGAGGGGCACTGCTGGATTATCAGTAAAACTGAACTGGTTCATTTAATGTCCTTCAGGGAAAGGAAACAGTCAGCGTTTGCCCAAAACTACAAAAAGAGATAGAGTTTGGACAGACATGAAGGGCAGGCATTTTATACATCTGAAAATGAATCCAATTCCTGTTTTCTCCCCATACCCTCTGATGCTTCTGAAGGACTAAGAATACACAGCAAAATACCCGAAATCTGGAATAAAAACAGAAAAAGATGGAGATACACAGTAGATCTGGCAGCATCTGAAATGTTAATAGATGCAGGAACCATTGCAATCTTGAAGAAGTGTTGAGATGATCATCCACTGCACCATAATATAGGTTACACACCGAGTGCCAGAAAACGGGCCTAGCTTAAATAGGTGCTTGATGGCCAGCACCGATACAATGGGGACAGTGTGTTCAACAATTGTACCCGACTGTCTGACCCCATTTAGTTCCGTGTTTCTCTCCTATTCTCTTTTAGGAAACAGGCAGCAGCAAGTAGTGAAGAATGCAAATGATATTTCGGCCTTCATTGTGACAGGATTCGAGTACAGGAGGAGGGATGTCTTTCTATAAGGGCCTTGGTGAGACCACACCTGCAGTAGTGTGCACCTTTGTTCTCCTTTCCAAAGGAAGGATGGTCTGGCTACTGAATGATCGCAAAGAAGGTTCACCAGACCAATTCCTGGGATCACAGGACTGATGTATGAAAAGAGATTTGATCTTGATTAATCCTTCTTTCTTTTAATCTTTCAGCCACCGACAACATCATGAACTAATTTCACGTCCCATTTGCTGATTTGAGTCTTTTACTGCTAAAGGTATACTTTGGTTCCCATTCCCCTGTCATACGAGTTTAAATCCTCACCAGTGGAACTAGCAAAAGCATCAACAAGAATATCTGTCCCAGCTCTGCCCAGGACAATTGTTCAAGCTTGTGCATGTCCCACCTTCCCCAGAAACAAACAAACAGTCTCAATGCCTCAGGAATCCAAATCTTTTTAAGTTATAGCTCCAGCCATGCACTCATCTCATCTGTCCTCTTATGCTTTTACTAGCATGTGCATTGTAGCAGCTCACACTGTTACGGGATTAGATCACGAAAGGTCCTGTGGGGATATAAAAGAGTCCTGTTGAGAAGGAACATTAGGGAATTTACTTGGGTTTCTGTTAACAGGCAGTTCAAAACACATAAGCATTTTAACAAGAGGCAGTGTTTAAAGGCCCGGTTCAGCCACAATCACAAGTTTGTTACTTAATGAAAAGTAGAAGCAAAAGTCTGATCCTACAGCATTCTGAACTGTTTAGGTAATTGTAACCAGAAATGCAAACAACCAATTAACGTGAAACGGTTAGCTAAATTCCTTGAGCAAATGTTTGTCAGCAATAAAAGCAGCTCACTGCATCATTATGGAAGGCAAAGCAATAAACGGTGTAAACACAACCTCTAAAAGACCAACAACATAGGAAGGGGCAAAGGAAGATTATAAAGAGAGAAGTCAGGGCTGCAGAGAGATAAAACAATTGAAATGTAGATACGGATAATTTGAACAAATTCTTACATCCAAAGATCAACGGAAGAGTGACAAAGATAGATTACAAAATCCAAAGTGAAGATATGGTTAGTGCCTTAGTTATTTGTGAAATCTAAACAAGTTCTGTTTAACAGCTTGGTAAAGTTCTAAAGTGACTGAATTTCACCCTCGGTGGAGTTTGAATAGATGCTCTTTATTAAAACAAGAAAGTAATAATGGAAAGCGCTTAGAGTAGAAAATGAAACTTCACTTTAAAAATCATTTGCAGCATACAAATTGTTGGGGTTGTAAACTGCAGCAGCAAGTCAGAAACACTGTTTGATCTTTTAAGCTGAAGTGACAGAGGGATTTTTCCACAATTTGTCAACTGTATTACAAAATTGTAGTTACTTTATATCAGAGTTGAGTTTAAAAGACTTTATCACAATTCCTAACAATCCACACTACAGTTAGTAGAGAATTTGGAAAAGTTCTTAGTGATAAGCTACTATTTTGGTTTTTGGCAAAAAAATGTGGTGCAGCTGGCAAATGTCTGAGGAGGAATATAACTGCCAAAGCATTGTAAGGTCCCAAAGACAGACGAAGTAGTTTTCGAGCTAACCTCAGGAGATTATAGAAGGGTTTAGGACTGAACATAGTGTTGTCCACGATTGTTTGAACATAGGACATAGAACATTACAGCACAGTACAGGCCCTTCGGCCCTTGATGTTTTGCCGACCTGTCATACCGATCTCAAGCCCGTCTAACCTACACTATTCCATGTACGTCCATATGCTTATCCAATGACACCCTAAATGTACCTAAAGTTGGCAAATCTACTAGCGTTGCAGGCAAAGCGTTCCATTCCCTTACTACTCTCTGAGTAAAGAAACTACCTCTGGCATCTGTCCTATATCTTTCACCCCTCAATTTAAAGCTATGCCCCCTCGTACTCGCCGTCACCATCCTAGGAAAGTGGTTTGCTTACTGGATTGGGTATATTGATTTGGGGTGTGTGGCTAACAATGACAACAATATTGCATGTAAATAACATCTAGCGAATGGAATAAAAATATCACAATCAGCCAGGGAAAGTCTGAATGTCATTGTCCACTCTTCCAATCTGAGCTGTATTTAAGAGGGGAATTAGGCCTCATGTGAAAGCCAGGTTTGGAGTGGACTCTGGCCTCTCCCACACATGTGGTAACAGAGCTCTGAATAAAGGTCACTCGTACAACTGAACACAACACAAACTTCTCCCGACAACAATGTGGCACTGGGTGTAAGCTTGACAATACTATATTTGAGATCTCGTATTTTAGTGTATCTCTTAACTTCCTATCTTCAGCTTTCAGGTCCTCCTCCCTTGGTTTTCCTATGTCACTGGTACAATCGGATGTTCATCCTCCCACTCCAGAATGTCCTGAAGCTGCTCCATGTCATTGCTAATCCTGGCACCAGGGAGGCAACATACCATCCTGGATTCATGTCTCTCTCTATCCCTTACTATTGAATCCCCTGTCTCTACAGTCATATTTATCGTTTCCCTCCCCTTCTATGCAGCGGAGTTACTCCGAGTGCCATGAACCTGACTGATGCTGCTTCCCGAGTGGCCACCCCAACATCCCCCACCTCTCTCCCCCACCCCCAACCCCCCAACCGAACAGTACCCAAAACAGTATATCTATTTGAGGGAGATGACTCTAGCACTTCCTTTCTGAGCCTTTTACTTGTCTGATAGTCACCCATTCTCTTGCTGTCTGTGTAATCTTCACCTGCTGCGTGACCAGTCTGTTGAGAATGCGACCACAACCTTCTCAGTTACCATGGATGCTCCATACTGACTGCACCCACAGCTCAAGCTCTGAAAAGCAGTTAACCAGTAGCTGCAGATGGACACACTTCCTGCACAAATAGCCAATAGGGACACTGGTAATGTCCCAGAGTTTAATGCGGAAAACTGTGAGGTGATTCACATTGGAAGGAGTAACAGGAATACAGAGTACTGGGCTAATGGTAAGATTCTTGATAGTGTGGATGAGCAAAGAGATCTCGGTGTCCATGTACATAGATCCCTGAAAGTGTCCACAAGTTGATAGGGTTGTTAAGAAGGTGTACAATGTGTTCGTTTTTATTGATAGAGGGATTGCGTTTCAGAACCATGAGGTCATATTGCAGCGGTACGAAACTCTGGTGCGGCCGCACTCGGAGTTCTGGTCACCGCATTGCACGAAGGATGTGCAAGCATTGGAAAGGGTGCACAGGAGATTTACCAGAATGTTGCCTGGTATCGAGGGAAGGTCTGATGAGGAAAGGTTGAGGGACTTTAGGCTGTTTTCGTCAGAGAGAAGAAGGTTCAGAGGTGACCTAATAGAGACATACAAGATGATATGAGGATTAGATAGGGTGGGCACTGAGATCCTTTTTCCTCAGATGGAGCTGGCTAGCACGAGGGGATATAGCTTTAGATTGACGGGTCATAGATATCGGACAGATGTCAGAGGTAGGTTCTTTACTCAGGGTAATAAGGGCGTGCAATGCCCTGCCTGCAACAGTAGTAGACTCGCCAAGTTTAAGGGCATTTAAGTGGTCTTTGGATAAACATATGGATGATAATGGAATAGTGTGGGTTAAATGGGCTTCAGTGTGGTTTCACAGGTCGACACAACATCAAGAGCCTATGTTCTATTGTGCAAGAGGAGCACACCACAGATGTGATGTCTTCTGTTATGACTTCTCTCCAGATTAAGCCAGTTTCTGCCTTAAAAAGAATTTAATTAAGCTAGGTCCTCCCCCTTCATTTCAAACATTACTATTATAAACCTAAAGCCCCTAATTTTATTTAAGCTAATATATACTTTAAAAACTGTAAGAAAATTCTTTACGATATCAAATATCAATTGGCTGTTTCCATTAGGACTGAGAGACTTTCTGAACTGCCCAAACTGAGACTGAGCATCACACTCAATCTTTCAGTTTCACTTTCTGTTTCACCCAACTCCAAAGCACTCTCATTTAGCCAAGCAGCACTCACAGTGCAGCCTTTTCATTTTCATTGTCTGCTCACACCCACTCTGATCTCAGCCTCCCATACTGTTTCAATGCAGCTCAATGGAAGCTCAGGGAACAGCATCTTCACGTTAAATGCAATAATTTATAAACCTCAGGAATCAACACAGACTTCAGCAGTTTCAGGATCAATGGAGTTGTCAGGAAATGGAAGATTCCACCTGGAGGGGTGCTGGAATTTGTGCCCATCAGGAATTTTAAAAGGAAGTTTGCAGGTATTCAAGAATGAAAAATGTATAGACTAAAATCATGAAGTGGGCGAATGGGACTAAATATGACAGTTCTTTCAAAGAGACGAGGTGTTGTTTGGACA
Organism: Stegostoma tigrinum; assembly: GCF_030684315.1. Taxonomy (NCBI): domain Eukaryota; kingdom Metazoa; phylum Chordata; class Chondrichthyes; order Orectolobiformes; family Stegostomatidae; genus Stegostoma; species Stegostoma tigrinum. The sequence goes on from NW_026728069.1 coordinate 698,277, forward strand.
AATCTACCCCTCTCAGGCCAATATCTCCTTTCTCAGCTGCAGGGTATAGAACTGAACACTTATCCCAGAGGTGATCAAACCAAAAATTTGAATATCCTGCTTTCAAGTTACAAACTTACCAGGAGTATTCTCCCACGCATAGAATGGTTAAACCTCTTTCCTTTCACTGTTAAGTGTCAATGATACTCAGATCCTGATCACTCCGCTTAATGGAGAACTTGCATTGGGATCCTGGTCTGCAAATTATTCTCAATAAATATCCTGTAAAGCAAATCCACAAGAGACAAATAACGGTCAGGCCTGGACAGAAATCCAGAAAACACAAGATTGTCTGGAAAAGGCAAACATTTCTCTTGGTTTCTGTTAGTTATGTATAAATCCTCCTCTTAAAAGCACCCTGCTCCCCCACACAGAAAGATGCAGAGGTAAAATACACCCATTATTAGAGACTGAGGAAGTCAGACATTAATAAATTTGACCAGGGAGCACAAGGGGACTCAGAGCACTTTCAGTGATTTGATCCCAATCATATGAATACTGGGCAAACGGATATGCTTTAATAGATCATAATATTTAAAGCAGGACTTCCTACAGTGAGAGTGCAACAGGTAACATGAAGTTCTAAGCAAGGATTAGCGGATCCGAAACGTTATTTTTTTTCCTTTCACAGATGCTACCAAACCTACTGAGCTTTTCCAGCAACTTTGTTTTTGAACATGCAGTTCTGAACACGTTTTCGACATTTCTCCTCCATTAAATATCTAACGTATAACTTGCAGCAATTTCTACTGCCTGAAGCCAGTACTCCGCCAGCGTCAAAGGTCCTTCCCAGGAAATACACGCCGTGTCTCAGTCTGGGAAAGAAGTCCAGAAAAACAAAAACAAAAACAAAAACAAACATTTCTCTTGTCCTAATCTCCCCTCCCAAGCAAGAAAGGCTGCGCTTGCGTTCCACTACAGGTTGCCACCTATAAATATGGCGATCCGGCATGAGTCCCGAAGATCACTGCCCCTAATAAAGATGGTGGCAATTACCTCTGCCTATCGCAGCCTCAGGTCCGTAGCAGTTTTTCCGTTTGCTGCAAAACACGGGACCGGCATGTTAAAATTTGTTTTCTGACATGCATCAACGGCTAATAAAGCCTCTCAGTCAATACCGAAAGTATTTCCCTCCCGTTTTTTTGCAGCTTTCCTTTTTATCCCGTGTACTGTACCTTCGGCAAGCAGCTAACCCTCATTCGCAGAGATATTGCGCCCGCGGACAGAGGCGATCACATGATTTTCACACAGACAAACATCTCACTCGCTCTGATTGGCTGGAGGGTAGGCCGCTTCCATTGGCCCCGCCCCGTGCTCCGATTGAACCAAAGCTGACATCGCTCACAGGGAGATAGCAATAACTGCAGGTGTTGGAGTCACAGATGACACAGTGTGGAGCTGGAGGAACACAGCGAGCCAGGCACCATCAGAGGAGCAGGAAAGTTGATGGTTCAGGACCCTTCTTCAGAAATGGGGGAGGGGACGGGAACTGAAACATAAACAGAGTGGGGGCTGGGGAAGGTAGGTGGGAAGGTGATAGGTGAGTGCAGGTAGTCAGTGGTGAAGATTTTTCCTGCTGTTCATTAGCTCTGTGAGTGATGGTGAGGGTTCATCCCGAGATGGGGAAAAAAAGGGCCATTCCTGATTCTCCTAATGTACGGCAAAACAGCTTGTATTTTATGGAAACTTTTACTCTGTCATTTTCCTCGATGTTTTGGCTGTTTCAGAGACTTGGATAGAGCAGGGTCAGGAATGGATGTTGCAAGTTCCAGGGTTTAGATCTTTCATTAAGGTCAGGGAAGATGGTAAAAGAGGGTGAGGTGTGGCTTTGTTAGCCAAGGACAGTACAACGGTGGCTGAAAGAACTTTTGATGAGGTGGTATGGGCTGAGAGCAGAAACAGGAGAGGAGAGGTCGCACTGCTGGGAGTTTTTTATAGGCCCCTGCAAAGTTCCAGGGATGTGGAAGAGTGGATTGGCAAAATGATTCTGGGCAGGAGTGAAAAGAACAGGGTGGTCATTATGGCAGCTATTAACTTCCCTAACATTGAATGGAAATGCTATAACTCTAGTATGTCGGATGCATCAGTTTTTGTCCAATGTGTGCAGGAGGGTTTCCTGACTCGGTATGTCGAAGGGCCGACGAGAGGGGAGGCCACACTGGATCTGGTACTTGGTAATGAACCAGGCCAGGTGTTTGATTTAGTGGTAGGTGAGCACTTTGGACAGAGTGACCATAATTTGGTTATGTTTACTGTAGCAATGGAAAGGGTTAGGAATATGCCACAGGGCAAGAGTTATAGATGGGGGAAGGGCAATTATAATGTGATTAGGCAAGACTTAGGAGGCATAGAATGGGTTAGCAAAATGCAAGGGATGGGGACAATCGAAATGTGGAGCTGGTTTATGGAACAGATATTGCTGTCCTTAATAAGTATGTCCCTGTCAGGCAGGGAGGGAGCGATAAGGGAACTGTGGTTTACAAAAGAAATTGTATCTCTTGTTAAGCAGAAGAGGGAGGCATATGTGACGATGAGACAAGATGATTCAGATGAGGCGATGGAGAGTTACAGATGAGCTAGTAAGGATTTAAAGAGAGAGTTAAGAAGAGCAAGGAAGGGACATGAGCAGACATTGGCAGGTAGAATAAAGGAGAACCCTAAAGCGTTCTATAGGTATGTGAAGAATAAGACGATGTCTCGGGTAGGAATAGGGCCAGTCAAAGACAGAAGTGGGAAGTTGTGTGTGGACCCTGTGGAGATTGGAGAGGTGCTAAATGCTTATTTCTCATCTGTTTTCACTGAGGAACAGGAGAATATTGTAGAGGAGGTGACTGAGTTACGGGCTACTAGAATTGAAAGGATTAAGGTTAGTAAGGAGGAGGTGTGATCAATTCTAGAAGGTGTGAAGTTCGTAAATCCCCTGGGCCAGATGGGATTTTTCCGAGGATTGTCTGGGAAGCCAGATAGGAGGTGGCAGAGTCTTTGGCCTTGATCTTTGAGTCCTCATTATCTACAGGTTCAGTACCAGAGGTCTGGAGGATTGCAAATGTTGTGCCCTTGTTCAAGAAGGGCAGTGGGGCTGACCCAGGTAATTATAGACGTGTGAGCCTTACATCTGTTGTAGGAAACATTTTGGGAAGGATTATAAGAGATAGGATTTATTATCATCTAGCAAGCAACAATTTGATTGGAGATAGTCAGCATGGATTCGTCAAGGGCAGGTTGTGACTCCCAAAACTCATTGAGTTTTTTGAGAAGGTGACCAAGCATGTGGCTGAGGGAAGGGCAGTTGACGTGGTGTACATGGACTTCAGTAAAGCCTTTGATAAGGTTCCACATGGTAGGCTATTGAAGAGAATACAGAGACACGGGATTGAGGGAGAATTAGCAGTTTGGATTAGAAACTGGCGTTCCGTAAGAAGGCAACGAGTGGTGGTTGATGGAAAATATTCAGCCTGGAGTCCAGTTACTAGTGGTGTGCCTCAAGGATTTGTTTTGGGACCACTGCTGTTTCTCATTTTTATAGATGACTTGGACGCAGGCATAGGTGGATGGGTTAGTAAATTTGCAGATGACACTAAAGTCAGTGGAGTGGTGGACAGTGTGGAAGAATGTTGCAGGTTGCAGGGAGACTTGGATAAACTGCAGAATTGGGCTGGAAGGTGGCAAATGGAGTTTAATATGGATTAAATGTGAGGTGATTCACTTTGGCAAGAATAATAGGAAGGCAGAATACCGGGTCAATGGAAAGATTCTTGGTAGTGTGGCTGTGCAGAAGGATCTTGGTGCCCATGTACTAAGATCCCTGAAAGTTGCCACCCAGGTTGATAGTGCTGTTAAGAAGGCTTACGGTGTGTTAGGTTTTATTGGTAGAGGGACTGAGTTCCGGAGCCATGATGTCATGCTGCAACTGTAGAAAATGCTAGTGTGGCCTCGTTTTGAATATTGCGTGCAATTCTGGTCGCCCCATTACAGGAAGAATGTGGAAGCATTGGAAAAGGTGCAGAGGAGATTTACCAGGATGTTGCCTGGTCTGGAGCGTAGGCCCTATGAAGAAAGGCTGAGGGACTTGGGTCTGTTCTCTCATTGGAGAGAAGGAGGCTAAGAGGGGATTTAATAGAGACATACAAGATGTTCAGAGGATTAAATAGGGTGGACAGTGAGAGCCTTTTTCCAAGGATGATGACTTCAGCTTGTACAAGGGGACATAGCTACAAATTGAGGGGTGTTAGATTTAAGACAGATGTCAGAGGCAGGTTCTTTACTCAGAGAGTGGTAAGGGCATGGAACACCCTGCCTGCCAGTGTAGTTAACTCAGCCACATTAGGGACATTCAAACAGTCCTTGGATAAGCATATGGATAATGATGGGGTAGTATAGGGCAAGGGGCTTAGATTAGTTCACAAGTCGGCGCAACATCGAGGGCCGAAAGGTCTGTTCTGTGCTGCATTGTTCTACGTTCTATGTTCGAGGTGCTTCACAGATGAGCAAAACATCGATTAAAGATATCAATTTTACGATGTATCATAAAGAATAAGAGAGAGGTTCAGGGAGGAAATTCCATAGTTTGGGTTGTCAGCAGCTCTAACCCTGGAGTGTTGTAAGTGGGGTGGGTCAGAAAAATATCTGGAAAGGGGAATTGCAGGAGTGCAAAAAACACATATGGCCTTCATGACGGCAAAGGTTTCAGAGACTGTCATTAGAGAGTACGGATGTCGCATGGAGCTTAAGGCATTACTCTGCACTCAATCCATTACAAGTCATGACCACAAAGGTACAGAAGATTTCTGATGCCTTAATCAGGCTGATCAATATTTGTATCGATGGGCTTGCAAAATGTCAGTAATCGCCTCTACCTCAGAGTCATGGTATTGTTGGGATGCTGCTACAGAAGAGGAGACAGGGAGCAAGGAATGTCACATAAAACGCTCTCCTCTTCTCACTATTTTCACTGCAAAACCAAGGGAGCACCTAACATACCACCTCTATCTCCATCACAACACTTTGCCCCACAATAACTCTGTCTGCCCCTGCACAAGGAGAAGTGGGATTCTTTTCCAGGACCATGTGGTGCCCTGAAACTCTGAGTGAAGACCAAAAGCATCTGAGCGATGAGAGCAAAGATTTGAGAAGACTGTCTGCACCTTTGCTGAAACTTACAGGAGCACCAGGTCAAAGCAATAGGCAGCATGTGGAGTACAAACTGGAATTGAGTAAGTGTGCGTCCGTACAAATTTGGACAGGCCGGGGGTTTGGGACACTTGACAAAATTTTCAGTTTCCTTTTTGAATAGTCACCTGAAATGCCTTTTTAGAACCACTTCTAACCCTTATCCATGCTCTGATCTGGAGGGCCAGGTCACTCTTGCACTGGTTTCATCCTGCAATTTTATGAAGTCAGCAACAAGATGAGTTTCAACACTGACTTTGAAGATTATTAAAAGCTAACATCGATTGCCATTAGAATGTTTTGATTTTGATTTATGTTGTCTCGTGTACCGAAGTACAGTGAAGTGTTTTTGAGAGCGGTGCAGGCAGATCATAGCAAACAATGATTTACAGATCAAAGTGTGCATAGACAGAGCAAGGCATGCAAGGTTATGCCTGCATAGGAGGTGTGCAAAGCAAGATCAACACTATTTGGAGTTACAGAGTCCATTCATCAGTCGAATAATGGCAGAGAAGAAGCTGTTCTTGAACCCCTTGATGGGTGTGTTCAATCTTCTGCCGAATGGAAGAAGTTGGATGAGAGCATTACCGAGATGGGACGGGTCATTGATGATGTTGGCAGCCTTTCTGCGGCAAAGAGAAGTGTAAATGAAGTCCATGGATAGGAGGCTGTTGCCGTTGTGGCCTCCTCTACATTGGGGAAACCAAGCGGAGGCTTAGGGACTGTTTTGCAGAACACTTACGCTTGGTTCGCACTTTACAACTGCACCTTCCAGTTGCAAACCATTTTAACTCCCCCTCCCATTCCTCAGACGACATGTCCATCCTGGGCCTCCCGCAGTGCCACAACGATGCCACCCGAAGGTTGCAGGAACAGCAACTCATATTCCGCTTGGGAACCCTGCAGCCCAAAACGTATCAATGTGGACTTCACCAGCTTCAAAATCTCCCCACCCTCCACTGCATCCCAAAACCAGCCCAGCTCGTCCCTGCCTCCCTAACCTGTCCTTCCTCCCACCTATCCCCTCCTCCCACCTCAAGCCCCACCCCCATCTCCTCCATACTAACCTCATCCTGCCCCCTTGCCCTGTCCATCCTCCCTGGACTGACTTATCTCCTCCCTATCTCCCCACCTATACTCACCTTTACAGGCTCCATCCCCACCTCTTTGACCTGTCTCCTCTCCACCTATCATCTCCTCTATCCATCTTCAATCCGCCTCCCCCTCTCTCCCTATTTATTTCAGAACGCCCTTTCCCTCCCCCATTTCTGAAGAAGGGTCTAGACCCGAAATGTCAGCTTTCCTGCTCGTATGATGCTGCTTGGCCTGCTGTGTTCATCCAGCTCTACACCTTGTATTCTCTGGATAAGAGTTTGGCTTCTGTGATGATTCGTGCTGTGCACACAACTTTCTGCAGTTTCTTATGGCCTTGGGCTGAGCAGTCGTTGCACCAGGCCATTATGCACCCAGATAGGATGCTTTCTATGGTGCATCTGCAAAGGTTGGTGAGGTCTTCATGGACATGCAGGACAGTAGATAAACAAAACATAAAAAGTAAAAGTTCAAAAAGATGCCAAGTTAGACATGCTGAGACTTTGTCAGATTTGAAACTGTTTTGTGTAGGTAACAGTTAAAGAAAGCTCTTGCAGTTCTTTTGTCAGTGAGTACAGAAGTGCTGGTGAAATAAAGGATTATAGATGTAGCAGCCCTGAGTTAAGAGGAAAACAGCACAGGCATAAATATGCAGAAGATCACGAGGTTGACTAAGGTCAGTGTTGCTTATATGAACTGTGACTGGGCACAGTGGGGAGTTAATCAGATAAGAACAAGGATAAAATAGATCTGTGTCTGTGCAGTGGAGACCAACCAGAGTCAGAAAATGAAGGCCCAAGACAGACACTTTGAAGATCAAGGCTGCAAAAACTATCAGAAGTCCTTTTAACACTGTTGTTTAGCCACTGACAGGAACAGTACAACTGTTTGAGTGTAAGTTGTTGTCTGCATTTATCACTGCAGTTTGCCTGACAGCAGATCACCTTCTACTGACTCTATCTCAATAAAGTTGATTGTTGCTTCACAGCCCAGCTCTGCTGCCAAGTCTGCTCCTGCCTGAAAAGTGTAATCACAAAAGAAGATAATGCTTATTGCCAGTCCAGGCAGGCTGTGATTGTGGATGAGTGGGGAGGATGTTCGACAGAATGGGAAATGTTCATTCTGAAGAGATTGACCTGAAACAGTGACCATTAGTCTACTACTTTGCTGCTATGCCATTTCCCATTTTAATATGCCAATTCAAACTGTGCTGGTTTTGCTGAGTGTTCAGATCACAAGACCATAATGCATCCGAACAGAATTGTGCCATTCTGTCATGACTGAATGGTGTGCAGTTCTGGTCTCACTGCTATAGGAAGGATGTAGTGAAAGGGCTGAGGATTGACAAGGATGTTGCCAGAGTTGGAGGGTTAGTGACTCGCTTGTCAAATTGACTTTATTTCTGTGTATTACAATTGTTGTTCTGCTCCAGTTCTTATTTTAATCAGATGTTGATAATAATGCCCAGACATACAAGGCAGAAAATGATCTATCTCCATCAGCAGGGTATCAACCCCCTAATATTTTGAATAATTTTTTTTATCTCATCTGCTGTCTGGTTGCATATCTCTTTCTGTTTTCTTTTTGTTTTCTTTTTCGCCACTTTGTCACTTTACAGCCTGGAGGAACATTGAAATCTATAACTAAACTGACCACATGATATCTGTTCTCCTTCTGTCTTCCACCTTCCACGCACCTTCCTTCCATTGATAATAAAATGTGAGGCTGGATGAACACAGCAGGCCAAGCAGCATCTCAGGAGCACAAAAGCTGATGTTTCGGGCCTAGACCCTTCATCAGAGAGGGGGATGGGGTGAGGGTTCTGGAATAAATAGGGAGAGAGGGGGAGGCGGACCAAAGATGGAAAGAAAAGAAGATAGGTGGAGAGGAGAGTATAGGTGGGGAGGTGGGGAGGGGATAGGTCAGTCCAGGGAAGACGGACAGGTCAAGGAGGTGGGATGAGGTTAGTAGGTAGAAAGGGGTGCGGCTTGGGGTGGGAGGAAGGGATGGGTGAGAGGAAGAACAGGTTAGGGAGGCAGAGACAGGTTGGACTGGTTTTGGGATGCAGTGGGTGGAGGGGAAGAGCTGGGCTGGTTGTGTGGTGCAGTGGGGGGAGGGGACGAACTGGGCTGGTTTAGGGATGCGGTGGGGGAAGGGGAGATTTTGAAACTGGTGAAGTCCACATTGATACCATTAGGGTTCCCAGGCGGAATATGAGTTGCTGTTCCTGCAATCTTCAGGTGGCATCATTGTGGCACTGCAGGAGGCCCATGATGGACATGTCATCTAAAGAATGGGAGGGGGAGTGGAAATGGTTTGCGACTGGGAGGTGCAGTTGTTTGTTGCGAACTGAGCGGAGGTATTCTGCAAAGCGGTCCCCAAGCCTCCGCTTGGTTTCCCCAATGTAGAGGTAGCCACACCGGGTACAGTGGATGCAGTATACCACATTGGCAGATGTACAGTGGATGCAGTCCTTCCATTGATGTTTTGTGAGGATTTCATCAGTGCCAGCAGCCGTGATCGAATCGGAGGAACAGGTTACATTGCAATTACATTTAAATCCTCCCCCAACTGAAAAATCCCTCGAAAATTGAACACAATTTCAAGGAAGCTATAAAACACATATGGAGCAATGAATTGAATTGTTAATAATGTTTAATCCGTGTGATAGGATTATAGAACGAAAAAACACTGCTGATGGTTCGAAGCTGAAAGACTAACAGTGAAATGCAAGAGACACTCAGCAAGGCGGGACACAGTCTGACACACACACTACAAGATAACCAGGGGAATGGGGAGGGAATTTGTTGGTTATCCCGGGATACAGGGTCAACAGCGAAAAGTGGGAGACACTGGATTGGGAATCGCGGGATAAAGACACGTAGCTGGGTCAGAGAATGGGGACAGCACAGCGAGGCTCCCTGTGGTACTCGCCTTGGACCGCCCCGCTTTTGGGCAGGTCTGAGTTCAGTTTCCGGAAACTGCAAATTCTGTGAAGTGGGCGGGACTAAATTTGTGATTGACAGGTAGGGGGTGTTTTTCAGTCCAGAAACAGCCTCTGCTCCGCCTTTTCTTGGTGAATGTTTCCCTGCAGTCGAGTTGGTGAGTGTTTAGAACTCTGTCGGTTTCCCGGTAATGTAGGTGAACTGTAGCTCACTGTGTGTTAGATCATATCGCCAACGCTCTCTCATCCCCTTTCTCCCAATCCCCAGTTACACGCTGCTGGCTCAGTGAGTTCTGGCGGATGCGGGGCTGTGGTCAATCTCGGCGCTGGTTTCGGTTCACAGAAGACGGTTTAGTTTTTCAGGTAATGACAGATCATTCTGCCCAGCAGGACAGATTCTAATGTTGTCAGCAGGGACCATACAGCCCTCACAGACTGGGGTTAGTTTCTTTCCAGCAGAACAGACCGAGGAAGGGTCATCGGACCCGAAACGCTATCTCTTCTTCCCAGATGCTGCCAGACCTGCTGAACTTTTCCAGCAACTTCCGTTTTGTTGTCGACTAAGTGGGGGACATGACTGACATGTATAAATTTATGAGGGAAATAGAGAAAACAAGAACAAATCTTTCTGCTTAGTGGTGGAATCAGTATCGGGCGACATGGATTGATGGTAAGCGGCGGGAAGTTTTGATGAGTTGAGCGGATTTTTTTCACTCAGATAATGGGGGGAAACTGAAACTCACTGCCTGGCAGCCTAGTCGAGCTACAAATGTTCATAACACTTCCGGAACTATTGAGATGTATAAAATAAACACGGAAAGAACTGGGATGCTGTAAATCAGAAACAAAAAAGAAATTGTTGACAACATTCTGCAGATCTGGCAGCATCTTGGAGAGAAATCAGAGCTCAAGTTTCGGATCGAGTTTTTGAAGCCAGGATGTAGAACCCCCCAATGAGGAAAGAGGGGACCTAACGTCAGACAACCAACGCGGACAAGTGCTTGAAGTATTAGCGGGGAGAATTTTGCAGGCAGTTATCAGAACTCTTTTGAAAAGATTTGGGATTGTTATGGAAAAGGACAAGGATGGACCTGTAATCAAAGTTCTAACTTGGTTGATTTTAATAAGATATGATTTGGCCATAGTGCACAGGAAGCAGATACTTTCAGGTACATGTGCAAGAGGGAACATAAATGGAGAGATAAGGAGAGCGCTAAGGGAAATATGAATTGATACTGCCAAGTGAAATGAAGCAAAATGCTCTGTTGATTTACAGGTAGACATATGGTTAAAGGATAAGGGGGAATGTGTAAGGCCCATTAAGGACCACAGAGGTATCTGTGCGTAGAACTAGAGAGTGTTGGCCTGGGTCGAAATGAATACTTTGTGTCAGTGCTCACTAGTGAAATAGATGAATCAGGGAGAAGGTTTGTGATAGAATGTAAAGAAACTATCACAGAGAGAGAAAGGAAGTACTAAGTAGTCTGGAAGGTTTAAATGCAGATCAGTATCCAAGGTCAAGTGAAATGTCTCCTGTGATGTTAGGATGAAATAGCAGGGTGCTTGCAAGGTTCTTAATTCCCCACTAACCACAAAGGGACCCTTCTGAAGGGCCACCGGACTCAAAACGTTAACTCTGTTTTCTCCTTCGCGGTTGCTGCCAGAAGTGCTGAGCTTTTCCAGCAACTTTGTTTTTGTTCCCAATACTTTTATTTAATCTCTTTGACATCAGCAAGACTTTTGGGAGACTGAAAGCAAAGCTAAGTGCGCATAGAATCCATTGAAATTTGGCAAATTGGATCCACAATTGGCTGAGGTTCAGGAAGCAGAGAGGTGGGTTTTGTTTTGTTTCTAACCGCAAATCTGTGCACATTGGTGTGGCAGAGTGGCCAATGTTGGGCCCTTATTTTTGTTTTAGGTAAATGCCTTAGATTTGAATGTATGAAGGTTGATCAGTTAGTTCAGATGATGCAAAAGTAATAGATGGTAAATAATGAGATGGATAGCCTTAGTTTACAGACCGGCTGATCAGTGGTAAATGGAATTTGATCTAGATTAGTGAATAGCAATACATGGACGAGTTATCCAGTCCTTGAATTCATTTGTTAATCAAACAGTTTGTGATGAGTTGACTAGCCAGGGGAGGAAGGCTATTTCCTTTTCCCATCAACATACACCATGACATAGTCCTGGATTGTAAATGGGGATTTTGGCTGTAAGACAATTTTGCTACATGTTGCTCACTCCATAGTCAGACCTCAAATGAGAGTCTCTAATGTATGGTGCTGCAAATTGTGAGGAACGAAAATCACATTTTGGCTTTTATTGCTAATCAATTTGCTGTCCCCTAAATCTTGATCATCTCTAACAGAAATCATGCAAACATGAACATGAGGAAAGAGGCCACCATTTTAGCAGGAAAACAAATGTGTAAAGCTAAGAGAGCAAATGATGACAGTAAATTTAAGAGACGTACCAGAACCAACATTTGCGGAGTAGGCACCCTCCCTGGATTCAATCCCTCTCCCTTCCTTTGCTGCAAGTGAACAGTTTCCCGACCCTACCACCCAGAAAGACTAAAGAAATGGAAAGGGAGGAGACATTGCTTTGCTCCCAGATGTTGCACAGAGGAGGAGGTTTCACTGGAAAGACAACATCTGCATTGTGAGCCCAGGACTGAAGCAGCCAATAGGAATTGCTGTGCTCCGTGGTGATGCCTCAGGTTTCAGGCACGTGGACACGGGAGCGCCGCCCCCACCTATTGTTCCCCTCCTGCTGCCAGGGTTGCCGGGGCAACCAGCGGGCGGCTCGAATCAGAGCGAGAAGCTGCTCGGGATCTGCCCCTCCCCCTCCCTCCGGCGGCAATTGCTGAATCAGAAGGTGACCATGATCAGCCTCTGACTGTTCTGTCTGTTTATGGTTTGCCTGTTCTGTCTGTGGGGAAAGGTATGGACCATGTGGAAACAAAAAGGAAAGACCATGGAGGAATTTGAAAGTAAGGATGGGGCTGAACAGCGGGCCTTAGATTGTTTGTTATGAAATGTTTGTTGGTGAGATGTGGCCAGTGCTGCCTGGAGCAGCATTTATTGCCCATCTCAGGTGCTGTGGAGAAAGAGCTGCCATGGGCCATGTCTATAATCTTTGACTGCCTATTATGCTGGGGACCAGGCAAGTCAGCGTTTCGACTGGACCTGAAGCCTGTCAATTTCGGATGGGTAAATCATGTTAGACAAATCTACAAAAGTTTTTTTTTGAAAATGTAACTGATAGAACCCGGTGGATGGGGTCATTTGGATTTTCTCAAAGCTGCTGATCAAGTTCCGCTTAAGAGGTTAGTGTGCAAAATCAAAGTTCATAAGATTGTTGGGAATTTACTGGTGTAGATTGTGAATTGGTTGGCAGACAGGAAACAGTAGAAATAAATGATCTTTTTTCAGTGTCTAAGGCTTTGACAATTGGGACGCCACAAAGACCCTTGGACCTCATGTGTTCAAAGTGTACATCAATGATTTGTATGTGCGAATCCAATGTACTATTTCTAGGTTTGTTGACACAAAAGAAGAGGGATTGTGAGTGAACGGGACATAAAGAGACTTCAGAGTAATTTAGATGATTTGAGTGAGTAGCAAATGCATAGCAGATGCAGCATCAGTGTGAAGTTATCCACTTTGGTACCAAATTCAGAATGGCAGAGTATAATTCAAGTGGTGGTCGATTTGGAAATGTTCATGTACAAAGGGACCTGGGTGTGCTTGTACACCAGTCATTCAATACAAGCTTGTAGGTGCAGCAAGCAGTTAGGAAGGCAAATGGAACTTTCTCCTTCATTTCAAAAAGGTTTGAGTATGGCAGCAAGGTGCTCTTACAGCAGCTGTGTTGGGTTTTGTGAGGCCGCATTGAAATCTATGAGCAAGTTTGGTCTCCAAAACAAAGAAACATTATTCTTGCTGCAGGCAAACAGCAATTTCTTGTGTTGCTGAGTGAGGGACAAAAGTTATCACTGACCATGAATCAAGAAGAAGCTCCAGTTGTTGTCTTGGTTTCAAGTCAGATTTGGAGATGATGTCACTTGTTGACAACACTTTAAAGCATTTCCCAAAGCAGGAAGTGGGTGATGTTCCCTCACTTTTGCTTCATTTCCCTCTTGCAAAACAAGACAGAGTCTGAGGCACTGTTTGGTTTAGGCATACCCACTGCAGGGCCCTGCTCCCCACACCACCACCTCCCCCTGCTACACACACTAAGAAAGGAATGATGTGGATAAAGTAATCCAAAAGGTGTGGTGGGAAATACAAGACAAAATAGAGAGAGGTAGTGTTAGAGGAGCTGGAATCATTGAAAGTGGATGAGTCACCAGGCCCAGATAGATAGTTCCCTGGCGTGTTGAAGGAAATAGCAGATGTTGTGAGGATTAATTTTCAATCTTCACTTGACTCAGGTGAGGTGCCAAGGGGCTGGAGGAATGCAAATGTGCTGTTGTTGTTTAAAACAAGTACAAAGGAAATGCCATACAACTATAGGTCAGTCAATCTTACTTTGGTGGTGGGCAAACTGTAAGAATCAATCCTGAGAGATCAGAGAAAATGTCAATTAGAAATGCATGAACTTGTCCGGGATAGTCAGCATTGCTTTGATGAGGGAAGGTCATACTTAAGCAATTTGACTGAATTCTTTGAGAAATTGGTAAGGAGTCTCAGTGTGGGTAGTGAAGTGGATATTGTTTTCATAGATTTTGTTAGGATATTTGACAAAATCCCACACGGCAAACTGGTCAAAAGTAAAAACCCATGGATAACAGGGTAATGTGTTGAATTAGATCCTCTGTTTACAGTGCTCTGACATATTTCCAGTCGCAAGTTCCAGCAGGAGACTGTAATATAGGAAGCAGTGAAATTGTTTCAGAGCTGAGCATTATGGACTATTCAGCAAATTTTGAGCTGGTACTGCTGTGTTCTGTTATCTGTGAGAGATTGCATGGTCCAGGGCTGATGTGACTCCTTTAATCTGGCTCTGAATTCATGTTCACCATTGCTGTATTTCATCTCTACCCTCCTAGATCTTCTCTCTGCGATTGTATAACTTCTGTCCCTGCATTTTAGCTCTGTTTTGTGTTTTACTGTTACATCTGCTAATTGTGCCTAAATTAGACTTCCACCACTGCCTATCCCCTGACCGTGTGCTTTTGCTTTCCCAACTTGATATTCTCACAGAATTGTTAACAGTCAGAAATTGTTTTTAGTGCTCTGCTATCAACTTCTACTCTGCAAATTACAAGATTCATCCAGTTCACATTTTATAACCTACCATTTTGATTTTTTGGTTTCTGTCTCACTCTCCTTGTTTCGTCCAAATCAGCTGAACACGGTTTTCAGAAGAGGAGATTTTGCAGTTAACAAACTGAAACCAACCGTCACTCAGGATCTGAGAGAGTTACCAAACGTATCACAACCTGAATACAACAGAATATTGGACATGGAAGGAGAAAGCACTGTTCCCAGTGGGGAGAAACTGGTTCTGTTTTTGGGTAAGGCTTCAATCAATCAGCTGGCTTATCAGAATGTAAACACACTCATAATGATTAGAAGCCATGGAGATGAGGGGATTGTGGTAAAGACTTCTTTCATCCATCAATACTGAAAAATCATCAGTGTAGTTACACCAGGAAGAGGCCATTCACCTGTTCTGAGTGTGGAGAGAGACTCACTCAAATCATCCACCCTGCTGACACACCAGAGTGTGGCAAGAGGCTGTTCACCCCCACAGAGTGTGGAAAGAGATTTATCAATTCTTCAAACCTGGTGACACACCGGCAAGTTCACACTGATGAGTGACCTTTTAAATGCCCAGTCTGCAGGAAGTGCTATGAAAGGTCTGGGGAACTAATGCTCCATCAATGTGCTCACACTGAAAGAGACTGTTTGGGTGTTCTGACTGTGGGACAGCATTTCAGTGATCATCTCGGCTCACTGTATACCATTACGTTCACATTAGGGAGAAGCCCTTTACCTGCTCTGACCGTGGGAGGGAAGTCAGTCAGTCACCCCATCTGCTGAGGCACCAGCACATTCACACTGTGCAGTGACCATTCACCTGCCCCAGCTGTGGGAAGGGAATCACACAGGTGTCATATCTGCTGAGTGACCAGAGAGTTCACAAGAAACTGCAGTGATTGGGCTTTACTATTAACCGCGTTCAGGAATTAACCAGGTTCATTGTGATCTGTTTCTGCTGATATTAATAACCACCTGTTCAGGTATATGTTAATGTAGATAAGTATCAAATAAACCAGTTTTGTGTAAAACACAGTGTTTCATCTTCTTATTGTCTCTGACACAGCGGATTCCCTTTCAATTGCTGTCCCACTCACCTCCATCCTCACCTTTAACAAGAAGTATGAAAGCTCCATTGTCACTGAGATGAAGACCATCTGATCAGTTGCCTCTGCCCAGACTGGGAAAATTGCTCTGGAAAATTGGTCCGATTTGCTGCCCATGTATTTACTCACAGAGGAAAGACTATTCAGGTGCTCTCATTGCAGGACTGGACTCAGGCAATTATCAGTCTCACTGTACACCAGTGTGTTCACACAATAGGGAAGCTGTTCACTTAGTCTGAGCATGAGAAGATTCACTCAGACCGTCCACCTTCTGAGACACCAGTGAGTTCATTCGTTACTGCAGAAGTTGGATTTCCTGTTAATCAAATGCTGGACATATTCGTTTTCTCATTTGGTCTTTTTTCTAATGGTGTTAATAAATTCCAGGAGTTTTAAATGCAAATATTCAGAATAAAAACGGGCATGAATTGGCTTAGTTTTCAACTTTCCCCCCCACAGTGATCGAGAACGCCCTTGACCGCGTCTCCCGCATTTCACGCAACACATCCCTCACACCCCACCCCCGCCACAACCGCCCAAAGAGGATCCCCCTCGTTCTCACACACCACCCCACCAACCTCCGGATACAACGCATCATCCTCCGACCCTTCCGCCATCTACAATCCGACCCCACCACCCAAGACATTTTTCCATCCCCACCCCTGTCTGCTTTCCGGAGAGACCACTCTCTCCGTGACTTCTTTGTTCGCTCCACACTGCCCTCCAAACCCACCACACCCGGCACCTTCCCCTGCAACCGCAGGAAATGCTACACTTTCCCCCACACCTCCTCCCTCACCCCTATCCCAGGCCCCAAGATGACATTCCACATTAAGCAGAGGTTCACCTGCACATCTGCCAATGTGGTATACTGCATCCACTGTAGCCGGTGTGGCTTCCTCTACATTGGGGAAACCAAGCGGAGGCTTGGGGACCACTTTGCAGAACACCTCCGCTCGGTTCGCAACAAACAACTCTACCTCCCAGTCGCAAACCATTTCCACTCCCCCTCCCATTCTTTAGATGACATGTCCATCATGGGCCTCCTGCAGTGCCACAATGATGCCACCCGAAGGTTGCAGGAACAGCAACTCATATTCCGCTTGGGAACCCTGCAGCCTAATGGTATCAATGTGGACTTCACCAGCTTCAAAATCTCCCCTTCCCCCACCGCATCCCTAAACCAGCCCAGTTCGTCCCCTCTCCCCACTGCACCACACAACCAGCACAGCTCTTCCCCTCCACCCACTGCATCCCAAAATCAGTCCGACCTGTCTCTGCCTCCCTAACCTGTTCTTCCTCTCACCCATCCCTTCCTCCCACCCCAAGCCGCACCTCCATCTCCTACCTACTAACCTCATCCCACCTCCTTGACCTGTCGGTCTTCCCTGGACTGACCTATCCCCTCCCTACCTCCCCACCTATACTCTCTCCACCTATCTTCTTTTCTCTCCATCTTCGGTCCGCCTCCCCCTCTCTCCCTATTTATTCCAGAACCCTCACCCCATCCCCCTCTCTGATGAAGGGTCTAGGCCTGAAACGTCAGCTTTTGTGCTCCTGAGATGCTGCTGGGCCTGCTGTGTTCATCCAGCCTCACATTTTATTATGTTAGTTTTCAACCCAGTGTGTTGAGTCTTTTTCGTAGCTCAAACACAAGTGAGTCCCTTTTGAAGGCTCTCCGTCTTTCTTGTCATGACACGGGTGAGATGTTCAAGGAGCTGAGACCCCAGTACATTTGAGACAATCTGATTGGCTGCCTCTGCTGCTCCCCTCCCTTCCACTAGCTCATTGGGTCAAACAGCTTGCCAAGTTCTTCTAGCTTGACCCCGGATCCCCAGCTTTCTCCAGTTTCTCTCCTGTCAAAGCTTGTCTTGTCCATGAGACCCATGTTTGTTCCACTGACCTATTCTCACTAAACATATTTGCTGATCATATTAAAGTTCACCCTCCCTTAAAATTTTATCTTCCCAATCCTTTCAAAAATAAACAAGCCTGGATTCCATGGTATTTGTAAAGACTTGAACTTGGTGTTCACCAAAGAGCTGTTCTTGATCCCTCCTATTTCTCACCTGCACACTGCCACTTTTTAACATCATCCAGGAGCACTTTGTTAGTTATCACATGGTCATTGACAACTACCAGCTGTAGCTCACCACCAGCCCTGTCCATTCCTCTATTGTTATTCAATGATCCCACACCTGATACTGGACAAGCTGAAATGTCCTCCAGGGAAACATTTGAAAGAACAATCCATTGTCTTCAGTTACTGCTACACATTCCATTCTCAAACTCTGAATCTGTCCCTCTTTCTTGAGAGTAAGGCTGAACTGCACTGTTCATAGTCTCAGTCACAGACTTGACATGAAGATGAATTTTCAATCACAAAACCACACTTTCACTCACATCAGATATTCTAATTTCCATAAAGTCAGCCATCTCCACCTCAGCCCAGCTCATCTGATCCTGAAACCCTTGTCTGTACCCATGTTAAACTTGATAATTGCAATGCATTCCTGATCACCTTCTCACGTTCACCCCAGACCCGTGTGGAAATGTGAGGTCTCCCAAAATCTGTGTTCTGCAATTCCTGTTGACATTCCCGCTAAACTGTGTGAGTGCAGTCACTCCAAGCTTAAGTGGTCTGACTGAGGCATTGACTTCCAGTTTTGGAAGTCATGAGCGTGCACCATCCCTGGAGGCCTGCACAACCGGAATGAAAATGAGAGGGAATTCTGGTCCTGTTCACCCAACACCCTCTTTGTTCCCTGAGAGTGTTGCTGCTCATTTCCCTTGCTGTGTTGAACTCTGAGGCCTGCCTGCAGCAGCAGCAGTGTTTGCTTGTGGGACCTTGGTGCTCTGCTGGATCTTTTTTAAACCTGTTCTTGTAGTGAATCTGTTAATCTTGGCCCTCGTCGGCTGAAATCTAAATATTACAGCATTTATACAATTTCATTTCTCCACTCCAGTCTCTTCCTTCCCTCTCGCTTGTCTGCTTTGAATTCACCACACATTGTGTGCAGGAACAGACTGAAATCAATGAGATAATGTTTTTAGTGGGGTCATGGGAACTATGAAGAATGTAGAAGAATTAATTGAATTACTGTTCATTTTCAACCTATTTAAAATAGCCTTTCTTCAGTTTAAATGTGTTGAATATGGAAGGAACGCTTTAAAGTTTCAAAATTTGTACATGCGAAGGAAGAAAAATTGAATAAGTCCTTTTGCACTCTTGAAATGTCAGAACTGTCTGTCTCCTTGTTTGTTTGTGGTGCTGTGTGACCAAGTTAATCCCATTCTACAATTATTTGGTGGATTTCCTCCCCTGGTTTAATTACACCCATAATAAATAAAAAGAACATAAGTAGATGCAGTAAATTTTACTTATTTTAAATAAAATAATTAGTTTTTAAAGCTCAATCAGGTGGTAGGGAAGGTGATGAGTTGTGACTTCAGGATGTGGGAACTCCTGGAGACTGGTGTGATCCCAGACTGATATATCTTCAATAAGTGTTTGCGGCTAGAGGAACCTCAGCCCATAATCATTGAATTAGATGTTATAATACAAACGCTGCAAAATATCAGGGAGAAAGTTACCTGGACAGTTTGTTCCAGGTGATAGTCACAGCTCATAGGTATTCTCATCTTATTTGGTCCATGGTTAGAGGCATGAAAATACATAAGGCAGGTTTGGGGATTTTCTTACATTTCTAAGAACAGCATTTGAAATCTAAATACAGGTAAGTGTGACACTATGAAGAAACTGGGTTTGACTGTAGCAGTGTACTGGCAGACCTTCAAGAAGACATTTACCAAATCTTAGCAACAATGTATCCCAGTCAGAAAATGACTAAATAATGAAGTTAAGAATACTTCCAAATTTAAAGAAACACTGCACCCATTTACAAAGGTCAGTGGTGGGTCAGAAGATTGTACAAATTTGAGTGAACAAAGAATGATACTAAAGAACAGGAAGAAAGAGTGTTATTAAACTAGGGAGGGTTCAGAAGAGATTTACCAGGATGTTGCTAGCATGGAATGTCAGTTACAGAGGAAGACTGGATACGCTGGGACTGCTTTCTCTGGCGCATTGGATGTTGAGGGGTGACTTTATTGGGTTTATAAAATCAGGATTAATGGTAGGTGCCATTTTCCAAGGATGGGGGTTTCAAGACAAGCGGGCATATTTTTAAGGTGAGAGGAGACAAATTTTAAAAAAACACGTTTTCTAACATATGGAATGAACTTTCTGAGGAAGTAGTGGATGTCAGCACAGTTACATTGTTTAAAAGACACTTAGAAATGTATTTCCACAGGATGAGGGTGTCGCTGACTCGGCAGCATTTATTGTCCATTCCTAAACAGTTCAGAGTCAACCACATTGCTGTGGGTTTGGAGTCATATGTAGGCCAGACCAGGAAGGATGACAGTTTCCTTCCTAAAAGGACAGTCGTGAACCAGATGGGTATTCCTGACAGTTGGCTATGGATTCACTGTCATCATTCGCTTCTTAATTCCAGATATTTATTGAATTCAAATTCCACCATGGGCCACAGTGGGAATCAAACCCAGGCCCCAAAACATTCTCAGAGTCACTGGGTTAACAGTCCAGCGATAATACCACTAGGCCATCACCTCCCCATTTGGGGGGTAGTGCGCTGACTCTCAATCCCCAGGATTCCCTGGGTCACCACCGTCTAATCAGAGCACACAATATGCCTGATAGCAAAGTGTGGAGCTGGATGAACACAGCAGGCAAGCAGCATCTCAGGAGCACAAAAGCTGACATTTCGGGCCGAGACCCTTCATCAGACAATATGCCTGACTTTGCTGTCTGTTGAATGAAATTAACAGAAAATACAACCAAGTTCTGTCCTTAACAAGCTCTCCTGTATATTACAAATACGAGAACAGAGTTAGTTCTCATATCAGTTTTCTCACGATGCTCAAGCGAAGGTGAGATTTGAATTCCTGATATGCAGAAACAAGAATCCTTTCAATGTCTCAGATAAGTAAATATCATCAAGAATGCCAGAGTCAACGTCCCAGCAGCCTCAGAGAAAGGGAAGTTGACATCAACTCATAAGCTGCTCATGTGCAACTTGCAATTCCCAACACCCAACTTCAGGACTCTGATGTTCTCAGTGGCATTTCCTGATGGGAAAGCTGCAAACTGCACTCAAGCCAGGTAGGTGTTGAACCTACAAACCTAAGATCTGCAGTCAGATGTGTTACTCATTACACCATTGACCTGCTAGTGTTCACATGCTGCAGAGTTGTGGTGTTAACAGGAACATCACCATCACTGCTGCACTTCAGTGGCCCCCACTTTGAGATTAGGTGAATTTCACTGGCAAAAAAGAAACACATTTGTTCTCAGGTATAATGGGAACTGCAGATGCTGGAGAATTCCAAGATAATAAAATGTGAGGCTGGATGAACACAGCAGGCCAAGCAGCATCTCAGGAGCACAAAAGCTGACGTTTCGGGCCTAGACCCTTCATCAGAGAGGGGGATGGGGACAGTTCCCTCTCCCCATCCCCCTCTCTGATGAAGGGTCTAGGCCCGAAACGTCAGCTTTTGTGCTCCTGAGATGCTGCTTGGCCTGCTGTGTTCATCCAGCCTCACATTTTATGATTTTTGTTCTCAGGTAGTTGCTTCAGTATGCCCTTCTATCTGTGCTGGAACTTTCTGTTATTTTACTCACCATCAGCCACTCCAGTGAAATGTATTTTCAGGCTTTGAGTCATGGTTTGTTCAATTAGATTATGGATGATCTGGTAATTCTCAACACCGTTGTCCTGACTTTCCCCACTAGAGTCTCTTACTGATTAGAAATCTGACTTAATGTGCCAGTCTCGACAGCTCTCTGCAGTCAAGAATTCCACAGATTCATAACTCTCAGAGAGAAGAAATTCCTCCTCAGCTCTGTCTGAAATGTGTGAACCTAGTTCTGAAATTCTATTTTCTGTTCTAAGATTGTCCCAGAAGGGGAAACAACTTTGACCAGAATCTGTCAAGCTCCTAAGAATCTTGTGTGTTTCAGGAAGGAGCAGGGCTTATGTAGTCCTGTGACCAGTATTTAGGAGCAGCTAAATACTCAGGAGTGGACAAAAATGTGATTTGTTCCCGGCCCAGCGTGTTGATTTCATCTCTGATGTAAAACCTGCAGTGATTCAGATAGAGTTACACTGTTTATGCTGTTGTCACTGTGAGGAATTCCTGGGCATTTATCAGTTTGTACAAGAACAACAAATCCCTGAATGAGGACTGACCCTGGGAAAGGGCTGTGAGAGCACCAAATCCTAACCACTAGACTACCAGGGAACATCACATTAATTAGCCCCTCAAGGCCATGGGGAATGGAATTGGGGCTGTGAAAGAAACAAAAGATGTGGCTGGGGCAGGTATGCAGCTGATAAAGAAACAAATTGAAACAAACAAAGAGAACAGAATAGGGGGCAGCATTCACACACTAATTGTTAGTCTCGATGGTGAATCCAGAAAACTGAAGTGCTGAATTGAAAGGTGTGCTGCTTTCTTGGAGCTGACATTTAGCGTCATTGGAAGAGTGCATTGAGCTGATGACAGAAATACCAGTGTGACATCAATATGGAGAATTAAAATGTAGAACTTGCTCCAACAGGTTTTGGATACTGAGGACCAATTATACATTTTAAAACTGCAGTGTTAGATTTTTGTTAAAAGCTTCGAGCAATTTGGAATAAGGATCAGGATGAACACAGCAGGCCAAACAGCATCTCAGGAGCACAAGAGCTGACGTTTCAGGCCTAGACCGTTCATCAGAGAAGGGTCTGATGAAGGGTCTAGGCCCGAAACGTCAGTTTTTGTGCTCCTGAAATGCTGTTTGGCCTGCTGTGTTCATCCAGCTTCACACTTTGTTATCTTGGATTCTCCAGCATCTGCAGTTCCCATTATCTCTGGAATAAGGATCAGCCCTGTTTGCATTGAATGGTGGAGGGATCGAAAGGGATTAAATTCAATCTTTTTGCTGATGGAGATTCCAGTGAAAGGAAAGTTTAGGTAAGAGTAATAACGAGAAAGCTTCTCTTGGAGATTTTTGTGTCTTTATCTATGAATATTTCAATAAAACTGCATTTGATAGCCTGGCCACTGCTGGAGGTATTGGGACTAATAGGGGAAATAAGCAGATGTCTTCAGATACCAGTAAGATGGCTTGGGTAATGAATTTCAATCGAACTTGATCAAGAGCAGGGATGTGTTGTTGCAGTTATACAGGCATTGGTGAGGCTGCACCTAGAATGTTCAGTGCAGTTTTGGTCTCCTTTTCTGAGGAAGGGTTCTCTTGCTCTCAATGGAGTGCAATGAAGGTTTACCAGGCCAACTGACATATGAGGCGATATTGACTAGGTTAGGATTGTTTTCGCTGAAGCTCAGATGAATGAGGGGCGATTTCATGGAGACCTATAAATTTCTAACAGGACTGGACAGTATAACTGCAGGGAGTGTGTTCCTGATGGTAGGTGTGTTCAATCAGGGGCCATAGTCTGAGGATTCTCCTATGTCTTATGGTCTTATGACGTTAGATGCCTTCAAGGGAGAGATCGACAAATTCTTGATTTCACGAGAAGTCGAGGACTGTGGGGAGAGTACAGGGAAGTGGAGTTGAAATGCCCATCAGCCATGATTTAAATGGCGGAGTGGACTTGATGGGCCGAATGGCCTTACTTCCACTCCTATGTCTTCTGGTCTTATGAATGCGGGGTAGACAATTTAGGACGGAGATGGGGAGACATTTCTTCACCCAAAAAGTCGTGAGCCTGCGGAATTCGTTGCCACAGGAAGTAGTTGATGCTAAAACATTGAACGTATTCAAGAGGCAGCTAGATATAGCACTAGGTGTAAATGGCAGCAAAAGTTCTGGGGAGAAAGCAGTATTAGGCTATTGATTGGAATGATCAGCCATGCTTGTAATGAATGGTGGAGCAAGCTCAAAGTGCCAAATGCCCTCCTCATGCTCCTATCTTCTATGTTTCTATCTTCTGAATAGTTACAATTTATTTTGACTGAAGTAAGGTGATAAAATTAATTATGTGCCTAACATTTAATTGAAGGTGGCATCCTGCAATTAATCAAATGTGTTAGTTAGTCCCCAATTTGAAACAGATGATTAAACAATGAGGCTTGCAAATTTGGCCTACAACAGTCAAAGACATGATGCATTTCCAAGTCAGAATGGTGTCTGGCTTGTAGGGGAAATTGTAGACACCATTATTTCCCAAGTATCTGGTGCCCTTGACTTTCTGGGTGATCAAATTATGGTTTTGGAATGTGCTGTCTCAGCACCCTTGGTCAGCTGCTTTGCTGCATTAAGCTGATGGTGTTGTACTGCTGGTCCTGGGTACCAGGTGACAAAGTCCTTACTGCCAACCTGCAAACATACATACTAGGAAAAGTAGGCCACTCAGCCCCTTGAGCCTGCTCTGCCATTCAATAAGATCATGTCTGCTCCTGTATACTCCAAATAACCCTTGATTCCATTCACAAAAATCTCTGATCCCTGCAGTTGACAATTCTAAGGTGACCTCAGATTACTTCTGCTTCACAGCAATGACTGTGATCAACATGGGATGATCAATGACATGGCTAAGGTTGTTTGTGGCCAGGAATTGAATCACACACTGTTAATCGCTGCATGGGTTTCACATACAGGACACATGATTACAGATTTCTTTAACCCAGTCTCTGAGTGTCTGATTAGTGTAGTTTGACCCCAGAAGGCTCTCACATTACTCACTGAGCCTGTGTCCTCAGACATGAACAACCAGTTACTCTGCCCACTCCAAGTTTGGGAGAAACTGTTTCCTCAATTGCAGTTTGAGTCATATCTCAGCCCTTTAATCAAGATGATTCTCCCAAACCTTCATTCCTTTTTGTTTCTTGTGATCTCTGTTGACCCTATCAGTTCTGAGCTTCCACTCATTCCCACCCAGTTCTTTCTGTATACTCCATATTGAAGTGGTGAACTGTTCTCTAAGTGAACCAGGGATGTGCCAGGAGATGATGGGAGGCCCGTGTATTTCCAATGTCAACCTCAGAAGAAGGAAGATGCAGGAAATCACTGCTCATGGAGCATGAACCCTGAGATGTTGGGGAACGCTGCCGAGATGGAGGATGCAGAAGCAGGCGAGGATGACTAATTACCTGGTCAGACTTTCATGCTGGAAATCATCAGCACCAAGTTTCTCACTGCCACACGGGAGAATATCAAATTGCAAATAAATCAGGTGGGAATAGATAATAATGAGGTGTAAGTGCATGCAAACAGGAGTCTCACTACTTACCACCAAGCTCTTTGTCTCTGTTAAAATCTTGGGTGGAAAATTTGACTTTTCAGTCTTTGACATTGAGAATTTCATTTTTGAGGTCTCACCATATTTTCCCAACAGACCCACCATTGTCCACGGCGTACAGGGACTGGGAAGATTCTCATCTGTGCACTAAAAACAAGACTGGTTTACGTGATGTTTGCTGTGGGACACATATGAGGTCTTGATGCTGAAAGTGACGGAAAGATTGGGTTTTGTTTTTAAGTGATCACAGGACCTTTGCTGGATACCAAGAGGAAGAGAGACACTCTCTTGTCCACAGGAGTAACCGAAGTATGGGAACAGAAAGAATCCCGAGTTAGAAAAGAGAAGAGGCCTAAACATGCAGCAGTCATCAACAGGACATCATTTATTCTCATCGTATCTTCCAGAAAGTGAGGATACACTGTTTCAAATTACATTCATACATTTTGATTCAATAGAGTACGTAAGTTCCAGTCCAGATTTGGGATTAACAACATCAACATAAATAAAACACAACTTTCAGCATGAACTCTGTTGTAATTAACAGCAGCAACAGCACAATCCATCCCCTGCAGTTGCTTGTGAACTCACTGACATGTCTGTAAGTGACATGACTGAGTGAGTTGCTTCCCATTCATGAAGCAAATGAACACCCTCTTCCCCGATGTGACTTTGCTGGTGTCTCAGCAGTGTCCTCTGCTTTTACATTCAGAATATATTCAGAACATTCAAAATGGCTGTTATCCGTGTGAAAAGGCTGATATGAATTCAGGTCAGATTAGCGAATGAATGCTTTCGTACGCAGGGAGCATGGAAGCGGCCTCTCCCCAGTGAGAATTTAATGATATTTAATCAGGATCCATGAGTGTCTAAATGTCCTCCAGCAGTGAGAGCACAAAGCTGTTTCTCGGTGTGAACAAGCTGGTGTTTGTTTTAAAGCTCTTTTCACAGTAGCGGTAGTTTATCTTTTAAAGCTCTTTTCACAATCAGAGCAGTTAAATAGCCTGTCATCAATGTGAGACCTAAACCCAACCTCTTCTTCCGCAACATTGATGACTGTATCGGCACAGCCTTGTGCTCCCATGAGGAGCTCAAACAGTTCATCCACTTCACCAGCACCTTACACCCCAAACTTAAGCTCATCTGGACCATCTCTGACACCTCTCTCTCCTTCCTGGACCTCTCTGTTTTCATCTCTGGCAACCAGCTGGAAACCAATTTCCATTTCAAGCCCACTGACTCCCACAGCTACCGAGAATATACCTCCTCCCACTCACCCTCCCACAAAAACGCCATCTCTAAT
Source organism: Stegostoma tigrinum (assembly GCF_030684315.1). NCBI lineage: Eukaryota > Metazoa > Chordata > Chondrichthyes > Orectolobiformes > Stegostomatidae > Stegostoma > Stegostoma tigrinum. Next base: position 724,532 of record NW_026728069.1, read on the forward strand.
TCCCAATTCCTTCAGCTCCAATGCTTCTGCTCCCAGGATGAGGCATTCCACTCCCGTACATCTCAGATGTCCTTGTTTTTCAAGGACCTCAACTTCCATCCTTCAGTGGTGGGGAATGCCCTCGACTGTGTCTCCCTCATTTCCTGCAACTCATCCCTCACATCCCCTCCCGGCAATAACAATCAAAACAGAATCCCCCTCGTCCTCACGTACCACCCCACCAACCTCCAATCCAACGCATCATCCTCCGACACTTCCGCCATCTGCAATCTGACCCCACCACCAAAGACATATTTCCCTCCTCACCCTTATCTGCTTTCCAGAGGGACCACTCTCTCCGGGACCGCCCTGTCCACTCCACACTCCCCTCCAGCTCCGCCACAGCCAGCACTTTTCCCTGCAACAGCAGGAAGTGCTACCCCTGTCCTTACACTTCCCCCATCACCTCCATCCCAGGCCCAAAGAAGACTTTCCACCTCAATCAGATGTTCACCTGCACATCTGCTAATGTAGTATACTGTATCCGCTGTTCCCGTTGTGGCCTCCTCTACATCAGGGAAACCAAGCGGAGGCTTGGGGACCGCTTTGCAGAACACCTATGCTCGGTTCACACTAAACAACTGCACCTCCCAGTCGCGAACCATTTCAACTCCCCCTCCCATTCCTCAGATGACATGTCCATCCTGGGCCTCCTGCAGTGCCAGAATGATGCCACCCGAAGGTTGCAGGAACAGCACTTCATATTCTGCTTGGGAACCCTGCAACCCAATTGTATTAATGTGGATTTCACAAGCTTCAAAACCTCCCTTCTCCATACTGCATTCCAAAACCAGCCCAGCTCTCTAACCTGTCCTTCCTCCCACCCATCCCCTCCTCCCACCTCAAGCCACACCTCCATTTCCTTCCTACTAACCTCATCCTGCCCCCTTGACCTGTCCGTCCTCCCCAGACTGACCTATCTCCTTCCTACCTCCCCACCTACATTCACCGCTACTGTCTCCATCCCGGCCTCTTTAACTATTTATTTCAGATCCCCCTTCCCCTCCCCCATTTCTGAAGAAGGGTCTCAGCCCGAAACATTAGCCTTCCTGCTCCTCTGAAGCTGCTTGGCCTGCTGTGTTCATCCAGCTCTTTGCCTTGTTATCTCTCATCAATGTGAACCAGCTCGTGCCCCAGCAGCTGGGACAGAGAATTAATCCCTTTCCCACTCACAGAGCAGGTTCATGGCTTCTCCCCAGTGTGAGGCCTTTGATGGGAATGTAACATTGAATGTAATGTAAATCCCTTCCCAAACATGGGGCAGCGGAACAGCTTCTCCCCGGTGTGACCTCATCAGTGAATCTCCAATTGAGATGGGGAATTGAGTCCCTTCCCACATTTCCCACAATTCCACTGTTTCTCCATGGTGACCATGTCCTTGTCTTTCTCCACGTTGAGCAATCACTTTACACCTTGTCTACACACAGAACACATCTGAGTTCACCGACTGGAGCACTGTCATTCAGGCACAGTGACTGGATAAAGCTCTCTGATGAAGGGTCTAGGCCCGAAACGTCAGCTTTTGTGCTCCTGAGATGCTGCTTGGCCTGCTGTGTTCATCCAGCCTCACATTTTATTATCTTGGAATTCTCCAGCATCTTCAGTTCCCATTATCTCAAAAGCTCTTTTCATCATCAGTTTACTGTCTCCCATTCATGTTGCATCTGTCCCAGTGCTTTCCCAGTTATTTCGCTTTCCACATTCCACAGATGATACACAGGTCCTGATAAATTGAGAAATCCTGTCAGATTTTGAAGTGATGATTGGCTTGATTTGCCATTTAGAAATTTTCCCCAAAAAGTCTCCTTCAGAAAGAAAAGCCGTCCTGCAGCCAGCACAAACTCCTGTTACACCCCTTCCTGACCAATAAATGTTACACGGTTATTGAAAATGAAAATTAACATTTTTGAACCCTTCCTGTATACTCACTGTCAGTGAAGTATAATTTCTAACCCAGGCCCTTCTCTCACGTCACCCTGGTGCATTCTGTGTGGTTACAACAGAGGCAGAGACAGGCTGCTCATACCCCTGCTCCCACTGCTCATGTGCTTTTGATCTCCATGTTGTATGTTTACCCAGTACTGTTTTATCTTTACCAGTGTAGCAGAAACACAAACCTGCAGATTCACTTCCAGTCAGGAACAGATCATTGATTTATGCTAATCTCTGATTTGAAGCACATTTCCAGCATTCACCGTTGTACTTCCTCTGACACTAAACCCAGTTGGAAACGAGATTCTGTTCCGTGTCAAGGAGCTGTGAGCCATGGAAGACAGTAGCTGGGACACATTTCTTACACACAGCAGGATTAACCCACACCGTGGCTTGGCTGTCAGTGAAGAGAGACGTGAAAGAGTGAATTGCCATCTGGCCCCCTCAGTGAGACCCTGAAGGATGTGTCCCGGCTGAAGTTCTGTTGCTGCCATTCGATTGCCCCCCTCACCCTCCCTCCCTCACCCTGAGATTGTCCTTTCTGACCTCCGGGTGCTGTTCAACCCTCAGGACAAATACAACAAGCTACAGTGATGTGTTTGAAGCAAACCTGATTTATTTTACATTTCCCTAGAATGTTAAACTTTAGCCCAATTTGAGAGGTTATAAACATTGTCAAAAACAAACTCCAAATTTCAGAACAAAAGTATCAGAAAATTCCAGCGCAGACCAAGACCATTTTTTAAAATTTATTTGTGAGATGTGGGTGTCGCTGGCTGGCCAGTATTATTTGGCCCATCATGTTTGTGTTCGTTGAGATTGAAACACACAGGTTTACAGCTTTCTGGATTCACCATTGAGAAGAGCAATTTCAGGCTGTGAACTCTGCCCCTATTTGTTTGCATTTCTTGTTTCAATTTGTTTCTGTGTCTTCTACACACCCGGATCCAGGCATATCTTCTGTCGTTTTTTTTTCCAGCCCTAACTCCATTCTTTGTGGCCATGAAAGACTAATAACATTTCTGCAATTTAATCTCTCCTGCCTTCCCCCGTGACAGATTGCTTTTTTTCCCCTCTCTCACCCCCACCTTGCTCAACACCTTTTACATTTCTGATGGGTCCCAGCCCTCTGTGACCGCACTGTGCCCCCAGGTCAGTGGCGCGAGTTTTGAATTCTCTTCCTCCAGAGAAAATCTGAAATCTTTGTGGCGCAGCTTTCCCTCGATTTCATTTTTAAAACAAAAACAGTGAAATTGTTTCACCATTGAGTTTTTTTTATTCTTCATTCACAAATTTGCAACATTATAGCTAAGCTGTGATCCTTTCAGAGTCCAAAAATGTGCAGGTTAGGTGGACTAGCCACGCTAGATTGTCCCCTAGTGTGCAGGTTACGTGGTTGGGTTAACCCTGGTAAATGCTGAGTTATGGGAGTAGAGGGTCAGTGCAGTGATGGGCCGAATGACCTCCTTCTGCACTGTAGGGATTTTGTGACTCTAACCACTTGTGATCATGGTCATGTTTTCCTCATGACAGCCCACACATCACCAGGTTCATTCAGCTCAGGCTGTCATGCTGCCTTCGTGCTTTTGTGGATTGGTACTCAGACCTTTTTTGGTTCACACAGTCTATTTGAGGATAAGAGTGAATTTGTAACTAGAGGTTTCCCAACCAAAATCACTTGCAGATTAGGAAATATTTCTGCTGCTGGCATCACTCACAAGGATCAGGAAAACAAAGGTCATTCACAAATCTTACAGAACACAGGTTGTAATTGCCAGGCCAGACTGAACAGCATAAAACTCTTTTCTCAAGAAAAGAGAAGGCCAAGAGTTAACCTGATACAAATTGGAAGCTTTGTCCCTATGAAATGAAATCATTGGATCTCAAACAAAAAATGGGAATCAGTTCTGAGGAAGAGCAACGCGACCTGAAACATTAATAATTAATTAATGTGCTGAAATATCCCTTTACCCAAATTCAATCAAATTTACTCATTTATCAATCCATCCAGGATTTTCCCATTTCAGCAAATTACAGAAACGTGAACCTTAGGTCAGTTGTTGGGAATTTATTGGAGAATGTTCTTTGGGACAGAATTTACTTATTTTTGGAAATCATATTCTGTAATTGTTGGACTAAAAAAGAACAAAATGTGAACAGTTTTTGATGTCACTTATAAATGACTTAACATTCATTTTACACATGTACAGAGCTAAAAAGTGTAATGTAATTATTTCAGTGAAATTAATGTGATCATAAGTGAAAAAAACATTAAAAACTAACTGCAATGAATGAGCTGAATAATATGTGATTATTTGTACCAGTTTTTGCATTGATAATTCAATCTTATTTGATGCCTGTGATATTTTATGCTATTAAGTGTAACTCAACAACAAAGTAATGAAAGGATGTCAGAAAAAAAGCTTTAGTTTCAGCTTTATGGACCTAAAGAATACTTGTACATAGTTGGATGATTGCACTGGAAACTGTTAAATACATAATGTCAGTGCGGACATGAAAAATAATTTTCTTGGCAAGGTGTTCCTCACTCAAAATAATTAGAAATTTATTGTGATTATGAATCTACCATTTAAAAGATAGTTACTGTGATTGACTGAAAAAAGTTATATTTTACTTAGAAAATTAGACTAAGCAATATACAGGTTGTAAATGTGTTTATTCAACGGAATATCTAGATTGTCCCAGGAACTAATTATGCACACAAAACTCATAATAGCTTGAAAAATACATAGAAACAGTGAGTATTGAATTGAGAAAGACATGACAGTTGTATCGGGCAGTTCAAATGTCTCACTATATTGGCAACATGTTTATGTTGTTCAAATAGGCAGCATGTTGGTCAAAGCAGCAGATTTTCATTTTGGGATGTGCGTCTGTTTAACTAGAATCTGTTCTGTTCTCAGTGTAAGAAGCTCTTGTTGTTGTGTGCGATGGACTGTCACTAACAGTGTAATTTACTCGATCAGCTTTCCTTTGTCTGTAAATCAGGCGGCCAGTAAACTATACACCTGCTTTTCATAGATGAAACACAGAATCATTTCTGAGCGAATAAGTGGCAGATCACAAAGTTATTTCCCTGAGAAAAATTTCTAGCACACATCATCATCAGCATTTTCTGGTAAGATTTGCTGTACAATTCTGATCTCTACCTGTAAAACTGATGATACCTGTGTTGCTTGTCAGATTGAGGATTCAGTGCCTTTATTATGAGCTGTTTTTATACAGGTGGTTGTTTCATTATGAATCTGCCAAGTTCACATTATCCTTTGACTGTAATTCTGTGAGATTACTGATTCAGAGAATATTTTAATCTGCAGAAAGTAATGTTCAGTCACATGCCTCTCCATAATCCCAAAATGCAATTGTGAATCTTTCTCGATCTCACTTGAAATGTGTGATGATCTCTCTCTTCTTGTCTATCTGTGATTCTGTCTCTGTCACTGTGTCTATCTGTCTCTGTTTGTCTGTCTGTCCGAATGACGATCTGCGTCTCTCTCTTTCTCTGTCACAGAGTCACTTATAGACAAGGACAGAGAGAGAGATCATCACACATATAAAGTGAGATCGAGAAAGATTCACAGCTGCATTTAGGGATTATGGAGACGCATACACAGGAACACACAGGGACGGAGAGCACGGGCGGGTTCACAGAGGATACAGAAGGACAGAGCGAGAACGAGAGATAGAGACAGTGTCACAAATGTAGGATGAAGACAATGACAGCCTTAGGCAGGGAGAAATGGAGAATAAGGCGAACACTGCGTGTAACACCTTTATAACTCCACCCCTCCACCATTTGTTCAGAAGGACAGAGCCGTGCATTGTTTCCAATATTCCCATCAGAGATCACTTAGCACTGTTTCCATAGAATTCAGAGTATGCCTACAGTATGGAAACAGGCCCTTCGGCCCAAGAACTCCACTCCGACTCTCAGAGCATCTTACCCAGACACATCTCTCTGCAACCCACCTAATCTACACATCCCTGAACACTATGGGCAACTTAGCTTGGCCAATCCACCCAGCCAGCACATGGGAGGAAACCAGAGCACCCGGAGGAAACCCACGCAGCCACAGGGAGAACATGCCAACTCCACACAGACAGTGTCTGTCTCTTTCTCTCTCTGTCCCTATGTCTTTATCTGTCTCCATCTTGATTGTTGTGTCCATCTGAGACTCTATCTCTCTGTTTCTGTACCTGTGTTTATCTGTCACCCTTTGCCTGTCTCCATGTGACGATATCTCCCCCCACACCCCCGGCCCTGTGTCAGTGTTGGTCCTGATGTTAATCTGTGACTGTCTGTCTCTGTCTCTGTGCCTATCTGTGTCTCTGTTTCTCTTTGTCTACTTGTGATTCTGCATGTGTCTGTCTGTCTGTCTATCTGTCTGTCTCTCTCCCTCTCTCTGCGTTTCTCCCATTTGCTATGTGTATATCTCTATCTCTATCCCTGGGTCTGAGTCTTCATGGCACCCTGTGACTATCTGTGTGTGTCTCTCCCTCCGTCACGACATAAACTGTCTCATTGATGTAATGTTTACAAGTGTAATCGTCCTCTCTCTCTCTCTCTCTCTTCCTTCAGAGCAGAGGGTCAGACAAGAGTCCCACAGCAAAAACAATGGAAGCCACACTACAAAACTCATTCCCAGCCACTATGTGACCCTGCCCTGCCCGCCCTACACACCCTGAGAATGACCAGGGCAACAGAAGGGCAGAGAAAGGACCCACCTCACAACTAAATGTGCCCCTGCAAGAGGCACAGCATGCTGCCTGTGAACAAGGTGAATTGTTCCTTTCCTGGCACTGTGCCCCTTCCAGGAACTACCTCCTAACTCACACTGTGGCATTCCCTCAAATAGATGGACTGCACTGGCTCAACAAAGCAGAGTGCCATCACCTTCTCGAGGGCAGGTGGGAAAGGGAAATGATAGCTGACTCATCGAGTGTCTCTTAGATCCCATGGAGCAACTTCAGACCCGGTCTGTGATTCGCTCCCTCGCTCGCGCTCTCCGTCTCTGTGTGTATCTTTGAACCTCGCCTTGTCCTTGTGTGTTTGTCTCTCTCTCTGTCCCCCTCTTCCAGTGTCCAATATTCTTCCAGTTCCTTCATGGGATGTGAGTGGCCATTAGCCAGTGATTGAACCCTTTGCAGCCCATGCGGTGTAGCTCACCCACAGCATTGTGAGGGTGGCACTTCCTGGACTCAGACAAGTGACAGTGTCAGAATGGGCATATCATTCGGGCCAGTGTGCACTGTGTCTGGGAGCAGAGATTGGAGATGGTCATGTTACAGGCATGGACTGCTCTTGTCCACTCAGGAGTAGTGGGTGCTGCTTTGGAAGACCATTTCTGGAAGGAGATGCTGAATAATCCAAAGTGATCTCTGGAGGTCCTTGGAAATGAAGCACAACTCTGTCCCTCTGAATCGATGGTGAAGGGTGTTGCTCTCATTCTTCATTTGTCCCTGCGTAAATCTGTCATTATCTTCATCTTACATTTGTGACTCTTGCTCTCTATCTTGTGCTCTCTCTCTCTCTGTCCCTTTGTGAATCTTTTTGGTCTCTCTCTGTCCCTGTGTGTTCCTGTACATTTCTGTCCATATCCCTGAATGCAGCTGTGAAATTGTCTCTGTCTCAGTTCATGTGTGATGATCTCTCTCTGTCACTGGGTCTATCAATTTCCCTCTGTCTCTGTATCTCCCTCTGTCTCTCACTCAATCGTTTTGTGTGTGTGTGTGTGTGTTTCTCCCTTTCTGTCCCGATTTCTCTCTCTCCCTTACCACACCCTGCCGCCCCAAATATCTACAAATATCTCTCCCTCCCTCACTACATAAACTCTCTAACTGATGTGACATTTACAAGTATATTCATCCTCTCTCTCTCTTCTTCAATGCAGAGGGTCAGGATTGTGTCCCACAGCAATAACAATGGAAACAACGTTCCTGCACTCGTTCCCAGCAACTATGTGACGCCTCACCACCGAAAATGACCAGGTGACAGAAGCACTTGGAATTCATCTGCCAGCCACCTGCATGTGTCCCTGCAAGAGGCACAATGTCCTGACTGTGATCAAGATGGTTGCTCCTTCCCTGGCACTGTGTCTCACCCAGGAACTCCCTCCTAACTCACGCTCTGGCCTTCCCTAAACTAGTTGGACTGCTTTGTGTCAGTGAAACCAACCACCATCACCTTTCTGAGGGCAGGTAGTGAAGGGGAATGACAGCTGGCCCATCGAGTGTCCCTCAGACCCCACAGAGCAACTTCAGACCAAATCTGTGTGTGTGTCTTTCCATGTGTGCATGTCTATCTCTAGCTCTCTCTCTCTCTCTTCCTGAGTAGACCTGTGTCTCTCTCTGTCCCTGTGTGCATTTGTGATCCTCAGTTTCTGACATGACCTGTAATGTGTTTGTCTCTTTCTATCCCCATGTATATATTTCTCTTGTCTCTCTCACTACCGTGTCTCTGATTCTCTCTGCCCCGGTGCTTATTTATTTTAATCACATCTGGGATGGAAACATTTCTGGACAGGCCCGCATTTCTTGCCCATCACTGACTGTGCAGAGAGCTGTGGGCCTGGACTCCATGATAGGCCAAACCAGACAACGAGCATTACTGAATCAAGTGTTTTCTTTTTCCCAAACAGTGACAATGGGTTCAACATCATTGTTGCATTCTCAGCTCTGAATTCTTTATTGAACTTAAATTCCACCCTCAGTCGTGGCTGGATTTGAACCTGGGTGCCCTGGACTTCAGCTGAGTTTGTGTGTGAGCAGTATTGATCATACGATGAGGCCTATTTCTCTGTCCTTTCGGATTTCATGGTTTGCCTCTTATGTACCTGTGTGTTTCTGTGACTGTCTCTGTCCCTGTGATTATCATGTTGTGATTGTGTTGAAGGATCTGCTGGAGACTGGGTGCTGAGAGTTCCCCTACGATTATCCAGGATTGCAGTAAATGAGCTCTTTCACTGGAATGAGGCTGCAGTTGCTATTCTGACTATTCCCCAGCATTCCTGAAAAGTGGGAACTGGGCACAATGAGACTGTGGGGGAGATGCACTCAGACAGCGTAGCAGTGAGTCATTGGTAAGGTTTCGGCATCTGTGTCTCCTTGTCTTTGTGCCTAAATAAGGGGTAGGCCATTTTGAACAGAGTTGAGGAAAAACTTCTTCACCCAGAGAGTGGTGGATATATGGAATGGTCTGCCCCAGAAGGCAGTGGAGGCCAACTCTCTGGATACTTTCAAGAAAGAGATGCACAGAGCTCTGAAAGATAGTGGAATCAAAGGTTATGGGGAGAAGGCAGGAACAGGATACTGATTGTGGATGCTCAGCCATGATCATAATGAATGGTGGTGCTGGTTCAAAAGGCCGAATGGCCTACTCTAGCACCTATTGTCTATTGTCTATTGTCTATTCTCATTCTCCAGTGTCCAATATTCTTCTATTTCATTCATGGAATATGAGTGACAATCAGTCAGGGTGCGAACCCTTTACAGTCCATGAGATGGAGCTCACCCACAGTGTTGTGAGTGGCACTTCATGGGTTCAGACCCAGCGACAGCATTGCAATGGGAATATCGTTCGGAATCAGTGTGCTCTGTGTTTGAGAGCAGAGAATGGGGATGGGGATGTTCCCAAAAGGATGAAAGCAGTCAATCTGGAATAGTGGGTGCTGTTCTGGAAGATCATTTTTGGAAGGAGATGCTGAATAATCCTGAGTGATCCCTGCAGGGACCTTTAAATGATGTACAACTCTGTCCCCCTGTACTCATGGTAAAGGGGAGTGAGTGTCTGTCTCAGTCTCCATTTCTCCTTGTGATAACAGTGTCATCGTTTTCATCTTAGCTTTGTCTCTTTCTTTATCTGTCTCATGCCATTTCTCTGTGAATCTGTTTGTCTGTCTCTCTTTCTGTGAATCTCACTCCATGTTGCTGAATGTAGCTGCGATGTCTCTGTGATCGGTTCATAAGTGTGATAATCTCTCTCTGCTCCATGTGTCTATCTGTGGTTCTGTGTGTGTCCCTATGTATATCAGTAATCTCTCTATGTCGCTGTGTATATCTGTTTCTTTCATTCATGGATTCCCTACAGTGTGAAAACAGGCCATTCAGCCCAATAAGGCTATACTATCCTTCAGAGCCTCCCACCAAAACCCACACCCCCATAACCCATTTGTTATATACATTGCTGAACAATTTAGCGTGGTCAATCCACTTACCCTGTACACCTTTGGACTGTGGAAGGAAAACTGAGCACCCAGAGGAAAGTCACGCTGACTTGGAGACCATGTGCAAACTTCACACAGTCACTCAAGGATGGGAGACAACCTGGGCCCCTGGTGCTGTGAGGCAGCAGTGCTATCCACTGAGCCATGGTGCCTATGTATCTATCTCTCTGACCCTGTCTCTATCTGTTTCTCTTGCTCTATCTGAGTCTGTGTCGATCTATGTCTCTCCCCCTCTCTCTCTCTCTCTTTCTCTCTTTCTCTCTCTCTCTCTCTCTCTCTGTCTCCATGCGTCTATCTGTGGTTCTCTCTGCCCTGTCACTGTGTCTATTTGTGATTCTCTCTGTCACCGCACCTCTCTGTGTCATCCTCTCTCTGTCTCTCTCAAAACCTGTGAAAATCTGTGTCTCTCCCACCCTCGCTATATAAATTGTCTAATTGCTGATACATTTACAAGAGTAATCATTCTCTCTCTCTCCATTTCTGTGTCATTCTGTGTGTGTCTCTCTCTTTCTTTTTGTCCCTGTGAATATATGTGAGTGTGTGCATGTGTGTATGTACAAGACTGTATGTGAGAGCGTCTGCACACACGAGAGTGTGTGTGATTGAGAGTAAGGGACTGAGTATGTTTGAGACCCTTTACTGGGGCAGGGGAAGAAACACATGATTTATAGACAGTCACATAATGAAATTCCAGGATGGAATCATTATCACAAACTTTGCAGTCCAATAGACACACTCACATGCATGGTCTTTCTTTCTTATGCACGCACACACACAGAGCCTGTCTTTGGGTCTCTCTCTCTCATGCGCACAAACACACAGAGACACGCGCGCGCAGACACACAGACACACAGAGACTCACACGCGCGCACACAGAGACTCACATGCGCAAACACACAGAGACACATGTGCGCAGACACGCAGAGACTCACACGCACACAGACACACAGAGGCACACACGTGCGCAGACACACGCGTGCACATACACACAGAGACAGACCCGCACGCGCACACGCGATTTACCTTGATGTTGCTGATTATGGACGATTTGAGGGACAAAGAATGGCCGGATATATTGGGATATTTTTCACTGAAGCGTAGGAGGTTTAAAGGTGACCTGATAAGGAGTTTATAAAATAATGAGGGGTATAGATAGAGGTAATGGTAGCTGTCATTTCCCTAGGATGGGACTTTCAAGACTAGGGGACACAATTTTAAAGGCGAGAGGAGAAAGATTTAGAGAAGACATGAGGGGGAAGGTTTTTACACAGAGGGTGGTAAGTGTGTGGAATAAATATCCTGAGTAAGAGGTGTGTGTGAGTACACTTGTATCACTTAAAATACATTTGGGCCGGGGCAGGCAGATAAGACTAGATTAGTTTGGGATTATGGGAGAGAGAGATAATGGGAACTGCAGATGCTGGAGACTCCAAGATAATAAAATGTGAGGCTGGATGAACACAGCAGGCCAAGCAGCATCCCAGGAGCACAAAAGCTGACGTTTCGGGCCTAGACCCTTCATCAGAGAGGGGGATGGGGGGAGGGAACTGGAATAAATAGGGAGAGAGGGGGAGGCGGACCGAAGCAATGGGAGAGAGATTCCCTGAGGTTGGTCCGGAGGGAGGAGGGTAACTTCTTCAGGTTAGGCATCCCTGGAAGAGGCTTCGCAGTGAGGTTAAAATAGTATCAGAGATAATGGGAACTGCAGATGCTGGAGACTCCAAGATAATAAAATGTGAGGCTGGATGAACACAGCAGGCCAAGCAGCATCCCAGGAGCACAAAAGCTGACGTTTCGGGCCTAGACCCTTCATCAGAGAGGGGGATGGGGGGAGGGAACTGGAATAAATAGGGAGAGAGGGGGAGGCGGACCGAAGCAATGGGAGAGAGATTCCCTGAGGTTGGTCCGGAGGGAGGAGGGTAACTTCTTCAGGTTAGGCATCCCTGGAAGAGGCTTCGCAGTGAGGTTAAAATAGTATCAGAGATAATGGGAACTGCAGATGCTGGAGACTCCAAGATAATAAAATGTGAGGCTGGATGAACACAGCAGGCCAAGCAGCATCCCAGGAGCACAAAAGCTGACGTTTCGGGCCTAGACCCTTCATCAGAGAGGGGGATGGGGGGAGGGAACTGGAATAAATAGGGAGAGAGGGGGAGGCGGACCGGGATTATGTTTGGGATTATGTTTTGGGATTTTGGGATTATGTTCGGCGTGCACTGGTTGGACTGAAGAATCTGTTGTTGTCCTGTCGGACTGTCTGACATACGCACGCACGCACACACACACACACACACACACACACACACACACACACACACGTGCATGTACTCACACACACACAAATGTGTATGCTCACATACACACACGTGCACACTTACACACAAATGCATGCACGTGAGCACACACACGTGGTCACACACGTACGTGCTCATACTACACATGCGCTCTGAAACACACGTGCACGCTCACATACATGGATGTGCACACTCACACACACATGCACGCTCACACATACACACATACACACACACGCACATGCACACAGGTGCATGCACATACGTGCACACACACAAACACACGCTCACGCTCACATGTACATGCACATACTTGCATGCTCACACACACACACACACACACACACACACACACACACACATACACGCTCACACACACACACACCCACACATGCTGACCCCTTGAGCTCAGAACCTCACTGACTACGCCCCTTGGCAAAACCTGGATAAAGTGCTCCCAAAGGCTCTGGTGAGGGGTCTAGGCCCGAGGCGTCAGCTTTTGTGCTCCTGGGATGCTGCTTAGCCTGCTGTGTTCGTCCAGCCTCACATTTTGTTGTCTTAAAGTGCACCCATGTTCTCCACAGTCCTGTGCCGGGGGAAAAGTGGGAGCAGAGATGGGGAAATGTGGGTGTTTGAGGGGCAGAGATATGATCAATGCTTTAAATTCTCAAACTCTACTGACATTTTCAGGAGGAGGAGAAGAAACAAAGTTTTGAATGTCAAGTTTGAAATGACTGTCTGTAGTGCAGGCCAGGGAGAGACAGGGCAGAAGAGGGTGAGAAAGAGAGTTTGATTCTGGGAGCCACACTGACAGCAGGAAAATCCCGAGAGATCCTCAGCAAATATCCCCACTGTATTTCCATTCCTGTCTCCTGGGGCGTCTGCGGTCAGGCTCTTAGGTGCTATTATGAGACCAATGTTAAATATTTTCAAACTGCACTGACAGAACTAACACACCTTTAAAAAGGGTTTCAAAGAACAAGGGTTGGTAAAGCTTTGCTGCTGGAGAATTAACATTTCAATGACCAGGAAAATCCAACAAAAGACTCCAATCTGGGGAATTACCATCTCTATCACACAGAGGCCTCCCTAATGAGCAGACTGAGCGACATTGCAATGAGTCAGAGGTGGAGTCTGCAAACCATTCACTGAGAAATGTATCAGATTCATCCTGACACAGTGTAGTGAGCAGCTCTCCCTGTTTGGTTGAGATTGTGTGTGTATGTGTGTTTATTATTATTTTAAACCTCTGGTTTATTACCACCTTATGATTTATTTGGTAGTTTGATGTTGCTATGATGTTTTGTAATGCCATGGAGGTGGGGTAGTGCAGATAAGCCTGGCCTCCTGTTGTGTAATTTTGCTGCAAAATGCTGTAGCTCCCGCTTTCAACTAATCTTTTCTCTTTTATCCCCAGGAAATTCTGATTTGGAAAGTTACAATGTGAAGATCCAAAATGTCTGGGGCCAGGAAAGCTTTGCAAAAAAAAACTTCCAGAGGGGGACAACATTGGCCTGATGCCTGTTCCCACTGCACCCCGTGAGGGGCCCATATGAGTCCTGTCTCTTTCTGACCCTGAGGTTTAATGTGGGTTATGGAGGAGGGCAGTGTGATAAAATGTGACAGTGAGAGAAGGATTTGAAGAATTGAAAGAGTAGGTCAAACAGGAGAGCCAGGGAGAGTATTTGAGATTGTGAATTAACTGTAATGTCAGTTTCTGGGGTCACAGGAAATAATTAAACTGAGCCAGCATCGCAGAAGGGAATAAAATCAGATTATCTGACTGCTGGGACACTGCTGCATGTGGGATCTTGCTGTGTATTAAATGCCCCAGTGCCATTGTTACAGGCAGTGGCTGTTTTAATCAGGTAACCCACCATTTCAAAGCTTTACAAAGGGACTGGCATGGAAACTCAACTCATCACCTGATATGTTTGTGTTCAGATGTTGCTGAGACATTGTCTGTGTGACAGAGAGGAAAACCCAGGATCTTGCTGCACTGTCTCTGCTTTGCCTTGCAACTAATGCTGTCTCTTTTTTTTCTCCAAAGGGACCAGTTTTTTTTTTGAAGAACCAAAGGGGAAGCGTTTGGGGCCCACAAGGCATAGAACAAGGGCTTTCTCCAAAGGGGGCATCATCCTGAGGCTTATTGGACAGGCTGCACCCCGGGGTTTGAAGCTTGGGGTTAAAGTAATCGGGGCCTTGGGATTTGACACAAACATGTGTCAGGGCTCCCCAAGGAGGAAATTAAAACTGTAAATGTGAAATCTCACAAAAAGCATGTTCTGTTGTCAGAATAATAATGTGAGAATGTGAAGTCAACATTGGGAGTGACAGATAGACTTGCAACAGGGAGAGGGGCAGGAGAAAAGGGAGAGGGAGGGAGGGAGACATATTTGAGATTCTTAAGTATCTATCATGGTAGTGCCTGGGGATACAGAAAACATTTACGATTTAACCAATATTCCATAACAAAGATTGAGTTTATCTTGTTCCAGACACATTGCTGGCAGTGGGATCTTGCTCTGCCTCATGGGCCTGCAGCAATGCAACTGTCTCGATGATCTCCTCCTTTTAACCCTGCCTCATGGGTCTGGGATTGAAATTTCCCAAAGTTTTCACCAATTCAATCAGAGCCTGGCATTGATAAGGGATGGCTTGTGTGAAGGAGAGACATCAAACCCCACCTCTTGCTGTGTGATTTCTTTAACAATGTCCTTCCTTTCCAGTTCCAATAATTTTCCCCCTCTTGCTCTGTCCATTTATTTTGAAACTACAATGGGACAAGAAATCCTTTCCATGGACCCAGGTTTTCTCCACAGCGAGGAGGGGTGGGGCTCAGGCATTGGCCAGCGGCCTGTTCAACAGGCTGCAGACCGCAGGGCCCATGTGAGTTGTATTTGTTTATTAACTCAAGATTTGAATTCCTCTGTGGTAGCCTGGTTTTCTTTTCGGAGCCTCCAGGTAACTTTTAAAACCTTTTGAATCCTGGGGTTAAAGAAAGAAGCCTGGGTTTTGACACAAACATGTTAATTCTCCTCCCAGGGAGTGTCTGACAGACAGGACTCCCCAAACAGTAAATTAAAACCATAAATGTGAAACTCTCTTCAAAGACTCATTCTCACTTCAGAGTAACATGTGATGTGTGTAGGCCAGGATGAAAAAAATTGATAACCACATAACAAAAACATTATTTGGCCATTTTACTTCAATCCCCTGAGTATCTGCGAGGGCATCTCAGTCTTTCTCTCCCTGTCTCCTCTCCTGAACCCCCTCCAGCTTCCTCTCATTGTTTTTTTTCAAACAAACAGAAACAGTGAGGGAGTTAGAAATAATTTGCAATACAAAGTTTTTTTTAACAAAAAACACAGATGCAGACAAAAAGAGTGAGCCGGAGGGAGTGAGGGATAGAGGGACAAGATGTGTCTCTGTATCTGTGCTGGGAAACGGAGACAGGGTCTGGGGGAGGGGGCATGTTGTCGGGGAGAGAACTGGAGTCTCCAATATCTCTTCACTGCCCAGCTCCAATCACTTTGTTCTAGAAAGTGCCATCCACCAAATTACATCCTGGGATGGAGGGGGTGATTTTTGTCCCAAAGAAACGGATAGCCCCTTCCCTGAATGGAAATTGTGATTCAACACATTTTGGAGCAGGAAGGGGTGACCTGTGGAATCACACTGTGTATCAATGGCCTGCAGCATTACTGGCACAGAATGCTGGGAAACAGTGCCCCCGTTTAGAAAAACAGAATATCCTCAAATATCAAGGTCAAAAACGTTTTAAATGATAAAGATTACAATGCACAAGATTAAATCTGGGAGAGAGAGAAAAAAAAGATCAGAGATGAGGGGCCGGGGAGGGAAGTGAGAGAGGAACAAAGACAGAAAGATAAGAGATTTAGAAGGGAGAGAGAGTGACACACAAAGAGGTGGGAAAGAGAGAGTGAGAGAGAGATATCAGAGGTGGAGGGGAGAGAGACACAGAGAGAAAGAGAGAAGTATGTTGAACTTCACAAATAGCAAGATTGCTCCCTCTTTGTCAGCCTGGAGCCAGAATTGAGCCCTTAACCAGCAAGAGTGAGACACACAATCTGTCTGCAGTCATACTGCTGCTTGTGGGATCTTGCTGTGTGCCAAATTACCTGCAGTGTGGCCTACATTGCAACAAGATGCCCAGTGTCCAAATGCTGCTTACAGAGCCTTTGCTATTACATTTTCTTTGTCTCTCTGTCTCACTCTGTCCATCTCCTTCTCCACGCACCTTCCTCAGACTGGGGTCTTCCTCACTTTCTCTCTGACCATATTCTGGCTCTTTCTTTCTCTCTTACTTTATCTCTTCCCCCTTTCCCTCTCTCCATTGCCATTCCTCAGTTTAGGGCTTCCCCACTCCCACCACTCTCTCCAGACCGTCCCACCATTTTAGACAGTCAATGCCGCAGTGTGACAGGTCAGGGTTACTAAATGGCAGGGGTGACAACATTTCAGACACAGAGGTATAATTCAGAGACAGTGTTGGGGGGTTTGAGAGATGGAGTCAGAGAGGAAAAGCTTAGAAAGGCGGGGATGGGAGTGAGATCGGAGGGCAATGGGAGAGGGTGGTGGGGATGTATGGGAGGTGGGGAATAGATACAAGGGCTGGGGGTAGGGGGTCGCTAGTCATTGGAATCTTGCTGTGCAGTTGTTTATTCGTTCCAACTTGAGCCCCTTCTGGGTGTTGTGTATGGGGATGGGGAGAGGGGAGGGCTGGGGGAGATCAGGAATCCTAACCCTATGTGAAGTTTTGTGAGTCATATCTGTGTTTCAGATGGGGCCACGTGGCAGCAAGCAATAAATGGAAGGTACAGGCACCACTCGAATGAAGTATATTGGCGAGCTGAAGGCTATAGGAGAGGGAGGGGTGGGGTGAGCTGGATACTCCTGTCCATCCATCAAACTGTTTTCTTTCCTGCATTTCATCTTGGAATATCTGGGAAAGACTTCCCTGGACTTTTTGTCATTTTAATGGAGAGGTGGGTGGGTAGGGTGGGGGTGCCAGGATGTGGAAAGGGAGGAGTAGGATCCCACGACCTCCTAACGCCACCCCGTGTTCCAATCCCACCTCTTGGCCCCTCTCGGCCCGTCTGTGAAGTTTGGGGGTAAATGGAGGGAATTGTTCCCTTTGACTGGGACCTTATTCTGATCTCTGGGAGGGGTGAGAGTGAAGGATTGGGGGATCAGTGCAGGCTCTGGGACAGGGGACGGGCTCAGCATTAGAAAGGGGCAGAAACTGCAGGGTCTGATGTCCCACCCACCCTGCACTCCCTCTACGCCAGTGTTCAGGATGAGTTAAGCTCCTCCATCAACGTATGGCCATTTTCACATTTTGCTGTTTGTGGGATCCTGCACAGCGGGGAGTGTGGTGGTGGGGGTGGTGTGAAGATGGGAGTGTTGGAGGGAAAAGGAATACAGCTGAAGCTGGTGAGGTGGTGGTGAGAGGCTAACTCCCGTGTTCAGTCTGAGCCAGCTCCAAGTTGAAATGGGAGACTGTAATATTTGCTGGTGGGTTCAGTGGGGGAGAGGCCTGTTTTAACATTGCAGCCCGTGGCGGAGGGGCGGGCTCCAACAAGGTGTTGAGGGAGTCCCTCAGCAGTCCCACACACAGCTGCCAGTGGGATCTTACTGTGCACCACCGCAGCCTGCACGTCACCCTCGTGTGTGATGCAAGGCTTTCTACAGTGCCCTGGGCTGAGTCTGCTGACGCCCTGATAGTGAGTGTGGTGAGTGGGTGTGTCATCCCTAATTTCCTCACCAACCCCCAGCCCAGACCCACCCCACCTCCCGTCACCCCCTCAACCTCCAAAATGTGACACTGACGTTGCAAATATCCACAAGACACAGCGGGGAGATGGGAGCACATGGCAAACATGAGGCAGGAGAGGGCATTGCTATTGAAACATGGAGGAAATGGAGAGTGTGAGGGACATTGACTTTCTCCTGCTTGAGAATCGATCAACAGAGATGGATCAATGGATAGGGGCAGAGAAAAGGAGAGAGACAGAGGCGGGGAGGGAGAGAGACAGGTGACTGGACACTTTGGAAGGTTCATCATTAACATTTCATGTAGAAACAGCACCAATCCCAGGTGGATTGGGCATGGGGTTTGTGCCTGCTGAATGGGAGGGGACAGAGGGGAGCGTTGGTCATTTCTTTGTGTGTTTGTTACTGCTTCACTGGAGTATCAGAGAACAAGCTGGAGTGGGGTCATGGAGAGAGATAGAGAGGCATGTTCTGGGGAGTGACTCCCCACCACTGAGTTTCTGTCCAGCCTCTAAGAAAATAAACCCTGAGGGCAGTCAGAAAGCATCTGCCCCTTGATCCCAGTTGAAATCTCTTCCATTTCTCAAAACCCCAGGGAAAATGCTGATGAAATGGGGAAATGTTGGATGTCAGTCAGTGGCAGGATTGCCTTTGTTTCTGTTTATTTTTATTTCAATCTAATTTGATCAATTTCTGTCTGTCTGTTTTTTGCTCTCTCTTCCCCCATAACCATTCCCCCCAAAAAAGGCACCTCTGTCTCTGTCTCTCTCTCTGTGCTGGGGCAGGCGGGGAGATACCTGACACTGAAGCTTGCAGACAGAGTAAGGCACACAGATTCTGGGAGTGGGGATGGGGGATGTGTGAGGGGGTGTGAATCCCAGCCCTGGAGTAAATATCTCTCCTGCCCTTCCCCTCAAACAGAAACACTGGGACAGCCCTGAGGCAGTTTGAGACATCTTCCTGTTCCCTGTTCCCTGGGTTTAAAATCAGGAGCTGTGCTGGTGTTTGGGTGGGGAGGGCGGGGTGGGGTGAGGTGAGGAGAGTGTGAGGTTGTGGGTGTTCAGACAACCAGCAGTGGGATCTTGCTGTGCTGGGTGGGGAATGTCTCACATTGCTGAAGCAGCAAGTGGTGCGATTTTGCTGAGCTTTCGGTGTTTTTTAAAAATTTTAATCCATTTTCATTTCTCTCTGTCTTACCTCCACCCCCACGGTGATTTTATTCAGGAGCTGAAACTCGGGATGATGCAGAGTCAGAGAGAATCAAATCATTCTGCCGTGAGGAATCGTCAGACAGGAGCTGGGACCAGAGAGAGCGAGACCGAGAGAATTATAATCAACCATCCCGTGTCCTTGTCGTTCAATTCCACACTCACATGCTCACAGGGAAAATGAATTATGGGGCTCAGGCAGTCTCTGGAGTTTGGACCACAAGGGGGTGAGCCCTGGGCTGGGGCTTGGGGGAGACAAAGGGACAAAAATGGGGCTGCTGCACAGTCTGATCCCACAGATTTCACTGCGTTCCTCTCTGCCTCCATATTCCCAGCTTCTTGTCTCTCTCACAGCTTTCTATAAATCCCCATCTCCCCTCCATCCTTCAAATCTCCCCCTATCCACTGTACACAGGCTGTTAAAAGGAGAACAGAATCGGGATGAATTCACAGGTTGATGCTAGGGTAACAGAATGGGGATGGGTTCAGAGGGCAATGCTAGGGTAACAGAATGAAGATGGGTTCACAGGCCAAGGCAAGGAGAACAGAGTGGGAATGCATCACTAGATCATTGCTAAAGCAACAGTGTGGGGCTGTGTTCAAAGGCCATAGCTGGTCGAACAGAGGCGGGGTGTGAGGAGAACAGAGGATGCATTCACAGGCTGCTGCACAGGGACATACTAAGGAAGGGTTCTCTGGCCTATGCTAGCACAACAGAATGGGGATGGGCTCACCGGCCATTCCTAGGTATAATAGTGTGGGAATGAGTTAACAGGCCATTTTCTATGAGAACAGTTTCAGGATACGTTCACACATCGCTGTTAGGAGAACAGAGTGTGGGATGGGTTTATAGTCTATGGCTAGAGTAACATTGTTAGGATGGGTTCATAGGCCATTGCAAGGAGAACACAGTGGGAGTGGGTTAACAGATCATTGCGAGGGGAACAAGATTAAGATGGGCTCACAGGCCATTGCTAGAGGAACAGAATGGGGATGGGATCATAGACTATTGCTATAAAACTAAATTGGGATTGGGTTCCCAAGTCACTGCTAGGAGAACAGTGTGGAGATGGTTGAACAGTCTGGTGCTAAGGCAAAAGCGTGAGGATTGGTTCACAGGCTGGTGCAAGTGATACAGTATTGATGGTTTCACAGACTGTTTCTAGCAGAGCAGATTGGGAATGGGGTCACAGGCAGTTGTCAGTGCAGCAGAGTGGAGGTGGTTTCACAGGCCGTTGCTGGGGGAAGAGAGTAGGGATTGGCTGACAGGCTGTTACTAAGAGAACAGAGGCAGGATCAGTTCACACGTTGTTGCTACGAGAACATTTTGTGGATGTTCAACAGGTTGTTGCTTGGGGTACAGTGGAGATGTGGTCACAGTCTTTTGCAATGAAATTGGGGATGGGTATGAGCCTGTTGCAAGGGGATCAGAGTGGGGATGGATTCATAGGCCTTTCCAAGGGCAACCGTCTAAGGATCTGCTCACAGGCCTTGACTCGGGCAATACAGTGGCAACGGGCTCACAGATTGTTGCTGGGGGAACAGATTGGGAATGTTTCACATGCTGTAGCTACAAGAAAAGACTGGTCATGTGTTAATAAGTTGTTGCAAGAAGAAGGGAATGCAGACGTGTTCACAGGTCATTGGTAGAACAGTGGAGATGTGTTGACAGGCCATTGCTAGCTTAACAGAATGGTGATGGGCTTACAGGCTTTTGCTCTTGGAGAAGAGTGCGGATGGTACACCGGGAGAGAAAAAGTGTAGAACCGACACAGAGAGAGATCAACAGACAGACCGAGAGGGAAACAGAGGGATGCACAGATTGATTTGTTGTCACATGTACTGAAATACAGTAAAATGTTTTGTTTATGAGTGGTACAGATCAGATCGGATCCAGGCAGAGTCAGCATGGTTTACAAAAAGGAAGTCACGCTTGAGGAAAACGTTCAATTAAAAAAAACACGAGCCCAATCACTGTAACTCCTGGGAAACTCGGGCTGCAAATCACAGCACTCGGTCCCCACTGAAATCAACTGATTCACAACACCCCGATTTTGCATCTCTTTTTGCTTCTGGCCCTGTCTCACCTTCACCTCCCTCAGCCCAGCCAGATCCAATGTCAATTAGTGCTCAATGCCAATGCAGGCCAATGGCAAATCCAATGTTTACCTGGAAAGCGAGCAGGAGGAACATAAGACACAAGGTGTTACAACGTGATGGGGTTGTCGATGACAGGTCAGAGAGGCACAAGGATCTCATCTTTATGCTCCCATGTACTAGTTAGATGAATATGCTCAGTGCACATTACCCCTTCTACATTCATCAGTCTTGTGCTTGTGTTTAAGTTTTGAAAATGGCTTTGAACGTGAGACAAGTGGAGCTGTAACAATCCCGTGGTATTCAGCAGCAAGAAAATACCAATCAGGCTTTTCCAAAATGGGTATCTTCTGAGATCGTGAGCCACATGGAAGAATGAGAACTGTCTCACTGGGGGTCGCCATGTCTACTTTCAAAGTCTGCTCGAGGCGATCAGAAACTTTGCTGAATTTGTAAGTTTATCGAGAGTAGTGCTGGAATACAGGGAAATTGCAAAGTTTAGTCATTTGTTAAACAGAAGTTGCAAGAATATATCCAACTGTTACAGACAAGCCAATTTACTTTGGGTGCTTGGAAACTTGTAGACGCAACGGTGAAGGCAAAATGAAGAGTTACATGGCCAAAGATCAGTCAATTCATGGGAAGTTGCCATACATTTCTCCAGGAGACATGATGTTAGTTAACTTGCTGTTAATGACCTACGTTTTCTTTTCAACGTGTGAAATATGGGGTTGATCAGAGGAATACAGTTCATGTTTGTCCAAGACTTCCAGAAAGTATGTGATTCAATGTTATTGAGCTGACCCGTGAGTTTATGTATTTGGGGAAAATAACTACAATAACAATACATGTACAAAATTGGCTGAGAGAAAGGAAATACAACAGTGGCTTTGGATATTTTTTGGGATAGTTGAATGAATCTATTGAAATTCCCTCGGTGGCAATGTTGAGACCCTTGTGTTTTCCAAATATATATTAATGCTCTAAACATAGGACTACAGGGAACAGGATCAATATTTGTGCATACGTTAGGATTTGGAAACAGAGAAAAATGTGAGCAGAATGGTACAAAGAAGAACAACACAGCAAAGGAACAGGTACTTTGGGCCACCAAGACTGTGCTGATACATGATGCCTTTCGAAACTAAAAACCTTTTGTTTCTGTGCAATCCATATCACTTTATTCTCTGCCTATTCACCTATCTCTCATATCCACCTTTACCACCCCCTCGACTAGTGTATTCCAAGCACTTACAACCCACTGTCTAAACGCTTGCCTCTTACATCTCCTTTAAACATACACCCTTTTGGCTTAAACTTAGGTCCCATAGTAATTGACATTTTCACCTGAGAAAATACTTCACTCTCCATTCAATCAATGCCTCTCGTAATTTTCTGGAAACTTGTGTAAAGTTAGTGGGGTGTGTGGATCAGAGGTGGATGAATTTCAATGTGGAGAAGTGTCAGGTCACACATTTTAATGGGATGAATGTACATCAGCAATATAAAATAAAGGGTACATCTCTAAAGGGGTTGCAAGGATAGAATGACCTGGGTATATATGTGCATAAGTAATTGAACATAGAAGGACAGATTAGAAGAGAACTTAATAGAATCTACAATATTATATTATTTAATTATTTATTAATTACATGGTTTATTAATTTACTTATTTTTTCTCAACGGCAATGACCTGGGTTTTGTTTCTAGGTTTCATTCAGGCACATTAGGATTGCAGCACGAGCAAGTGGCCAATTTCTGGTTGGGTGGATGGAGAAGACTGATTCATTCATATGAAAACCTAGGATAGAAACTTATGGCCCTGAGGAGACGCTATCCTCAAATTGAGTGACTGCTGGCCACGCTGAGGGACATTGTACAGCAGGGAGAATAGTCAGTCATCATGAGCTATGAAGAGGGGATGTTGTGAACATCTGTACTGGACTGATGGATGGATTTTTGAAACTCCTTTTATCAGAGCTCAGAGTGGCTGGTACACACAGCAAAACTCAAATCAATTGAAATGATTATCTCTTCTGAATGGCTCGCTCTGGCTGATGGAGATTGATTTTACAAACTAACTCATAGAATTTCCACGGAGTAACCTCAGTTACATCACCCGATTCCAAGGGATTTCCTTAATTTTGAAACTATTCTCTGACATGGAACTTTTGAAATCTTTCCAGCTGCAGGTTCCAGCAGATTTTAATATTGTAATCAATAAGACTGTTTCAGGGCTAAATATTTTTTAATGAGTCATTAATAATTTAAGGATTTTATTGTTGTCCTGTGTTATTTGGGAGAGGTTCAATGTCTCTGCATCTGGAGTGACACCTTTGCTGTGGGATCTGAATCCATGTTCATCTATTGCTCTCTTTCACTGATGTTTGATGACTAGCATCGGAACGGTGGGCAGACGGCACACTCTGTGCTGTAAATCTGTATAACTCGGTCCATCTGTATGGCTTTATGACCCTTGCTTTCCTTGATCACCTCTCTGCCATTGTCAAACTTCCACTGCCTCCAATCATGCATGTATTTTAGATTCTGTTGCAGGCTATACATTTACTGTGTCTTCTCCCACTGCCCATCCCCTCACTATGTGCGACTGGCTTACCAGCATGATGTTCCCACATTATCTTTCACAGGAATTGTTTCTTAAGTGCAACAGTTCACCTGTTTTCCACTTCGGAGACAATATTAACAATCACATTCTGCAGCATTCCTCACCTCCACCTAAAGGTTGGGAGATTTTGGCAAACAGCATTTTCTTTTGTCTCTTCACAATAGATAACGCATTAGCCACAGCCAACCAGTTTGTGCTTACAGTGCTCAAATATTAATAGTGCCCAATTAATATTAATAACACCTCCTTCCACTCAACCAGACAGGGGCCAGCCCTTCTTTAGTTGAGGTCTCCAGTGATGCTTTGAAAAATCAGAGTCAATCTGTCTGCATGAAATTTAAACAAAGTTTGGTCATCATCTAACTGGTGCATTTTCCTTTGCAATGCCTTGACCAATCAGAGTCTATTATTCGCCCAGGTCAGTACAGTATAAAACGTTTGCTCCCTTTCCATTGGTGCTTATTGTGAATGAACCGAAATGTGCAAGACAAAAAGCTTTGATGAAACTTGCCTTTTTTGCATACAGTTGGACATTATTGAACTGTTGTACATTGTTGTGGCTCGGCCTCTCTCACAATGCCACCACACAAGGCCTTATAGATGATTATGGAGGAACAATGTGTATTGTGGTTGATTAATTATTTCAATAAATAAAGAGAGGACAGAACTGTGAGCATCGGCCCCTTATAAAATGAGCTTTGTAAAGGGTAACATTGAGGAGCTAGGAAAGGGCAGGAGAGTTAAACAAATACTTTCCAACAATATTCACATTAGGGCATTCTTGCAACTTTAAAATACACAAAAATAGACAAGCAGCAAAAAGGGGAGGAAATAACCATAACAGGAGAAAACATACTGTGGTCAATGAAGTATTTCAAAAGATAAAAAGAGAAGAGAACTGTGAACATCGGCCCCTTAGAGAATGAGATTTGTCAGTGATAATGAGGAGCCAGGAAAGAGCAGGGGAGTTAAACAAATAATTTTAATCAATCTTCACAGTAGGGAACACTTACAACATTACAAAAAAATGAAGTAGTTCAGCAGCACAAAAGGGGAGGAAAGAACCATAATATTGATCAGAAGAGAAAAAGTATTTGGGAAAATAATAACCATTGACAAAGAAAATAGAGGTCGGCCGTTTGGTCATTCAAGCCTGCTCCAACATTTAACACGATCGTGGCTGATCATCCATCTGTTCCTGCTTTCTCTCCATACTTGGATTCCTTTCACCCCAAGGATTATATCCAAATCCTTCTTAAATACATTCAATGTTTTGGCTTCAGGTGCTTTCTGTGGCAGATAATTCCAGAGGTGAGGAAATTTCTTCTTATCTCAGTCCTAAATAGCTTGTCGATGACAGGTTAAAGAGACACTAGGATCCCATCTTTATGCTCCCATGTATGCCCATATCCTAAAAGTCATGGTTCTGGACACCCTGTTTATTGAGAACAGCCTTCCTCTGTTTATCCTGTGGAGCCCTGTCGGAATTCTTTTGTTTCTATGAAAGACCACTCTTCTGAACTCGAGTGAATATAGTCCTAACTGATCCAGTCTTTCTTCACATGTCAGTCCTGTCATCCCAGGAATCATTCTGGTCAACCTTCATTGTACTCCATTCACAGCCAAAGCATTCTTCCACAAGAATAATGAGACCAAAATTGCACACAAGAATCCAGCTATGGGCTCACTGAGACCTGTGGAATCACAGAAGGACGTTCCTGCTCCTGTATCTGAATCCTCTTGTTAAGAAGGCCAAAAGAAACTAACTTGTGCTTGGGACATTTGAAAACAAAGTGTAAGTTTTGTGTTAAATACAAAGCTAATTTATTTGCCTTTTACTCAGAAAATAAAAACCTATATTTTCAGGAAAGTCAATTTAACATCAGTAGAAACAGACAACAATGAAATGTGTTCATTACTGAACATAATTAATAGCAAAATGCAACCACTGTGGTTATTTGTGAATTCACTCATGTTTTTGGGGGGGGGGGGGGGGGTTGTCGGGTGTTTGAGTGAATCCCTTCCCACATTCAATGCAGGCGAACGACCTCCCTCCAGTCTGACATCACTGGCATACAATGAGGTGAAATGATCACCTGAACCCAGTTTGAAAGTGAAAGCACTGGAACGGTCTCTCACCTGTGTCAACACATTGATGGATCATCAATTGTTGAGGACTTTTAAAGCATTTTCTGCAATCTGAACATTCAAAGTTATTTCAATAATGTGAGCAAGTTAATGGAGGCTAATTGTTCAGAATCTTTATACCATTTCCCACATTCTCTGGTCAGAATTAACTTGCTCGTGTTTCAGCAGGTACAATGATCTGACGAATCTCTTCCTGCACATGAAGCAAGTGAACGGTATCTCCCCTGTGTGGATGCATTGGTGTACAGCGAGGTTACATATTCATCTGTACCCAGTCCCATCTTGAGAGTATCTTATTGGGCTCTCAACAGTGTGAACATGTTGATGGGACATCAGTTCTCCAGAACATTTACAGCATTTCCTGCAGTCTGAACATTGAAAAAGGTCTCTCATTAGAATGAACTTTCTGGTGTTTCACCAGGTCAGATGAGTGAATGAAACACTTCCTACATGTGGAATAGACGAACGGTCTCTCCCCAGTGTGAATGTGCTGGTGTATTGGGAGTTTAGATGATCGCTTGAGCCGAGTCGCACAGTGAGAGCACCTGAATGGTTTCTCACTAATGTGAGATATTAGTTCTCTCGAACTTTTCTCGCAATTCCTAGAGTGTGGATATTTTAAAGGTCTCTCCCCAGTGTGAACGTGCCGGTGAGTCAGCAGATGGGATGAGTGAGTGAATCCTTTCGCACACTCAGAGGAGATGAACTGCCTCTCTCTTATATGAACTTGCTGGTGTGTCAGCAGACTGGATGATCAAATGAATCCCTTTCCACAGTCAGGGCTGGTGAACGGTCTCTCTCCAGTGTGACCACACTGATGACTTTCCAGGGAAGATGGATATTTGAATTCCTTCTCACAGTCCTCACATTTCCATGGTTTCTCAGTGCGAACACTGGTTTTGGCTTCCATGATCAAAGCCTGATGATATTCAAGACATGATGAATTCAACATTTCGTTAGAATCTGCAGCGAGATTTGAGTTCACTGACTGCAAATGCTCCAACTTCCTGTAAAATGAATGACAGACAGTAAGAACGAAATGTGGCCCAGAGAGAAAAAGGCAGAACTTTAAAACTGGACTGAATACATCTGATCATTTGTGCGATAGACAGTGGACAATGCGACCATGAAAGCTCTTGGATTGTTATAACAATAGGACTGGTTCAGTATTAAGCTTCAGTGAAAGGAACTGGCTGCCAAATCTGGGGCTGCATAAAGGTGTTCTTTGTGGGAAAACTGAGAAATACGGAGAGCATTAATGGAGATGGGCTTCATATGGGCAGCACGGTGGATCGGTCGTTAGCACTGCAGCCTCACAGCACCAGGGACCTGGGTTCGATTCCAGCCTTGGGCGACTGTCTGTGGAGTTTGCACATTCTCCCTCTGTCTGTGTCGGTTTTCTCCCACAGTCAAAAGATGTGCAGGCTCGGTGGATTGGCCATGCTAAACTGCCCATAGTGTTCAGGGGTGTGTGGGTTATTGGGGGATGGGTCTGGGTCTGGGTGGGATGCTTCAAGGGGCGGTGTGGACTTGTTGGACCGAAGGACCTGTTTCCACACTGTAGGTAATCTAATTCATCTGCCAGTAATTCTAACAACCTCCCAAACTCACCAGACAGAAACACAAGATCAGGTGGTGCATGGGAAAACCATCACTTCCAGGACTCTGAGCAGCAGATTCAGACTGGAAAAGATTATTGACTTGCTCAATATGTCAGAATGCATTTTATTAAAAATTAAACCTGCTGAAAAAATAGGGACTCTGACAGTCAGAGTTTATTTTAGCCTCTAGTTCAGTTAGAATGTAATACTTTGCCAATGATTTTCTGTATCATATAACCTACTCTGCAAATAACATCTTTCTTCAGGCTATCTTCAAGGTTTTGCAAGAAGAAAATAAATGATGAATCATTTGTACCTTACACATTTTAATTACTGTCCTCACTGCTTATGACGGGGACTGTACCACATAGTGAATAGAAAATACAGATTGGGCTATTATTCTGCAGAAAAAAAATCCATTCCGTTTGCAAGCTGCGCCATGACTTTCATTTTAGCTTCCCAACCCAGACAAAATCCTCTGTTAAGAACAAAGAACAACATAGCACAGGAACCAGCCCTTCAGCACTCCAAGCCTATGCCTGCACATTCTGACGCTCCATGCTAAAAATGCCTTGATTCACAGGATCCACATTCCTCTCTTCCCTTCCTGTTCATGTATTCAGCCAGGTGCTTCTTGACTGCTGCTGCTGCGTCTGCTTCCATTGCCTCCTGTGGCAACACATTTCAGGAACTCAGCAACTTTTGTGTGAAAAGCTTGCCTTGCTTATCTCTTTCACACATTCCCCCTGCAGCTTGAACTTGTGTCCTCTAGTAATTTATCCCTCTGCCCTGGGGGAAAAAAGTCTCATACATTCCGCTCTATCCATGCCATTCACAATCTTATAAACTTCTCTCAGGCCACCCTCTCAACCTGCTGCGTCCCAGTGTAAACAAACCAAGTCTTTCCAACCTTTCTTCAATGCTAAACTCCCCCATAACCATGCAACATCCTGGGAAACCTATTCTATACCCTCTCCAAAGCATCCACATCCACATGTGGTGTCCAGAACTGAATGCAATATTCTAAGTGTGGCCTGACTAGAGTTCTACAAAGCAGCAGCATAACTTGCCTGTCCATATCGCCATTGCACCTTCCAATGAAGGCAGTCATCCCAAAGGCCTTTTATACTAAATTATCTACCTGCACCATCACTTTCAGTAGCCTGTGGACCTGCACACCCAGATCCTTCTGCATATCAATGTTCCTAAGAGTTCTGCCATTTACTCTATAATTTAAACCTGTACCTGACTTTCCAAATTACATCCCCTCATATCTGTCCAGATTAAACTACATGTCATCTTTCTGCCCATAACTCCAATTTATCTATACTCTGCTGTATCATCTGACAATCCTTCTCACTATCTGCAACTCTACCAACCTTTGTATTGTCCGCAAACTTATTGATTCGACCAGCCACGTGTTCTTCCAAGTTATTTATATAGACCAGAAACAGCAGAGGTCCCAGCACTGATTCCTGTGGAACACCACTAATCAAAACCCTCCATTCTGAAAAGTATCTTTCCACTGCTACACCCTGTCTTCGATGTAGCTATCTCTCCAGCTCATGTGACATCATCCTTTGTACCAGTTTGCCCTGATAGACTAGTGCGCCATTCTAATGAAGCTTGCACGACTTGAACGCACAGCAGCTTTCTTTCAATTTGACACTTTCCAATCTTCCAGATTGAATGTGGAATTCTGCAGTCCCTGAACCATCAAACAGTTATAAGGATCTGGAAAACTTGACCTGGAAATATGCTGGTACTGATGTCATGTTCAGATTGTTACTGCTCGTCGTCAATTCCCCACTCAGTGGAAATAGTTTCTCTGTAACTCCCCTGACAGTCACTAATCATATTCCCAAGACTTTGATCAAAAATATTTCTTATTAATCAATTTCCAGGGATACCTCTCTCAGAATGAAGTGATGTGTTTTAGCAGAAGGGATAGGAAGAGGCAATAACACAACACTAAAGAGTGTGCAGAGTCTGAGGGATTCACATGCACAGATATTTGAAAGTAATAAATAGATTAATTCGTCAAAGCAAATTTGATGTTGATTGATTTCAAAAAAATACTGAATCAGCATTTGAGAGAAAAATGCAAAGGTGCAGGGATAAAACAAGGGAATAGGACTGACTGGATTGCTCCAGACATTTGGCATGGGCTAAATGGTTTGCACTTTTTGATTTTTTTTAATATGGGCCTTCTTGTATTCTAAACCTACAGATTCAGTTATCAATCAGGTGAATCTGTGCTCCATCCACTCCATAGTTGTTAGACCGTTCCTGACAGCAAGTCCGAGAACTATAAAACAGCTAATCAACTGTAATCTAACCACAGATAGTGTATCTCATTTTCTGATATCTCAAATCTTTTCCCACAGGCACACACACACACATTCATACCTGAACGCTACCACATTCAGATGCTGATAGCATTCAGATACTCATCAATCGAGTTACTCTTTCACTCTTTCTGAGGTTCAAGTCGGCCAAATTCCTCTGCTGACATTGATCTGTAAGAGTGTAAAATCCATCACGATCAATCCAGGACAGAGATTCAGAACAGAAAAAGAAAAGCATTTCTCTTGGTTTGAAGTTGCTGTTCGTAAATCCTGCTCGCCTTCCCCTCGCCCCGTTCCGTTCCCAACAAGTGAAGGACATGCGCGCGCTCCGCTTCCAGTTGGCCCCGGATAAAGATGGCGGGCTCACACGGCTCAGAAAACATTCGCGGCGCCCAGCCCTGCCTCGGCTAACAAAGGAATTCAGCAATTCCAATCTATTCGTGACAAAACCGGGGTCGGTATTTTTCAATTCAGTGACGGTAGCTACTGTCAGATTTTATAAAGCCTCTCCGCCCACTTCGTGGAATACTCACTCACTTGATTTCTAATTTTCACCTTTCAAATCCTCATCGCGCCTGCTCCTCATCCGATTCCTCCGGCTCTCCTTTGCCTCCGGTACTGCGCATGTTTGAAACGCTTCAGATTGCGCGCGCACCAGTGGGCGTATACATTCAGAGATAATGGGGACTGCAGATGCTGGTGAATCCGAGATAACTCGTGTGGGTCTGAAATATTAGCTCTTGTGCTCCTAAAATGCTTCTTGGCCTGCTGTGTTCATCCAGCTCCACACTTTGTCATCTGGGCAAATGCATTCCCACCCAGAATGCTGGGAAAAACACGCTGCCATTGAGCAGCAATATTGATACAACGAAGATATGAAGGAATATGCCAGGACGAAAGATACAGGAATTCATTGATACAAGTGCATGGTCCCTGTCTGTCCTGGTTCTAATAAACAGCAGAACAAAGAGATATGAACACACACTCAACGGATAAAGTGAACAAAATATACACCTTTCCTGTGTAGAATATTTGAATTTCGCCGCAAGAAGAATTCATTTATTGGTGATAAAATCATTTCAAATTTCAAAGCTGAACGATGTCAGGTAGGAAAACTAAATAAATCCGTTCTCACACTGAAGTGTGAAGAGTCTTCCTGTGCGGTGACTGTGCTGATACGTCAGTAGTTTAAGATGTTCAGGCAAGCGTGAAATGTTACACACGAGCTTCAGAAGAGACTGAGATGTCAATCACTTCCTGTAATGAGTTTCATTGTCTCAGCACTCTTTGAATAAACAAAAGCAGACTCAATCAACTCGAAATATTCAGCAACAGTTGAAAGAGAAATGCACTTTATATTACATGACTTCTCTGCATCAGTCCACAGAAAGGGAAAATTAACTCTTTTTCTCAAGCCAGGGACTTATCATCAAGACTGAATATTTCCAATATCTTCTTGTTTTATACTCAGTCAAAGAACTGATTTCTGAATTGTACAATCAATTCATTTGTGACTCGTATCTTTTTTTTGTGTCCACACATTAGTGGAAACATCTTCCGTGTTTAATCTGTCCGTCAGGCTTAGCACAGGAGTTAGATGACAGCTCCAAGAACAAATCAAATCAGCACGGCTATCCTTTGTTTTAAGATGTTACTTTTCTTTTCTCTGCAAAGAGAAAGAGCGTCCAGAAATGATGCTTGCCTTGTGGGGAGAGAAGATTTCGGAGACACAGTAAAGGAATACAAGTCCAAAGAACTGGACACTATCGTGGCTTGGGCGAACAAGTGACAGGTATCATTTGCTACATATAAATGGCAAGCAATGACATTCTCAAATAAGACAAAATATAATCACATTTCTTTGACATTCAATGGCATTACCGTCACTAAATGCCCCACTGTTAACATGCAGGTGGATCCCATTTACCAGAAACTCAACTAGACTTACCAGTTATACACAGTGAATACAAGTGTGAGTCAAAACCGATGAAATACTGCTGTGAGTAACTCACCTGCTGACTTCCCAAAGCCTGTCCATCTTCCATAAAAGTGAAATGGAATAACTTCCCACTGGATGGGTGTAACTGCGTTAAGACTGAAGAAGCTTGAGACCATCCAAGACAATGCAAACCACATCACTGGCACTACACCCATAAACATCCACCCCCTCCACCACCAACCTTCAGTTACACCAATGGGTTTTGGGTCAGCTGATACACAGGAAAACCAATGACCACCATTCCCCCTGCTGATCGCTCAGTATCCTGACTTGGAAATGTATCGCAATTCTTTCACAGTTGCTGTGTCAAAATTCTGGAATTCCCTCCCAAACAACATAGTGGGGCGAATTATAAAACTAAGACTGCTGCAGTTCAAGAAGCCAGCTCACCACCACTCCCTCAAGGACAATGAGGGATGGGCAATAAATGCTGGCTAGCTACCAACATTCACATCCCACAAACAAATTAACAAAAAAACATTGGTGGGCTGCTATCTAAGATGAAGGAGGTAGTTTTTTTATATGAATGCTAAATATATTGATGGTCAACAAGAGAGTCAAAAGGTTATTATGATAAATAGCTTGTGGAGTTGAAGCTACACTCAGTTCAGACATGATTTTATTTAATGACCAAGCAGGCGAGAGTGGCTAAATGGCACATATCTGCTCCTAGTGCTGACATGTACATGTATAGTCATATTGAAGCTATTCACAGACATTCGGGTGTAAGCTCAAAAGATCAAAATTTAAGTAAAAGCTGAGACATTTGACTGAATGAAATGAGACGTCTGTTATCTGCTTGGGATGCTTTTCCTAAATGGGTCCCTGTTAAGCAAGTGTGGTGTCAGGAAGAGACCGTGAAAACAAGAGCTGGAGATCAATTTATTTTGAAAGGGAGAGAAAAAAGGAATGCACTTCCCGGCATTCTCCAGGTGATGGTGTTTCTCCTCATCTCAGTCCTAAAATATTTACCCCATATCCTTAAACTGTAGCCCCTTGTTCTGTAATTCCCCACCATTGGAACATCCTTCCTGCATCTAACTTGTCCAGTCCTGTTTGGAATTTGGAGATTTCAATGTGATCCCCTCATTCTTCTATACTCCGTTGAATACAATTTTAACTGACTCAATCTCTCTTCATACGTTATTCCTACCATCCCAGGAGTCAAGTTGGTAAACACGTGCTGAACGCCGTCGAAAGGAAGAACACTTTTTTTCAGATAGGCATGCCAAAACTGTACACAATATAACAGGTGTGGACTTACTTAGGCCCTGTGTAACTGCAGCAAAGCATTCTTGTTCCTTTATTTGGATCCTCACTCTGTGAAGGCCAACAGATAATTTGTTTCCTTACTGCCTGCTGCACTTGTGCACTTACTGTCAGCAACTGGTGCGCAAGGATCCTCTGGTCTCATTGACACTCCCATGTGCCATTCAAACGATAATCTGCCTTGTTTTTTTTATTGCTACAAGATGGATAAGCTTACATTTATCCAAATATAACGTAACCAATATTAATTTTCACTTACAAAGCTTCTCCAAATCACACTGCAACATGCATGCACCCAGCTTTGTGCCATCTAAAAAGTTTGAAAAATTATATTTAGTTTCCTCATCTAAATCAGCAACGCACATTGTGAACAGCTGGGGTTCAAGAACAGATCCCTGTTATACCCCACGAGTTACTGTCTGACATTGTGAACAGCTGGGGTTCAAGAACAGACCCCTGTTATACCCCACTAGTTACTGTCTGACATTGTGAACAGCTGGGGTTCAAGAACAGACCCCTGTTATACCCCACTAGTTACTGTCTGACATTGTGAACAGCTGGGGTTCAAGAACAGACCCCTGTTATACCCCACTAGTTACTGTCTGACATTGTGAACAGC
The DNA here is from genome assembly GCF_030684315.1 of Stegostoma tigrinum. Lineage (NCBI taxonomy): Eukaryota > Metazoa > Chordata > Chondrichthyes > Orectolobiformes > Stegostomatidae > Stegostoma > Stegostoma tigrinum. Next base: position 758,751 of record NW_026728069.1, read on the forward strand.
TGGGGTTCAAGAACAGACCCCTGTTATACCCCACTAGTTACTGTCTGACATTGTGAACAGCTGGGGTTCAAGAACAGACCCCTGTTATACCCCACTAGTTACTGTCTGACATTGTGAACAGCTGGGGTTCAAGAACAGACCCCTGTTATACCCCACTAGTTACTGTCTGACATTGTGAACAGCTGGGGTTCAAGAACAGACCCCTGTTATACCCCACGAGTTACTGTCTGACATTGTGAACAGCTGGGTTTCAAGAACAGACCCCTGTTATACCCCACTAGTTACTGTCTGACATTGTGAACAGCTGGGGTTCAAGAACAGACCCCTGTTATACCCCACTAGTTACTGTCTGCCATTGGGCAAAAGACACATTTACTTTGAATCCACGTTGACTACGTGCTGACCAGTTTCATAACCAACTCATTACACTCACCCCAATCCCCTGCATTTCAACCGTACACATTAATCTCTAATCGCTTCTTCAAAGGTCTTCATAAAACCTAAGAAACACATCTACTGGGTCACCATGATCAACTCCACTTGTGACATCCTGAAAGGCAGTCATCAGATTTGTCAAGAATGATTTGCCTTTTGCAAATCTATGGAGACTGTTTGCTTCTGTTATTGTATTCTGCGTACTGTGCTCCAAAATTCTTGGCAATGGAATCGTGCATCTTCCATAAGATTTATCTCAAACTCACTGGTCCATAATTAAAGGGTTTTTCTCTTCCCTTTTAAATCTTATGATTACAGTAACTACCCTGTAGTCTGGAGGGACTGTCAAAGTGTCAAAGAAATTGTGGAAGAGAGCCAGCAATGCATCCATTATTTTGAAGACCCCTTCTTTCAGTCAACTGGGAATGTATGAGCTTTTGATCCCATCAATTTGTCTAAAATCATTTCTTGTGCCATTATAAATTCCCCCGTTTCTGACTGGAATAGACCTATATTAGTTACAACCAATCCTTTCCCCTTTATATACACACAGAATGTTTCCAGTCAGTTGTTACATGCCTGCAAGTTTACTCTCATACTCAACTTCCCCTTTTTATTTAATCTCTTGGTCTTCCTTTGCTAACTTCTAGCCCGGTCCCAATTCTGAGATCTATTTGTTTGCTTGCCAATCTGAATGCCTTTTTTTGCATCTAACATTGACTTTAACTTGCCACTTACGCCATGGTTTGGCTGTTCTTTTTCCTTGTCCTCTTGCAGCATACAGGAATGACATTTTTTTGTCGTTCACTGATTCACTCTTTGAATGTTTGCCATTGTTGTATCACTATCATGTGAGAAACATTTCTCAATCCATTATACCCAACCTCATGAAGAATTCTGTTATTTTATGGTCATTCATCCCCAAATGGTCTTTCACAATGACATTGTCGATTATTCATTTCTCATTCCTTAAATACCCCAATCTAAATGTACTTTTCACTCGTTGGTTCCACAAACTATTCATCAAGAAAACCATCCTGTACACACTATACTAATTGCCCATCCATGGTATTGTGGCTATTTTTATTCACCATATCTGTGTGAAGAGTAACATCTCTCACAACGATAGATATTGTTTTACCACATGCATCTCTGATTTCCTGCTTAAAGCCATCTCAACATCATCACTACAGTTTGGTGCTCCATATAACACTCTTACTTCCTTGTTTCTCAATTATCCACACGTAGATTCTATCATGCATGAGTTAGTATCTTTCATCAATAATATGTGCATGTCCACTTTAAACAGTAATACAATTGCATCACCGTTCAGGAACTGGATTGCAATTACTCTGAACGAATTACACAACTTTGGAGACATCAACAAGGCATACTACCAAAAAAAAATTGAAGCCAGAGGGATCCAATACATCCCGATTCTATGGACACCCCAAGGTACACAAACCAGGGGTCCCTCTCAGACCCATTGTCCCACTATCAGGCACACCAACATATAGACTTGCCAATGAACTACAACAAATTGAAATACTTTGTGGGCAATGCTACCCACTCACATTCACTCATCCCAGGAATTCCTCAATATCATTAAGGACAGCAGGAGAGAAGATGATAAAGTAGGCAGGCACCCCAGAGACCGACAACCTCAATAAAGAAGCCAACATGAAACTACTAGATCTGTGCCTCACAACACACTTCACCGTCAATGACAACATATGCAAAAAAAACAATCAGGACTGATTGCAGAAGCAGTAATGCAAAGGTTAAAATGGACAGCACTCCCCATTGGTTCGAACTAATTGGCTGATTCCAGCTCGTTGCCAAAACATCAAAACAAGCCTAAGGTTTCCTATCACACAGTTAATTGATACACGTTTCCGTTTTAGAACTGGCTGTGCATCATCAGCTACATGCAGACACATTTTTTTCTCTCTCTGTATATATCCCTAAGCTAAGAAAAGCACTTTACCTCTTAATGAGGCCATGCACACTTGACCCATCCATTATTTTACAACAAATTCCAGATGCCTGCCTTCAAATTCACGATTTGAGTTGGTGAGCTTTCAGCTGTGATGAGTGGAAAAAAAAATCCACACTCTCTCCACTGTGGCTGCATTGGTGTTTTGACATTTTAGACGAATCTTCACAGACTCTTCCACACAGAGAGAAAACGTGTGCTTCTCCCCAGTATGAATGGTGTTTCTTCCTTCAGTGTTCAAAATCTTTTAACAATTTGGTTATGATAAAGACAGAGACTGTCAGATCTGGATATGGTTTCATCTGCATCTTAAATTGCAAACCAACCTTTCAAACAGAAAAGAAAAAGACAGGAGAAAACAGAAGAACACACACGGGTTGCGAAATTGAGAGAAATTAATCTGGCCATTTGTGAAACCAAGACTTGGGGAAAAAATTAAAATTTAAACTGTATGAGTACCATAAAAATCAGTCAGTATTTACAGAAAACTACAGAGGTGGGAGATTCGGAAGTCAACGAGCTTTCTCCCCAAAAATTTGATCCCTTTACTCCTCAGAACTAAGAACAAATGGAGAAACAAAATGCTGTAAATACTCAGTAGTTCTGGCAGCATCTGAAATTGTCCTTTTCCATCGATTAATAACCTCGAGCTTCAGTCTCAAGTTCTGTAGTTGCCTCCTTAAACATCTCCAACTCTCCCTCCTTTTCAAAATTGCCCTTCAAAAGCTGATACATGGAACAAAGTTCTTGATCATCAGCTTTATGTCTCTTGGTGGCAAATCCTGCGATATCATATGTCTGTGAAATTCCAGCGAGCATTTCGTTGTACTGAGATTGCTACATAAATGTCAATTTTGTTGGGTAACTTATACACCTATCAGTGTTCGTTCATCATTACGGTGTGAGAATTCTCAAAAGAATGTATATGGATGCTCATCGTTCACGTGGCCTGCTCTTACCTGCTCAACAGACTCCTGGTGATTGACCATATTCCCTGGTCTCTTGCTCCTTAAACTTGTCCACATTCAAGAATGGAATTTTATTTAAAAAATGAACTGGTGGAGCAAAATGGAGTTAGCAGTTCTTTTATTTTTAAAGATTTGTTACAATAACTGCAGAAGAAACATTGATAAAACATCACCCGTTTAAAATTCTATTACTCACAGTGACCACCTACAGGTACTTTAGAAGGATGCAGGGAGAAAAGAGTTTAGAAACGCTTACCAACACAGGTCCAGTAAAAGAGCCATGAGAGGAGGAGGAAGAGGAGCAGGGAAGATGCCTACACTTATATCGCTCAAAACCTGTTCCTGGAACCACTTCAACCCCGCACAGCTGAGAGAGCCATTTATCAGCTGGCAACTTCCTGAAGCTTGACCCAGTCCTGTTCAGGAGTGGGTCAGACCAAGATGAGCCTCTGTAACCAGTTAGGTGGGACGGAGGAGTGGGGGGGAATCGGTGTTGGATGATCTCCTGCCCTGTTTCTTATCCCAAATTGACCCTCCCTCACCATCCCCATGGCCCTGTAAACACAGACTGTAGATACCTGATGGGCCTTGGTGTGCAGACTCAGTCTGGGCATTTCTGGTACAGAACAACAAAAACTGTTCTGTACTCATTCTCTGTATTGTTCCTATTTCTCCATTCCCAGTGAGTTATACATTATGCTGTTGCTCCCGCCCCCCCTACTTATTCTGGTTGCTCTTCTCCATTTCTGTGGTAGTCATAGAAACTTCAAAACTAGCAGCAAGTACAGACCACTCGTCCCTTCATGCCTGTTCTGCTCACCAGTATGATTACGGCTGATCGACCAGGTCAGGAACCCCATATCCTTCGATTCCTTTGGCCTTCAGAACTATACCTAACTCCTCCTGGAAAACAGTGAGCGTATTCGACTCAGCCATGTCCTGTTGCAAACAATTTCACGCACTCGGCATTTTCTGAGTTAAAAGAAAATCTTCTCACCTCAGTCCAAATGGTTTTCATCTGGTCCTTTTCTTTCTGTTTTTTTCACTGATTGTCTTTACTTTGCATTCGGGGTTGCTAACGGCCTAGTCACGGCCTTCATCTGGACACTTCTTTTATTTCTTTACTTCTGCACCATCATCCCCTCTGATTTTGCAACGCGAACCCTTTTGTCAGTCAACAATTCCTGCTCTTCACCCACTCATTCCTTTTGTTCACTGTCACCCTCCACTCCTTGCTCACTGGCCTGAACATTCACTCAGTTTCTGTTCCCACAGACGTGGCTGGATTCATGGTCCACATATCCAGAGCCACAAAAGGGACCCTTCGACCCATTGAGTCTGTCCCAGTCAAAACACCAACAGACTAACTGCTGTAATCCCTTTTCCAGCACCTGACCCGCTTCCAATTCTTTGGCATTTCAGGTATATACCTGAATACTTCTTAAGTGTACTGAGGATTTCTGCACCTACCACACTTGCAGGCAATGAGTTCCAGATTCTCATTGCACTTCGGTGAAAAAAAGTCTCCCGTTTTTGCTAAACTTTCAGTCCTTTACTTCAGTTCATGCCCCCAGTCATTGATGCCTCCAACAAGGGGAGCTATTCGTGCTGCTTCTTCTGTCTATGGCCCTCATCACTTTTACACATCTCAATTATGTCCCCTCTCACTTCTCTCTGCTCCAAAGAAACTAACCCCAAACTTTGCGGGCTGTGTAGTTCCCTGCTGATGGAGAGTGATTCGATTCTACCCTGCCAAACATTCTGGGGAGGAGGATCTGCCATTGCCAACAAATACTTCCTGCACACCCAAATCAACGCTGAGGTAGGCCATAGTCCCTCATTCGCTAGAGACCCCAAGTCTGCATCCTGTAAGTGGGAATGGGAGAAACGGCAAGAAAAATGGGGAACGAAATAAATCTAACACTTGCAGAGAACTGAAATCCATCAACCCGACCAATACAGGGCCAGACAGTTCAGAAACGCTCACCAATTCGAAATCCCAGGCTCAATATCCCCACAGGCCTGTCACTCACACCCGAATTCCCGCCCAGTTCAGAGCAAACCTCCATCTCACAGCTTCCAGACCCTTAATGCAGCCATGCCGAGGAGTGGAATAGTTCAAAGTGAGTACCTCAATACCTCACTGTGAGATCTTCTTTCACTGACCCAATCATATACTTTTTTTCCCGTTGCTCCCTTCCTAGTGATTCCAACCTCCTGCAGTGGTCCCTGTCTCGCAGTTTAATGAAAGAAAATCCTCCCCATTCCTCTGGTGATCTTGTTGGAGTGGGGGGAGAGCTGCATCAGACTGTGTCCTGATTTGCTGATTGTCACTCAAATTCACGATTAGTCTTTCAGATTTAAACCATCAGCAGTGTTTTCCAGTTCTCTCATCCTAAAAATGGCCTAAATCATTTAATTTGTCTGTAATTGTTAGCCTCCTCAGAAACTGTGATTAATTTTCGAGCTCTTTCTCAGTTGGGAGATGATTCCGATGTCGTTGGAATGTAACCACCTCCCCGATTCGATCACAGTCCTTGGTAGTAATAGGAAATCCTCAGTAAACATAAATGGAAACTGTGTGGAGGGTAGAAGATAGATAGAGAACAGATATAATGCAAAATATTTTTTTAAAAAACTGGAGGAACTGTGGATGCTGTAAATCAGGAACAAAAAGAAAAAGTTGCTGGAATAGTTCAGCAAGCCTGGCAGCATCTGTGAAGAAGAAAAACAAATCAGAGCCAACATTTTAGGTCCAGTGACCCTTCGCAAAAATCTAAAGAACTGCAGATGCCATAAATCAGGAACTTAAACAAGTTGCTGGAAAAGCTGACCAGGTTTGGCAGCCTCTGTGAAGAAGAGTCAGAGTAAACGTTCTGAGTCTGTTGACCAGAGAAAGGGTGAGTATGGATGGACAATGCTTTTCAAAATGTGAAATATCTAAGTGGGTTGGTATCCTGCTAATGAAGATCAACAGCATCCTGACTCGTGTGGAATTCTGGGTCAAAAATCAAGCTCTGACCAAAATACGAGCTGGAGCAGAACAGGTACTGTAATAAACTGAAACAATTTCATTTCTGACAAAGAGCCACTGAATTTGAAATTGTAACTTCTTTCTCTGTTCTGATGCTGCCACACCTCCAGCATTTCCCTGGCAATTTCTTTTTCTGTTCCAGCAAAACGTTTGCTCTGTTATTGATAATTGGCGAACACCTTCATAAATGCCTTTGGTTGGCGAGACACCTTCACCTGAATAATGCTGTAACGCTATCGATCCATCTTCCATCTTAAGATGCAAATACCAATTCCTACTGGCTGATGGATGCAGAAAAGCCCACAATTCCAAAAGGCAGAGAAACCGCTCTCAGTACAATAGTCGGCTTCCTGTGTGGGCAGCACATGCTCAAAGCGATTGCAAACCGTGCGGCTGGATCTGCAGAGAAGGTTATCAATCAATTAGCCCAACCAATGGGAGTGAAGGAGTGGCGGGACTGCATGGCCGCGCGGGAGCGGCTGGTCCTCCAACCAATGGGAGTGAACGAGTTGCGTTTTGAATGACAATCTAACAGCTTTCACGACAAATTTCACGACGACCAGCCCCACAAATATCGTTTCATTCAGCTCCATTTCACAACCTGCCCTTTGCTTTTGTGTGCTCTCTTGCATTCTATTTTCTAGTTTTTTTATTAAATTTCAGATTAATAAGCTACAGACAATATTAGAGGAAGGCAGCACGGTGTTTCAATGTTTCGCCCTGCTACCTCAGACGGCCTGGGACCCGGCTTCGATTCCTGACTTGGCTGATAGTGTGGGTTCTTCCCACAGATCAAAAATGTGCAGGCCAGTGGATTGGCCATGCTAAATTGCATATTAATTCCAGGAGTGTATAGGTTAGGTGGTTTAACCATGGGAAATGTAGGGCTATGTGAATGGGATAGGAGGGAGATCTGGGTCGGATGACTCTCGACGGGTTGTTGCAAACTTGATTGGCCAAGTGACCTCTTTCTGCATTGTAAGGAACACATGATTGGATGTGCAGTTGGGAAACTCAACCCAAACAGCAGATCAGAATCTGACAGACAACCAATTCATGGTAACCTGAATATTCCTGGATTTTGAACATTAAAGGAAATATCACTGTTCACTTTGGAGAGAAGCTATACACATGTTCTACGTTTGGACAAGGATTCAGCCGATCAGAACATAAATGTACTGTTGACTCAGAGAAACCTGTGATATGAAGGAAGCATTGGATGGAGTGTCGTATCCAGGACCAAAATTTGAATGAGTGTGAAAATATTACATTGGTTGGAGTACTCCTGATCAAAAAAAGAGGATGATTGTGCTTATTGGGTCCAATCATCTCAGCCCTAGGGCATCTCTGCAAGAATTCCTCAGGGTGGTGTCTTCAGCCTCTCACGCCTTCAGCTGCATTATCAACGATCTTGACTATTTCAGATGGTCAGAAATGGAGATATTCCCTGATGATTGTGCAATATTCCAGGCTATTCAGTTTGCCTCAATCACTGAAATGGTCTATATCCATGTAGAGCAAGACTTTGACAAGATCCAGTCTTGGAATGATTACAGGCAATTGCCAGGCAATGGTCATCTGCAACAGGAATGAATCTAAGGAACTTGCAATGACAATCAAGGGAATTTTCATCATTGCATCCTGCACGATCAACATTTTGGAGTTTTCTTTGGCCACATACTGAACGTAACCAGTCATATAAACTTTGTGACTACAATAGGTCAGAGGCTAGGAAATTTACAGTGACTTCACAGTCCGCCCACCATCGACAAGGCATGTGTCAGCAATGTGATGGAATACTCCCCACTTGCCTGGATTAGTGCAGCTTCAAAAATACTAAGCAACTCAAATTCATCCTGCACAAAGCAGACCATAATCTTTGTCCATGGATCAAATGATTCAATAAGGGAATTAGTCTATTAGCTGCAAAGGAACAATGTACAGGTTTAGAGGCAGAGGCAGGAGAATGGTATTGGGTGAGATATTCTCATTCTGAAGGCTAGTGCAGATAGTATGGTCAAATGGTTTCCTTGTGTGCTGCATCAATTATGTGAATCAAACTCCAATGACAACCTTCAACATTCTCTCCCTTCAACATTGGTGGAAAGTAGCAATAGTTTTGACCAAGACCAATATGCACTGAAGTAACTTCTCTCGGATCATTCAACACCACTTCCCGAAACCAAACTGCACTCAGTTGGTTTGGTTGTAGAGAGAACCGAATTCCCTGTGTCCTCCATCACTCCTCCCTTGGGAAGCAGTTACCTCAATGTCCCCACTCTGCTGCAGACCTTTTCCTTTTCCAAAAATATACTTTATTCTTAAAAAAAGTCTTGTGTGTATGTATGTGTGTGTATATGTATATACACAGCAGCACATCAACCAAACATACATTACCCAACAAACAGAGACTAAAACTTTCACTAAACTAGTGACTGTGGGATATACAGCCCATTCAAATGATGCAACTTCAATTTATGTGAACGTTGAACCAGAAACTGACTAATTTTCAGACTGCATTCACTTTTTATAAAGACTCAGACTTTAGTCAGGCTCTGAATTTGACAAATTTCCAACATTCATGTTGCATCTTCATACCTGATAATACATTTGATAAATTAGCATGAAAAATTGGAATGTGAGTTTTTAGTAATTATGATTGTTGGATACCAATCATATTATTCACATTCTTTTTACTTTCTCTGTGAATTCTGAATTACAACTAACTTTACAAAAGCCATTTGAATTCCAAGGTGCCATACTGAAATTAACCAGAAACTCAAACTTTGAATCATGTTGATGTTTGGCACGATGCTGTGGTGTGATATCACAAAATGGGACTCACTTGAATTTGTGTGGCATCAGGGAACACTAGTAAAACTGAAATGAATGATAATACAGGATTAAACTAACAAGTGGCTGGTCCATACTGGACATTAAAGATGAGGTTCGTAATTTTGAAGACCAATTGCCTGAGACAATTGCTTCAGATGAACCTAAGGGCAGTATAGTGAGGAAGGTGTTTGCTACACTTGCTTCTATTTGTCATTGCCTTGAGTAGAAGATTTGGGAGGTCATGTTGTTGCTTCACAGCACATTGGTTAGTCCACTTTTGGAATACTGCGTGCTCTTTTGTTCTCCCTGCTACAGGCAGGATATTGAAAGGGTTGAGAAAAAAAATTGCAATGATGTTGCCAGAGTGGCTAGGTTTAAGCTACAGGGAGAGGCTGAATAGCCTGGTTGGTGGGGTATGTTTGTCAGAGAGGCATCAAAGACTGAGGGGTGACCTTATCGAGGTCTATAAAATCATGAGGAGTATGGATATGGTAAATAAACAAGGTCTTTTCCATGGGGTGAGGGAGTACAAAACTAGAGTGTATACGCTAAAGGTGATGGGAAAAGAAATAAAAGGTACATATGGGGCAATTTTTCATGCAGAAGGCCTGCGTGTATGAAATGAGATAGCATGGGACATGGTAGAAGCTGAGGCAAGTACATTCAAAGGCATCTGGATGGGTACATAAGGAGTAAGGGTTTTGTTGTGGGCCAAATGGGGGTAGTTTAATTTAGGATATCTGATTGGCATGGATGGGCTGATTGAAGGGTGTGTGTCCATGCAGGATAACTCTTTGTCTGCGTCCAACCAAACCAAAGGCATCATTTACTTCACCCAACCTGTATTTACATGCATTCCAGGCACCAGGAGGGTCCACTACCTGAATGGACACCCATTTAACTTTGGCAGGTAGCCCTGTACAGTGGCTGCTGCCCACTGCACCTTGGCAGCAGTTCCCCCCAAGCTTTAGTGAGTCCTCATCATGAAGTCCTAGACTTTGAATGTGCCAGTCTACAACATTGTGTGGAGGTCAACACCCTCTTCTGGCACACCAGTAAGTACCGATCAGACCAAGACCTCTTTGCCAGAAATCAGTGACAATTTGTAAGGGCATGATACAGTACCTGTTATTAACACAAAAACAGAATTTGTTGGAAAACCTCAGCAGGTCTGACAACATTTGTAGAGAGAAATCATGGCTAAAGTTTTGGTTTGACTGACCTGTCCTCTGAACAGTATCCATCACATTGTTTCAGGCAGCAGACACCTCCTGTACAGCTGTGGCGTCTGTTACAGTTTCTCTCAACTCCTCCGGCCTTAAGGCCCAATGAGTTCCTGGCACTCCTCCAAGTACACTTGCTACAAACATTTTCCGAAACCCCATTCTCACACAACATTCACCATTTTCAGCTGTGGAGACGACAAGCTCTGGAATTCCCTCCTTAAATCTCTTCAAAATTCTTTAAGATAGACAATGTAAACTGAACCTTTTTATTCAATGCTTGAAACATTTTAGTTTAATGAATATCTGAAACTTTCCATAATAATGCAAATCGTTGCTGTTATTGGCTTACACTGAGAAGAACAGGATTATCACTCAAACGTAATAAAATGTGAGGCTGGATGAACACAGCAGGCCAAGCAGCATCTCAGGAGCACAAAAGCTGACGTTTCGGGCCTAGACCCTTCATCAGAGAGGGGGATGGGGAGAGGGAACTGGAATAAATAGGGAGAGAGGGGGAGGCGGACCGAAGATGGAGAGTAAAGAAGATAGGTGGAGAGAGTGTAGGTGGGGAGGTAGGGAGGGGATAGGTCAGTCCAGGGAAGACGGACAGGTCAAGGAGGTGGGATGAGGTTAGCAGGTAGCTTGGGGTGCGGCTTGGGGTGGGAGGAAGGGATGGGTGAGAGGAAGAACAGGTTAGGGAGGCAGAGACAGGTTGGACTGGTTTTGGGATGCAGTGGGTCGGGGGGAAGAGCTGGGCCGGTTGTGTGGTGCAGTGGGGGGAGGGGACGAACTGGGCTGGTTTCGGGATGCAGTAGGGGAAGGGGAGATTTTGAAACTGGTGAAGTCCACATTGATACCATATGGCTGCAGCGTTCCCAAGTGGAATATGAGTTGCTGTTCCTGCAACCTTCGGGTGGCATCATTGTGGCAGTGCAGGAGGCCCATGATGGACATGTCATCTAGAGAATGGGAGGGGGAGTGGAAATGGTTTGCGACTGGGAGGTGCAGTTGTTTGTTGCGAACTGAGCGGAGGTGTTCTGCAAAGCGGTCCCCAAGCCTCCGCCTGGTTTCCCCAATGTAGAGGAAGCCGCACCGGGTACAGTGGCTGCAGTATACCACATTGACAGATGTGCAGGTGAACCTCTGCTTAATGTGGAATGTCATCTTGGGGCCTGGGATGGGGGTGAGGGAGGAGGTGTGGGGACAGGTGTAGCATTTCCTGCAGTTGCAGGGGAAGGTGCCGGGTGTGGTGGGGTTGGTGGGCAGTGTGGAGCGAACAAGGGAGTCACGGAGAGAGTGGTCTCTCCGGAAAGCTGACAGGGGAGGGGATGGAAAAATGTCTTGGGTGGTGGGGTCGGATTGTAAATGGCGGAAGTGTCGGAGGATAATGCATTGTATCCGGAGGTTGGTAGGGTGGTGTGTGAGAACGAGGGGGATCCTCTTGGGGCGGTTGTGGCGGGGGCGGGGTGTGAGGGATGTGTTGCGGGAAATACGGGAGACGCGGTCAAGGGCGTTCTCGATCACTGTGGGGGGAAAGTTGCGGTCCTTAAAGAACTTGGACATCTGGGATGTGCGGGAGTGGAATGTCTTATCGTCGGAGCAGATGCGGCGGAGGTGGCTTCCGCCATTTACAATCCGACCCCACCACCCAAGACATTTTTCCATCCCCTCCCCTGTCAGCTTTCCGGAGAGACCACTCTCTCCGTGACTCCCTTGTTCGCTCCACACTGCCCTCCAACCCCACCACACCCGGCACCTTCCCCTGCAACCGCAGGAACTGCTACACCTGTCCCCACACCTCCTCCCTCACCCCCATCCCAGGCCCCAAGATGACATTCCACATTAAGCAGAGGTTCACCTGCACATCTGCCAATGTGGTATACTGCATCCAGTGTACCCGGTGCGGCTTCCTCTACATTGGGTAAACCAAGGGGAGGCTTGGAGACCACTTTGCAGAACACCTCCGCTCAGTTCGCAACAAACAACTGCACCTCCCAGTCGCAAACCATTTCCGCTCCCCCTCCCATTCTCTAGATGACATGTCCATCATGGGCCTCCTGCACTGCCACAATGATGCCACCCGAAGGTTGCAGGAACAGCAACTCATATTCCACTTGGGAACGCTGCAGCCATATGGTATCAATGTGGACTTCACCAGTTTCAAAATCTCCCCTTCCCCTACTGCATCCCGAAACCAGCCCAGTTCGTCCCCTCCCCCCACTGCACCATACAACCAGCTCAGCTCTTCCACCCCACCCACTGCATCCCAAAACCAGTCCAACCTGTCTCTGCCTCCCTAACCTGTTCTTCCTCTCACCAATCCCTTCCTCCCACCCCAAGCCGCACCCCCAGCTACCTACTAACCTCATCCCACCTCCTTGAACTGTCCGTCTTCCCTGGACTGACCTATCCCCTCCCTACCTCCCCACGTACTCTCTCCACCTATCTTCTTTACTCTCCATCTTCGGTCCGCCTCCCCCTCTCTCCCTATTTATTCCAGTTCCCTCTCCCCATCCCCCTCTCTGATGAAGGGTCAAGGCCCGAAACGTCAGCTTTTGTGCTCCTGAGATGCTGCTTGGCCTGCTGTGTTCATCCAGCCTCACATTTTATTATCTTGGAATTCTCCAGCATCTGCAGTTCCCATTATCTCTTATCAGTCAAAGGCTTTACATTTCCGTACCATCACGGCCACAATCATTTTCAAATTGGAAACTTAATCTTGACAGCCCGTTCTCAGCATTCCCATTGTTCTAACTGACTGCAATGTTCCGAGTCTAGGAGCTGTGAACCATGGACGAGAGTAGCTGAGACACATTTCTTCCCTACCTCACAATGAACCGTCACTCCTGAACAGAGATAATGGGAACTGCAGATGCTGGAGAATCCAAGATAACAACGTGTGAAGCTGGATGAACACAGCAGCCAAGCAGCATCTTAGGAGCACAAAAGCTGACATTTTGGGCCTAGGCCCCTCATCACAGAGGAGGATGGGGAGAGGGTTCTGAAATAAATAAGGAGAGAGGGGTAGGCGGACCAAAGATGGATAGAGGAGAAGATAGGCGGAGAGGAGAGTGGAGGTGAGGAGGGGAGAGTGGAGTTGGGGAGGGGAGAGGTCAGTCTGGAGAGGACGAACAGGTCAAGGAGGCGGGATGAGGTTAGTAGATGGGAAATGGAGGTGCGGCTTGAGGTGGGAGGAGGGGATAGATGAGAGGAAGAACAGGTTAGGGAGGCGGGGACGAGCTGAGCTGGTTTTGGGATGCAGTGGAGGAAGGGGAGATTTTGAAGCTTGTTAAGTCCACATTGATACCATTGGGATGCAGGGTTCCCAAGCGGAATATGACCACTGCATCCCAAAATCAGCCCAGCTCGTCTCCTCCCTCCACTGTGCCTCAAAACCAGCCCAGCTCGTCCCCGCCTCCCTAACCTGTTCTTCCTCTCACCTATCCCCTCCTCCCACCTCAAGCTGCTCCTCCATCTCCTACCTAGTAACCTCATCCCGCCTCCTTGACCTGGCCGTCCTCCCTGGACTGACCTATCGCCTCCCTACATCCCCACCTATACTCTCCTTTCCACCTGTCTTCTCCTCTATCCATCTTTGGTCCGCCTCCCCCTCTTTCCCTATTTATTCCAGAACCCTCTCCCCATCCCCCTCTCTGAGGAAGGGTCAAGGCCCGAAACGTCAGCTCTTGAATTCCTGAGATGCTGCTTGGCCTGCTGTGTTCATTCAGCTCTACACTTTGTTACCCTCACTCCTGAAGCTGAGCTACAGCAGGGAAAACGGGAAACATGGAGCATAGATAATAAAATGTGTGCCTGGATGAACACAGCAGGCCCAGCAGCATCTCAGGAGCACAAAAACAGACGTTTCGGGCCTAGACCCTTCATCAGAGAGGGGGATGGGGTGAGGGTTCTGGAATAAATAGGGAGAGAGGGGGAGGCGGACCGAAGATGGAGAGAAAAGAAGATAGGTGGAGAGAGTATAGGTGGGGAGGTAGGGAGGGAATAGGTCAGTCCAGGGAAGACGGACAGGTCAAGGAGGTGGGATGAGGTTAGTGGGTAGGAGATGGAGGTGCGGCTTGTGGTGGCAGGAAGGGATGCGTGAGAGGAAGAACAGGTTAGGGAGGCAGAGACAGGTTGGACTGGTTTTGGGATGCAGTGGGTGGAGCGGGAGAGCTGAGCTGGTTGTGTGGTGCAGTGGGGGGAGGGGAAGGGCTGGGCTGGTTTAGGGATGCGGTGGTGGAAGGGGAGATTTTGAAGCTGGTGAAGTCCACATTGATACCATTGGGCTGCAGGGTTCCCAAGCGGAATATGAGTTGCTGTTTCTGCAACCTTCGGGTGGCATCATTGTGGCAGTGCAGGAGGCCCATGATGGACATGTCATCTAAAGAATGGGAGGGGGAGTGGAAATGGTTTGCGACTGGGAGGTGCAGTTGTTTGTTGCGAACCGAGCGGAGGTGTTCTGCAAAGCGGTCCCCAAGCCTCCGCTTGGTTTCCCCAATGTAGAGGAAGCCACACCGTGTAAACTGGATGCAGTATACAACATTGGCAGATGGGCAGGTGAACATCTGCTTGATGTGGAAAGTCATCTTGGGGCCTGGGATGGGGTTGAGGGAGGAGGTGTGGGCGCAAGTGCAGCATTTCCTGCGGTTGCAGGGGAAGGTGCCAGGTGTGGTAGGGCAGTGTGGAGCGAACAAGGGAGTCACGGAGAGAGTGGTCTCTCCAGAAAGCAGACAGGTGTGGGGATGGAAAAATGTCTTGTGTGGTGGGGTCGGATTGTAGATGGCGGAAGTGTCGGAGGATGATGCGTTGTATCCGGAGGTCGGTGGGGTGGTGTGTGAGAACGAGGGGGATCCTCTTTGGGCGGTTGTGGTGGGGGCGGGGTGTGAGGGATGTGTTGTGGGAAATACGGGAGATGCGGTCAAGGGCGTCCTCGGACACTGTGGGGGGAAAGTTGCAGTCCTTGAAGAACTTGGACATCTGGGATGTGCGGGAGTGGAATGCCTCATCGTGGGAGCAGATGCGGTGGAGGCGGAGGAATTGGGAATAGCGGATGGAATATTTGTAGGAGGGTGGGTGGGAGGAGGTGGGCTTGAAATGGACATCAGTTACAAGCTGGTTGCCTGAGATGGAGACTGAGAGATCCAGGAAGGTGAGGGACGTGCTGGAGATGGCCCAGGTGAATACTTCTCCCCTCCCCAAGCACAGCGCACGTGTGATTGACGGTGGGTTCGGTCCAATAGAAAGGAGGGGGAAGGCCTGGAGGACTGAGCTGGAGAGGTCGGTCCTCCAACCATTCGGAAACAGCAAGGGGCGGGGCCGTGCGGCGACATGTGCTCAATCTTAACCGAAAGAACTGTGGATGCTGTAAATCAGGAACAAAAACAGAAGTTGCTGGAAAAGCTCAACAGCTCTGGCAGCATCTGTGAAAAAAGAAAAAAAAATCGTGTCCGGTGACCCTTCCTCAGAACGGCAACGTTCCGGCTTGTGTTTGCACGCATGCGCAGCGTTATTCTGACCGCCGTCAGCTGGTGATTGCCGGTTTTGTCGGAGCTTTTAAAGGAACAAAGAATAAGCACTTGGGGAAACAGTGAAGGGGTTAGTGTGGTCTGGGAGACTTTATCACCGCTTGTGTACAACTGTAGATCCGAATTAGAACTTCTTGGTCATGCGTTTTCAGTAAACTGAAAAGGACTGCAGGTTTCAGGCCGCGAGAGGCCCAGGTTACCGCCAAAATATTTATTGGCCCCAAAGCCCCGCGTGTTTCGGACAGAATGGTCCCTGCTTTGCACTGAGGACCTGGGGGTTGGAAGCGTTTTCTTTCTCAATGAACTACCACAGTAAATCTGTACTCCGCAACTTAAAGGGCCCTCGTATCTTTTCTGACCAGAATTGGATGCACTGATTGACTGTGACCTCACCAGATCTTTATCAAGGTTCAGCATCTTTTCCGTGAGTGTGTTCTCATTACCTCTATTATTTCTTAAAGCCAGAGTCATAGAGCCTTCAGACCCTCTAGAAACAGACCCTTCAGTCCAAGCTGAACATAATCCCAAACTGACCTAGTTCTATCTGCCTTTTCCTGACCCTTCAAACTTTTCCCATTCATGTAGCTATCCAAATGCTTTTTCAATATTGTGATTATACTTGCATCCACCACACCCTTATGAAGTTCATTCCACACACAAACCACCCTTTGTGTTTTTAAAAAAAGCCTCGTGACTTTTTAAAATGTTTCTCCTCTCACCTTAAAAGTATGTCCCCTAGTTTTGAAATTCCCCATCTAAAGACAACTACCATCAACTCTATCTATAGCTCTCATTATTTTATAAGCTTCTATCCGATTGCCTTTCAACCTGCTACACTGCAATGAAGAAAGTTCCAGCCTATCTTTATAGTTCAATTGTTCCATGTCAGGCAACATCCTGGTAAGTCTGTTCTGAACAATGTACAGTTTGATAATATCCTTCCTATAACTGGACACAGTATTCCAGAAAAGGCCTCACCAATGTCCTGTACAACCTCCAAGATAACATCCCAACTCTTTATACTCCAAGGGCTGAGCAATGAAAGCAAGAATGCCAAATGCCTTTTAACCACCCTGTGGGTATATGTGATGCAATCTTTTAAAAAGAAATGTACCTGCACCCCTAGGTCCCCTGTTCTCAAACACTACCTAAGGCCCTACCATTAATTGTACATGTCCTGCCCTTGTTTGTTACACCAAAATTCAACACCTCACATTTATTCAGATTGAATACAATATGCCATTTTTTGACCCCATTTGATCAAGATCCCTTTGTAATCTTAGATAACCTTCTTCACTGTCTATTATGCCCCTATTTTGGTGTAACCCATAAACTTACTAACTGTACCTTCTATATTCTCATCCAAATCATTTATATAAAATGACAAAAGAGGATCCAGAATTGATCCTGCTGGTCACAGGCCCCCAGACTGAAAAGCAACCCTCTGCCATTACTCTCTGGCTCCTGCTGTTATGCACACACACACCCCCTTTCTATTGTTCCTACATCACCTAAAACCTAGAACAGTGAGCTGCCGGTTTTGTCCATCTCTCAGACAAGTTTCTGTCATAGCTATGAGTTCATCAGCTTTAACTTTAAGACTCGTTGCATTGAAAAGAAAAGTTCTTCAGAGTTACAACATACTCTGATTCTCTCGTCTTTCTTTTGTAATTGCTGTGCTCTCCTCACATTCAGAACGTTCCTCATCAATCCTTCTGTTTACGCAGGTACGTATAATTCCCCCACTCCCCATCTCTGTCAGTATAAAGTCTCCTTTAATGGAATGAGCAAAGCTCCTTGCTGAGATATTGATCCCTTTCCAGTTTACATTAGACCCATTCTTTGTCTTTTCTACCCCAAAAGACATTCCAATTGTTCAAAAACCTGAATCCCTGAACAATACGCGAGATCTTCACCATCGATTTGTCTCCTTTAACCTTGTTCTCCCTACCTCGTTTGGCATTGGGATTAAACAAGAAAGTATGACTCGTCAAGTTTTTTCTTTAAATATTTTACCTAACCGGTCAAATTCACTTTGTAGTGCTTTTAATCTTTTCCCTAAAAATGTCATGGCTATCAATGTGTACAATAATTTCTGGCCTCTCAGTCTCGCCTTTGACAAGAGATTTGAAATGTTCAGAGACGTCCTTAATCTGAGCACAAGGCAATTAACAAACCATCCTAAATTTACACTCACTGCTATAGAATTTCCTGTTTAAGCCTCTGACAGGAGAGTCCCCTACAAAAATAATTCTATAAAATCTCCTGAAATTCTGCATAACATAAGAATCATTCCAAGTGTCGAAAAAGTGACTGGCCATTGCGTTTTCCTCAGAGAGACCACGTCCTTCAACAGTTCCAAAAGCTGAATATCTGGCAGAGGGATAGCCACCGGAGACATTCTTACTTATCTCCTAACAGTGCTGGGTCGTATAGCCGAACACATGTCGAACTGTGATGAAACTGCAGGTTCCATTAATGAAGCCCAAGATCCCATACAGTCTCCTCAATGCATTTTAGTTATGTTCTCTCTCTGATAAAGATATGTACATAGTAACTTCCCGCTCCCTGCTCTTTGCATCCGTGCCATTCAAATATATATTCCCCTTCCACGTTGTTTCCCTCAAGATGCATAAACTCACTGTGTGTTCTAAAGAAGAGATGTTTACTCAAAATATTAACTGTGGCTCCACTATTCCTGCCACTTGGAAAACAGGACAGTACAGCACCGGAAGAAGCCCTTTGGCCCACCACATCTGTTCTAATATAGATGCCACTCTGAAGTAATACAATCTGCCTGTACATGATCTATATCCCTCTCTTCCCTGCCTGTTCATATGTCTGCCTAAATGCCTCTTAAATGTCGTGATTGATCGTTTCTGCTTCTATCACCTCCCAAGAGAGTACCTTGTGGCCGCCTCTCACTTTCTGTATAAGAAACGTGCCTCATACAACTCTTTTTAACTTTCCCCCTCTAACCTTAATCCATTTGCCCCTAGAATTTGTCATTTTCACCTGAGGAAAAGGGCTGAGTGTCCACTGTCTCCCTTTCAGGTCGCCCCTCAGCCCCTTGCTCTGTGTGGTGATAACGATCCAAGTTTGTCCAAGCCAGGCAAAATCCTGGCAAACCTCTTCTGCAACCTTTCCGAAGCCTCCACGCCCTTCCTGTAATGTAGTGATCGAAACTGCACACATCACTCCAAAGGTGGCCGAATTACAACTTTCTATTCAGCCCCCTGACAGAAGAAAGCCAGCATGCCATAGTCCTCCTTTACCACTTTATGCATAGGTGTTGCCACTATCAGAGACCAATGGACTTGGACCGACAGATCCGTCTGTATATCAGTGCTACTCAGGGTTCTTCCATTCATGGTTTACACTCCCCTTGCAATTGGCCTCCCAGAATGTATCACCTCACAGTTACGTGTGCGTGCGTGTATGGTCTCAGGTCTGATCCTTGTGGGACAGCGCTAGCCCTGACCTTCAGTCAGAAAAAACACACTCCACAACTGTTGACGGGTGAAATATCAAACAGGAGTCTTGTGTTCTGTGTTCAGCAGCACGGGCAACCTTTATGTGGAGCTCCTTAGCAATTCATTGTGGGAGATTTTCTGGTGCTGTCTCTCTTCCCCCCAACCAAGTGTAACATTTTTATGCATTTCACATTACAGCAATGACATGGAATGTTATAATGTAATTGTTAGTCACATTTGCCGAAGCGATACATCCAGTCCAGTAAACACATGGTTAATGGCTCTACAGAACTTGGTGCTCCCACAGTCTGTTGATGTTTACCTGATTCCTTTATTATTTGCCTTTAGAATACCTGTTGTTAAACCACATTTCAATCCTGACAGTTTTATAATCCTTCCCAAACATTTACCAGCTGCACCACATTAATTACGAATAACCTCAATACTCCCTTATCACTGAGGGCTCTTGCAAATTTTGTTGGTCTTTATTTTCGCTGTTAACCCGAATTCATAAGATTAGAAATGATATTAATTTCTACTACTTATTGTAAGTTCTTTAAAATAAACGCTAACGTTACTACAGTTCTGTGACAGCTGACAGATTGGGAACAGCCGCTCTCTCACTTGGCCTGAGAAATCAAACAAACAGTCTCTCTAAATTGCAGTTCCAGTTACAAGCCCCAGCACTCAGATGTGGCCAGTGAGTTTTGAATCAGTATTTAACTCATGGATAAATCTTTACTGCCTCTTCTCGAAACGCTCTGCATCACTAATTTTCTTTATTTAGTGAGACAGCATCAATTAGAATTCCACAGATGAGAGTGAAATTCAATCTCTTCACAAATTTACCAAGTCACTAAAAGAAACTTGTTTATATTCTTCAAATTTCTAGGCGACATAACCGCATCTTCACTCTACTTTGTAATCTGTTTCTGCCACTTTTCCGTTGATCAATGGGTGGTTATCCTTCTGCAGTCCTATTTACTGCGTTTTGACATGCCATCTTTTGTCCCCACTCCTGGCTATGTAATGAGAAGGTTACATTGTGAATTGTGTGCAGCACATGACCCTAGGAGTGATAGTGATAGAAATGGGCTTCGTGGCAGTGTGGAAAGGGAAGGGGTGAAGCTGGCTGTGGCAGGCATGCAGCAAACTGAAATAAGAATGAAAGTGAATTGATTAATATGGACCCCAATAGGTATTACATATAATCAAGCCTGAATTATGGGATTAGGACAAAGGCCAGTGAGGTTTGAATATGAATAATTCCAAGCGGGTGATAGCGGTGGTCACCAGCCTGTAAAGAACAGGAACCCAACACAACTTGCCATAAGGGTGAACGATCGTGTTTGGACTTTGTGTAACTTCACTTGGGACCACTGCTTCCACTTTGGCCCCTACTTTTTAAATATCTCCAAGAGTGCATATCTCACTGTAATAATCACCCAGTAGGGTCTGACCCATCGTGGTCACAGTACCACATGATGGGATAATACTTTCACCAGGACCTGATCTCCTGGATTAGGAATGCCAGCTCGGATGTTGCTATGCTCCCTTTCCCAATCTCTGATTCTCTGTCCGTCTCCAACTTACCCTCTCAGCTCATGCAGCTGTTTTGCCAGTTCTCTCTCAATTGTTTCACCCTATTATTTCCATCGTACATTTCCAGTCGTTCTCCTACCACACCCTCCCGCAGCTGCATAGCCTGTCTAGTCACAAATTCAAAAGGGGGTCAACCTCAGCGGCTTTGCTAGGGTTAACCTCAGTTTCATTAGAATGGTGGGGTGTACTCTAAACCATCCTTGCCTTGTCTCTGTCAGGGTCTCAGACCAGTTTCCAGTGTTCGGTTAATTTGTTCGATGTGAACTTTGGGGCTGGTACGGGAGATGGAATCTCCGTTCAGTACCTAACAGCACACATACTGTTTAATTACTTTCCCTGTAATTGTGTCCCTTTTTCAGAATTTGCAGGGGAATGCTTCCACCCACCCAGTAAATCTCGGGTGAGGCAGCCATGCAAAATTACTGATAGCGTGCGGGGATGTGCAGGCTCAATCGGTTAACCATGGTAGTTGTGGGGTTACAGGGATAGGGTGGAATGGGTCCTTCTTCAAAGGGTCAGTGTGGACTTGATGGGCTGAATGACCCATCCCAAATGTAGGGATTCTACAATCTACGATCTAAGGAAAGACTGGATCAGCTGGGTTAGAGACCGGATCGACTGGGTGTATACTCATTGGAAGTTAGTAGAATGAGGGGGGATGGCATAGAAACATAAAATTCTAATGAGCCTGGATGGGCTAGGTGCAGGAAGAGTATCCCAGATGATGTGGAAATCTCAAACTGGGGGTCACAGTCTAAGAATAAAGCCTTCGGGACTGAGATGCAGAACAATCCCTTCACCAAGAATGTGAACCTGTGGAATTCTCTCCCACAGAAAGCTATTGGGGCCAATTAATTAGATATATTTGAGGGGGAGCTGGTCATTTCCCTTATGGCTAAAGGGAGGAAGGAGTATGGAGAGAGGGTAGGAATGTTCTGCTGAGATTACACAATCAGTCATGACCATACTGAATGGTTGTGCAGGCTCAAAGGGTCAAATAGCCAACTCCTGCATCTACTTTTCTGTTTCTGTATGTTTAGACATTCAGCATTTATTTTTCTGGGGTAGGGAACCCGTTGAATCCATCTGCAATTGTTCCCATGAGCCCCCTGGGTTATGTCTGCTGTCTGCATTTAATCTTTTCCCTGACACTGTGTGTCCAGAGTCTTTGATAACACTTTATTATATCATCCCCTACTCCAGGCCACCACCAGCAATGAGGCATCTGATGTTGAATTTTATACCACCCAGCATGGGCCAGCCGATGGTATGTGGTGGCACTGTCTGATCCTCTGTCTTCCTGATTCCATCTTGTCCTTTCGTTGTCCCACCCTTTTCCCATTCAAATTTCTCGTGTTGTGGGGCTGTTTCTTGAAATGTCTTCAAACTTTCTTCTCTTCCTCCAGTAACTGCTGCCACTGCCACTTCCTCAAATATCTGTACTGTTTCAGTAAGTATTTTAGCTGCCTGACCCACATACTCATTGCTCTGTTGTTGTGGGGTTTCTACTTTGCTGTGAGCTCTAATCTTCATGACTGCTGCTTCAGTCACAAAATTAGCTGCTTCCATCAACTCTTTAATCTGTTCTTCGTGCTGTATGTGGCCCCCAGGCAAGGTGACGTACCCGCGCTGAGGCCAGGCCAATATATGGTCGTGAACTGTACCAAAGACGTCAGGACTGTCTGTGTATATGTTGACTCTCTGGCTCCTGGCTGATGTCAGGGCTTTTAGTCGTTGTGCCAGTTCTGAACATTTTCTGCATAATTCCTACAATAATTAAACAACCCTCAAGTTTGCCTTACTCCTTATACGGTGTGTGACTGGGTAGTTTAAAATCGCATTCTTTTGTGTTTACGGGACTATCCTGTGTCCCTACCTGACTGATATCCCAGACACATCGCTCCCTGTCATTCCAATTTGCTTTCTGTGGTTTAATTTTAAGCCCTGCATGGCAGATGTGTTCAGGGAGGTATAATCAATAGGGAGGCAATCTGAGTCATCAGGCTTCAGTGAATTCGTTTGGGATGCTGTCGGTCTGACCATTACCTGCTTCAACCAATTGTTCATGATCACAATTGCTGCCTCCTCAGCCCCAGCTTTGATGGGGTACTGTTTTTGTGGTGGAATGAGAGGGCCCTTGATCCTTTCCAGGGTTTACAGATAATAGCCCATGTTCCTGCTTGTGATTGGGTCCCAGGTGTAACTTCCCAGATTGCCTGACTGTCCCAGTCTCCCTACAGTGTCGCTACTCTGGACATGCAGCCTGTCGTTTTCTTCCTTCCCATGTCCTGATCGGAGGGTCCCCCGTCGTAGTTCGGGAATCTACAACGTGAGATGCTCCTCATTGTTTTCAGAGATCAACCCCCAGAATGTCACATTCCCAATCTGCATCTGAAAAGGTTCACTTCATCTATCACTGAGTCATCGAGATGTGCCACATGGAAATGGACCCTTCAGTCCAAGTCTTCTATGCCAAGCAAACATCCTAAATTCATTAAGTCCCATGTGTCAGCATTTGGCCCACATCACTTTAAACCGTTCTTGTTCATATACCCATCCAGATGACTTTTAAATGTTGTAATTCCACTTGCATCGACTGCTTCCTCTGGCAGCTCATTACATACATGCACCATCCTCTGTGTGAAAGCATCACCCCTTAAATCCCTTTTAACTCTTTTCCTCTCATCTTAAACCTATACCCTCCAGTTTTGGACTCCTAACCCTGGGAAAAAGTTCTTGACCATTCACCCAATCCATGCCCATCATGACCTAGAAGCCTCCGTAAGCACTGCCTCCCCCTGCCCCTCCACGCACCCCCAACCCCAGCCTACAACATTCCAGGGAAAATAGCCCCAACCTATTCAGCTTCTCCCTTCAGATCAAACCCACCAATCAGGGCAATGTCCTTGGAAATATTTTCTGAACCTTTCAAGTTTCACAACATCCTTCCTGTAACAATGAGATCAGAATTGAATGCACTATTCTAAAAGTGGCGTAAGCAATGCCCAATATGTCTGCAACGTGACGCACTAACTCCTAGATTCAAGACGCTGACCTGTGAAGGCAAACGTACCAAATGCCTTCCTCACTCCCTTGTCGACCTGCAACTCCACTTTCAAGAAACTATGAACTTGCACTCCAAGATCTCTTTGTGCAGCAACACTCCCAGGGCCTTCCCATTAAATCCATAACTTCTGTGCTGATTTGCCTTCCTAAAATGCAACACCTCACATTAATCTAAATTAACCTCCATCTGCCACTCCTCAGCTTGTTGGCCCATGTGGTAAAGGTCCGATTGTATTCTCGAAATAACTTTCTTCACTATCCAGTACACCACTACTTTTGATGTTATCTGCAAACTTTACCTCCTATATTCACATGCAAATCATTTACACAAATGACAAAAAAACAACGTCCTTTTGTCCGACACTGTCTGTCTAAGGTTTAACTTTGATCCACATCCGTGCCATCGGTACTGCCTTCTCATACTTCCAGGTCATCCCAGCCATTGTTGTCCCTCTGCGCATAAGTGAGTGTTTTGTCATCCAACCCATTTGAGTCAGTGTCATCGTCCTTCCCTTCCTATAAACTACCATCATGCCCTTTCGCTTTAAGCCCTCGTGTAAGATCTGCCACCTTTGCTTGTTCCCAATTCTCATTGGTCATATTTCTGATGGAGGCTGTCAGAGTTACAGCTGCCTTCTCATATTGGCATATTTTTCTTGTCCATTCCACCAGGGTCTGCTCTGATTTTAGGGCGCCCAGGTCTTAACCCTTCCTGATCATCTTCATGATCAGTTTCTTTTTGCAATCCAATACAATTTGTAACAACCACCC
Organism: Stegostoma tigrinum; assembly: GCF_030684315.1. Lineage (NCBI taxonomy): Eukaryota > Metazoa > Chordata > Chondrichthyes > Orectolobiformes > Stegostomatidae > Stegostoma > Stegostoma tigrinum. The sequence goes on from NW_026728069.1 coordinate 783,682, forward strand.
CTTGAGGCCTTTTTGTTGTTGTTGTTGTCCTTAGATAGGGCCCGTTCAGAATCCGTTTTGGCCGCCTTGGGCTTATGCTTCCCCTCGTGCCCCACTTTTCCACCACGATGTCCTGCTGTGTGGTTCAACCCCTCCCAGGTGTGGCCGAGGTCTGTCAATTGTCCACTGAATTCAGCACAGCTCCCTTCTCCCTCATTGCTCTGATTATATTGCCAAGAGCGATTCTGGGCTTTACTGTCTGCCTAAAGTGTGGTAAATATTGAAGATACTTACGTGATTAGGATCCACAGCTGATCATTGACTGGTTTAATATTCTGCTCACAATGCAGAATGTTGGAGGAGAAACATAAAAGAGGGGTCGAGACGCAATGAGTCGATATTCGTGGTGCCTGTAGAACTGTACAGTGAAATATATTTACTTTGATTCGTGGATTTGATAATAATGAAACATATTCTGTGATTATTAGAATACAGAAGAACAAAGTGTGACATTTTAAACTTCACTTAATAATAACTTGACTTTCATTTTATATATCTACAGAGCTGAAAGTAGACTGATTATTAAAGTGATATTAATGTGATCACAGCAAAAAATATCATTAGGAGCTAACAATAATTAATAGAATAAGCAATATGATTATTTGCACTAATTCTTGTATTGAAAATCCAGCCTTGTTTAATGCTTCTAAAATATTACGCTAGTCATTGTAATTCAAGAATACAGTAGCAATGATGTCAATTAAAAAAGACTTTAATTTTAGCTTCACTGTGATAATGGACCAATGCAATAATTGGATGACTGCACTGTAAACTGGAAAGATATATAATATCGGCTCTGATGAGAAAAAATAATTTGGTTTACAAGGTGTTCTGTACTCGGAATAATTAGAAATTAATTGTGGTTATGAATGAGCCATTTAAAAGATCATTACTGTAATTGGCTAAAAATATTTACATTTTGCTAAGATAATTGGACCAAGGAGCATACAGGTTGAAAATGTGTTTATTCAACAGAATACACAAGAGAGAGTTTTCCCCAGGAACTAATTGTAAATACACAGCTCAAAGCAGCTTGAAAAAGATATAGAAGCCAAATGATCATTGAATTGAGAAAAATTGCGCAGTTATAACTGACAGTTTAAAAGTCCAAGTATTTTGGCTACATGTTCATGTTGTTCATAGAGGCAACATGTGGATCAAAGTTAAACCTGGATGGACAGTCGGGGACAAAAGGACGCTGCTTTTTGTCATTTACATCAATGGTTTGACTGTGAATATCAGAAGTAGGTTTGCAGATGACATTAGAATAAGTGGCAGATTTTCATGTTGGGATTCTTGTCTGTTTAACTATAATCTGTTCTGTTCTCAGTGTAAGAGGCTCTTCTTGTGCATGATGGGCTGTCACTAACAGTGTAATTTCCCTGAGAGTCCTGGGATCAGGTTTCCTTTGCCTGCAAATCAGGCGGCCAGTAAACTATGCACCGGCTTTTCTTTGGTGCAGTAGAGATTCATTTCTCAGTGAATAAGTGTTTGATCACAAAGTTATTTCACTCAGAACGGTTTCTAGCACACACCATCCACCAGTGTATCTGGAAAGTTTTTTTTTCTGAACAATTCCAATCTCTACCTGTCGATCTGATGGTACTTGTCAGTTTTATGAGAATTCAACCCTTTGTTGCCGAGCTATTTTTGTAAATGATTCGGTAAATCTATTGCTTCACTGTGGAGTCTGAAGTCGTTATGAGCCGGTTTCACCAGTTCGCCACACTAACTTACCCCGTCTGTCTGTATTATACTTTTTTTAGCATTATCTTATCAGCAAATTCTTTCATTAAAGTGACGAGGAGTGATTTTTTTTTAAGATGACTATTTTTTCTGCTTAGCATTTTGATTTAAAACATAAGACGATGGCTTGAATTTGTGAGGGGGTAATATTGCTGTGTGCAACAGCCTGTCATTATTGGGATTATGTTCCCTAGAACACAGTGTTCTTTTGTCTCCAAATTACACATGATGTTACTTGAGCACCTGGAAAAAGGATGTTTTCATTGCAGTGTGAATTCCATCAATGCACTTTGTGGAACCTTCTGAAGCCAGAGATACACAAATGTGTGCAGATTTGTTTTCCACACTTCAGGAAGCAATCATTAGCATTTGAGTGATTGTAACACGGGACACCAGACTCATTCTTGCAACTGGAGATTATAATGAGTTGCGACGGAGTAGGCTAGATCTGGATATCCTGTATTGCATTTGAATAAAGAGGTCTTCTCTTTGCACTGTATGTTATTACCAAAGACAGTGACAGGATACATGTTGGCAGCTATCTTTGCTGATAGGAATGTAGCGTAATGGATCAGTCTTAAAGTGGTAGAACAGCCTGAGTGCCTGAGATAAGCAGAAATATCTTCAATCAAGTACCTGTGAATCTGTGATCATTTCCACCTCAAGAAGTGGATCTCTGACTACATTCCAGAAAATGGTTTGCAATGTTTGTGATGCTAAAGGGATCAAAAAATGTTGCAAAAACTGGATGAGTGCTGAGAAGTCACAATGATGTGACTCAAATGAAGTGTGGATGCTGGCAAATTGAAACAAAACAGAAAACGCTGCAGAAACCTCGCCGATCTGGCAGCACATGTGGAGAGAGAAACAGAGTTCAAGTTTCAGGTCTGATGTGACTCTCCTTCGGAACAAACAGTGTTGTTAAACTGCAAGTCAGGCTCCAGGTGTGAAATAATGTAAATCTGACTCAGTCTCTGAAGAAGGGCCCAGGCCCGAACCGTCAGCCTTCCTGCTCCTCTGATGCTGCTGTGTTCATCCAGCTCTACACCTTGTTATCTCTATCTCTGAAATTCTTTTTCAGAGAGACAATCTTGCCGTTTGTTTGATCGTGGCACTGAGAGTGCACTAGTGAAACAGAAAAGACACTTTCTATGTCTTGGGATAAATTAGTGTCTGTTGTTCATCGCTGAGACTGGACGGGAGTTCTGATACTCTGGAATCTTCAATTGAAAATGCTGTTTTTTTTGTTTGAAGATCAGGAAGGCTTTCTCCTACGCAGGGAATCAGGGCATGATAACTGATCCTCACTGACCATGACAGGACTCATACCTAGAGGTTATTTTTGTGATTAACACAGTCAGATGTGCTCGACTGTACTCAAACAGTCCTGTCTTGCCCCACACCCCAGCTTCATGATTCTGAGTAAGAGGATCTCAATGTAAACACATTCCCTATATATGGGACAAACCAGCATAGACCCACTATCCATATTTTCCCTCAGAACACATTCCTGACAAAATATTTAGTTATAGTGAGGTCTAGACTGCTTGAAGTGCCGTCACTGTTCTCGCAGAAGTAATTGAACTGTGTTGTCTGGATTGTTCATTTTAATCATTTATGGATGTGCCTGTAGTTTTCATTTCAAGTGGGCGCTGGAATGTATCAGTCTTTAGAGGTGTTTCTGAGGAAACATGTCACTGTTTTCAGGGAGCTCCTCGGGAAATGTATCAGTGTTTTCTCGGAGTTTGGGGGGGGGAGCGGAAATGTCAGTGTTTACGGGGACGATCAAAATGTGCCTGTGGAAAGGTGTCAGTGTTTATTGAGAATCTCCAGTGAGTGTATGAGCATTAACAGACTGTCTGTGGGGAATGAGTATCGGATTCTGGTTTGCAGAACTTTCCTGATGTCTCGGCGGCTTCCAAACCTGTGATTCTGAACACTGGATTTATTTGTGGGGATGTGAATGAGGAGACTTTAGACAAGTATTTAAGGGTAAAGGAATCTCTTTTTATTTAGTAGCAGAAAGGTAATTAGAATTTAAGAAATGGGTATCTCAGTAAATTCTATGAAGTTAATACAATACACTATGGAAAGAGACCACCACTATTAGACATTATTTACTGACACACAGAAAACAAGCATTTACACTGTCTGCCTGAATTGCTCCCAATAGGGTCCCAATGCACTGCCACCGATGTTGGAATTTGGGATCTCGGGGTTTATGCTCCCATCCCAGAATGTGATTTTTGAAGTCCCGGCGGTCCCTCTGGATTACCACACCTAGAGCCTGGATGAAGACTTAGGAATGTGTGGGTTTGTACGTTTGGGTTGAGTCGGCTGATGCGCAAAGGTGTGTTTTGGTGAGTAGCCATTTCTCTTCACCTTTTGGGTTTTCACCTCAGGTTGTGACTGAGGACTCGTGGCTTCGGTGAAGTCAATGATTGCTTGTGCTAGTCAGTGTCTGGTTTGGATGGCCTGGGTCAGGTTTTTGCCGTTGGTGTTCTCAGTTCAGAAAGTTTGGATCCCGTGTTCGGAAGCTCTTTGTTCAGTTTCCTCCTCCCATAAGATCAGGGCTGGCAGTTATACTGACTGAGAGTCCCATTATCATCACACCATATCTGTAGTTTTCACTCTGCTCTTGATGTTCTTTTCTGAGGTTATTTAGCTTTCCAATGGTTAGAGTGTGTGTGAATGGATTGGAATGTCAAGTATCTCTGTCGGCGCTGTCCCGTCTGTGCTGCATAGCCCGAGGTGTAAAAGCTGTCTTGGATCAGTTCCTTTTGGATCAGGGTCTGTTGGCTTCGGTTAATTGTCCTTTGAGTGAGGAGGTGCAACGTGGGATTCCAGGCCGAACAATAATTTTCTGAAGAAGGCTCTCGGCCCGAAACGTCAGTTTTCCTGCTCCTTTAATGCTGCTTGGCCTGTTGTGTTCATCCAGTTCCACAACTTGTTATCTCAATAAACCCACACAGCAATCTCTGTTCCCAGGCATGATTATTGTGTTGTGTATTTCTCGCAGATTCAGTCCAACTGTCTCTTTGAAAAGTTTGGAAGTCTAGGATTCTGCCTAAAAACGCAGGATTGTTAAAATGTTTTACTATTGGTGATTTTTAAAAATATTATTTATTTTACTGGGTCCTGCTTGAATCAGTACTTGTGCAGGTTTCCCAGTGAGTGTGTCAGTATTCACAGTGAGCCTGTGGTTAATGAGTCAGTATCCATAGACTTTTTCCTGTGATTGTGTGGGGTGCTATTTACAGAATGATCACTTGGAACTATTTCCGTACCCCAAGGAGTTGCTGGGGAGTTTGTCCTCACTGCAGTGAGTGAACGATATTTAAGGTGTCCTTGGGGAGTATGACAGTATTGGCAGTGTGTCTGGGGTATTCATTCAGTATTTACAGTGGGTCCAAAGGGACTTTGTCATTATTTACTTGGGGTGCCTGGTAGTGTATCACTATTTACAGGGGGGTGTTCGTTGAGATTCTGATGTTAATACAGTATCCCTGGGGAGTGCGTCAGTATTTACTGGGAATCGTTACAGCATTTTGATGGATCCCATGCAGAGCAGATTGAGGGGTAACCCAACAGGTTTAAAAGTCCTGAGCGGTATTGATAAAGTGAATGGCAGATTGCAATTCAAGAGGGTGGGGATTTCAATGCTGGGTCACACTCTCCAGGGGAGAGGAGAAAGATTTTAATAAATGCATGGAATTTTATTTTTGTTTACACAGGGTTCATGTATGGGATGGCCTTTCGGAGGAAGTACTGGGTGCGGGTACAGTTACCGCATTTAAAAGGCAGTTGGGTAAGTACACGAATAAGAAATATTTGGAGGGGCATGTCTCACCTTCCTGTGCTTGGCCCCAGTTCAGTTTGGGTTTGTGGTCGGCTTGGACTGAAGGATCTGATTCTGGGCGATGTGGCTCTGTATCTCGAAAAGCAGTATCCACAGAGAATCCAGGATCTGTGCGTTAATATTTACAGGGGTTCCAGAGGGGATGCATCAGTATTTACAGCATGTCCTGGGAGGATTTTCAGCATTTCCTGGGTGTTTCTGGGGAGGGCGTTAATATTTAAAGTGCATTCCTGAGAAGTGTGACGGACTTTTACAGGAAATCCCAGGAGAGTGCATTAATATTTACAACAAATCCATTGGGAGTGTGTTAACATTTTCTGGGAACCTGACTGGGAGTGTTTCAGTGTTTACAGGAGGACTGGGGAGTGAGTAATGTTGACAGGGAATTCGTGCACGATATGTTAGTATGTTGAGGGGTCTCTGGGCAGTATATCAGTATCTGCAGCGAATCCAAAGGGAGCGTGTCAATAATTACTGGGTGTTCCAGAGGGAATACAACAGTATCTGCAGTGCATCTCCAGGGAAGTCTGTCAGCATTTACAGCCGGTCTAGAGTGACTCTGGTGATAACACGATGTGAGGCTAGATGAACACAGCAGGCCAAGCAGCATCCGAGGAGCAGGAAAGCTTGATGTTTCAGGTTGGGACCCTTCTTCTGATGTTGTTTACTTGAGTTCAGTGGGACTGTCAGTATTTTAAAAAGTGTTCCAATGTAATGAGGTAGAGTTCACAAGGAATCACCAAGAAGTGTGTCAGTTTGTTGAGGCTTCTCACAAGGAAATTGTTAGTATTCGCCAGGATTCTCTCAGGGTGTATTTCACAGAATGTTGTTGACAGTGTGTCATCATTTACATAAGATGGTGTCCACGTTTGCATGGGTCCGGGGGTGGTGTGTCTGTGCAACAGACTTGCACAGTGAGTCTCCAGTGACTGACCATAATTTTGAGATGAGTCCAAGGACAGTTTCAGGAATTTGTGCCTTTGGGAGTGTGTTCATAATTATAAAGGATTTGTGGGGTAATGAGTCAGTGTGTATAGAGACTCCCCAGTGAGCGTGTTCGTATTTAAACTGGGTGCAGGTGCAGCAGGGGTTGAAGAAGGCAAATGGTATGTTGGCCTTCATAGGGAGAGGATTCTGGGAGATCTTGCTGTATTTGTGCAGGGCCATTGTGAGACTGTATCTGGAGTATTATGTACAGTTTTGACTTCTGTTATCTGAAGAAGGATGCCCTGACCATAGAGGCAATGCTTACCAGACTGAGATCAGGTTGGACTGACATATGAAGAGACGTTGGATTGATGAGGAGAGCATTCACTGTCATTTATGAAAATGAGGGTGGATCTCATGAAAATGTATAAAATTCTAACAGGTCTAGACATAATAACAGTAAGAGCAATATTCCCGGTGACTAAAGAACCTGGAAGCAGGGCTTCCAGTCTGAGGACACAGGATAGGCCACTGAGAACTGAAATGAGGAAAAATGTCTTTGCCAGAGATTTTTTTTTCACTCATTCATGGGATGAAGACGTCTCTGGCTAGGCAGCATTTATTGCTCATCCCTAATTGCCCAAAGGGCAGTTAAGAGTCAACCACATTGTTGTGGCTGTGGAATCACATGTAGGCCAGCACAGTTCTCCCAGGGCAGAAATGGCTAGCACGAGGGGTCATAGTTTTAAGCTGGTTGGTGGAAAGTACAGAGGGGATGTCAGAGGCAGGTTCTTTACGCAGAGAGTTGTGAGAGCATGGAATGCGTTGCCAGCAGCAGTTGTGGAAGCAAGGGCATTGGGGTCATTTAAGAGACTGCTGGACATGTATATGGTCACAGAAATTTGAGGGTGCATACATGAGGATCAGTGTTCGGCACAACATTGTGGGCTGAAGGGCCTGTTCTGTGCTGTACTGTTCTATGTTCTAAGTAAGGATGGCAGTGTCCTCCCTGAAGGACATTAATGAACCTGATGGGTTTTTTCAATGATCAACACTGGACTCATAGTCTTCATTAAACCCCAAATTCCAGGTATTTGTTGAATTCGAATTCCACCCTGTGCCATGGTGGGATTTGAATCCAGGTCCCCAGAACCCATATTCCCCAGAATATTATCTGGGTCTGTTGTTTAATAGTCCAGTAATAACGCCACTCGGCCATCGCCTCTGAGTCTGTGGAATTCACTGCCACTGAAAGTGGTTGAGGCCAAACCATTGAATGTTTCCAAGAAGAAGTTTAATCTAGTTACAGGAATAAAGAGAGCACATGATACAGGGAGTCAGCTAGATCAGAGGACTGAGTTTGAGAACCAGTCATGGTCATAGTTATTGGTAGCACAAGTTTTGAGTGGGCAGATATCTTCTACTTGTGCTCCTCATTCATATTTATGTTCTTACATATGTTTAGGGGCCTCAGTGAGCCGGCCAGGATGTAAAAGGGACCATGGGGAATGTGTTAGTATTTACGGTGGGTCCCATGGTGTCCTGGGGATTGCATCAGTTTTTACTGTGGGTCTCAGGTCGTGCGTTGGTGTTTCCATTGGGTTCCAGGGGTCCTGGGCATTGCATCAGTATTTATGGCGGGTTCCAGGGGATGCATCGGTCTTTCATGGGTATGTACAGAGTGTAGCACCATGTTGGATGAACTGAAGCTGTTTCCACTTTTTCAAGGGTCTCAGCTCGTGGTAGGTGGGTGTAGTGTATGACTTTAAAAAGGTTATTTTGTCGTTTTTTTTTGAAGATTGCTTGTAAAGGCAGAAGTGCGAAGTGTTCAGGGGTTTTAGGAGGCCTTTGGGTTTTTTGTTTTAAAAGCAACTTAACAATGGAAGAGGAGTGGCCAGTTCAGGCTCTCTAGTTATATTTCAGCTGTAGCAGCCATGAGATTTGTGCGTCCAGAAGGTTTGCAAGCTTCAATAAATAATTCGTAACTGGCTTTCTCGGAAATCTCTCTCTGGATGTTGTTCCCTCCTGCCTTTAAGAATCTGTGTTTGAAATTACCTTTTAGCCAACGGGTGTGTTTATGGGATGTGACAAGATTGGAACAGTTAATTCGTAATAGTTACTGTATTGGGTGTATTAGGCTTTCCGATATTTTGTTATTCTAAATTCCACTTTCTTCTGTTCATGTTTTAATTGTTGTGTTTAAATAAATTTGTTTTGCTTCAAACCAAGTGCATCATACCTAGAACACCCACATGACATTTGCCTCTTAAAATAAAAAAGTTAGGGTCGAAAGGTAAGTGTGGAGTTGGAAGAACACAGCAGGACAGGCAACATCAGAGGAGCAGAAAAGTTGGCATTTCAGGTTGGAATAATGGGAACTGCAGATGCTGGAGAATCCAAGATAGCCAAGTGTGGGGCTGGATGAACACAGCAGGCCAAGCAGCACCTTAGGAGCACAAAAGCTGACGTTTTGGGCCTCGACCCTTCATCAGAAACGGCCCCTTTTCTGATGAAGTTTCTTGTCCTGAAACGTCAGCTTTTGTGCTCCGAAGATGCTGCTTGGCCTGCTGTGTTCATCCAGCCCCACACTTGGTTATCTTTCAGGTTGGGACCCTTCTGACTATCTCAAAATTAGGGTCCAGGCTACTTTGTTAAAATCTTGTGAGGAAATTCCCGCCTGGCCCATAACAGATTGGGCGCTCTTGCCACAATAATTCTACAATTCCACTTTGGGTTTAGGGTTAATTGACTCCAGGGTGGTGAGTGCTAGTTGTTAGTGTCTTTTGGTTCGGGTGTTGCATTCCCTTGGTTTAAACAGGGTGTGCCTTGTGTAGGAATGGCTCTTTCAGTCATCACTCAGATTTCTGGGGGTGGAAGCAGTGACTTCGGCGTCTTTGCAAAAAGTGACCACGGCAAAGCTGTTGGAATTGGCAGACAGGCTGGAGTTGGGGTTACCCTCGTCTGTGAGGAAAGGAAAGGGACTGACAACACTGTTTCGAAATGGCTAGGATTCAGTATTTACTGTGGAGAAAAACATAGCACCTCAGGAACTTGGTGAAATAAATAGTGAAGACTAGCAAAGAGTCCACAATTGAGACAATGAGGTGTTAGGAGTCTTAAAGTGCACAAAGGCAGATAAATCCTCAGGCCTTGATCAGGTTTATCCCAGGTCATTCTGGAAGGCTCGGTAAGAAATTGTGAGCTGCTCCAGCAAGATATTTATATCATCAACAGCCACAGTGAGATGTCAGAAGACTGGAGGGTGGGTAATGTTGTTGCATCACTCAAGGGGCTGCAAGGCCAAGCCTGGAAACTACAAACCAGTGACACTGACGTCAGTGGTGGGTAGTTTGTTGGGGGAGATCCTGAGAGATTGGATCTTCATGCTTTTGGAAAGGCAAGGCTTGATTAGGGCTCGTCAGCACAGCTTTGTGTGTGGAAAATTGTGGCTTTGAAAGTTGATTGATTTTGCTTTGAGGAGGTAGCCAGGAGATAGATGAAGGCAGAGTGGTACTTGGTTCTCAGAAAGTTTAGATCACATGGCATCCGATGAAAGCTTGCCAGTTGTGTACAAGATTGGCTTGACAGTGGGTGCTGGCAGAGGTTTGTTGTTCTTCCTGGAGGCCGATGCGTGTGCCACCAGGTTCGGTTATGTTATGTGTCATTTATATTGATGATTTGAATGAGAATATAGGAGTCATGTTTAGTAAGTTTGTGGGTGACAGTAAAATTGGTGGTATCATGGACAGTGAAGGAGGTTATCTAAGAATTCAGTGAGATCATGATCTATCAGGTTGATGGGATGAGTAATAGCAGATGGAGATTGAGGTGGATAAATGTGAAGTGTTGAATCATGCAAAAACAAACCAGTGCAGAACACACACAGCTAATGTTAAGGCCCCAGATGGTGTTGTCAAGCAGGAGACTTAGGGGTGCAGATACATAGTTCCCTGAAAGCGGTGTCACAGATAGATGGGGTGATGAAGGTGACATTTGGCATGCTTGCTTTCATTGGCCAGAGCATTGGGAATAGGAGATTGGGATATCATGCTGTGGCTGGACAGGATATTCATGAGGCCACCATAAAAGCATTCTTAATTATCAGGAAAAACTTAACTGATTCACTTGTGTCCTTTAGTGAAGGACATCTGACATTCTTAGCTGCTCTAGCCGACATGTGATTTCAGACCCACAGCAATATGGCTGACTCTGAGCTGTGCTATGGCAGTTAGTGATGGGCTATGATTGCTCGACCAGCTGGTGACATCCTCATGCCATGAATGATTTAAATAAAAGTACATATTTCCGTCCCTACCTCGACAGACACCTCCAGATCTGCAATTCCTCCTGGATTTGTAACATTGTTCAGGTCCTTGCCACTTTCCATAACACAGTCATCACCTCCAGCACCTTCAACTTTCCCTGTTCCTATCATCTCAATAAATCCCGACAATGTTTCATGTTCCTACTGCATTCCTCTGCTAGGAAATCCCTTTAATACCTGTGTCCATACTTTGGTAGCCCTCTTTTGCTGAACAGTCTCTTTCTTCTGATTTTGTTCTGTTTTTTTTGTCGTCTTCTAGGGCTCTTTCAATTGAATATATTCCTCTACACCCTGAGTGAGACACAGCTAGGAATTTCTTGCTAAGCTTTTGTCAATGGAATGCCCTTTTAGTTGGATATTTTACAATGTTCTTTCAAATGTTTTCCACTGTTCATTTGCATTTCAGTTAGTTTACTCTGTCTACACTGGTCACTTCCCCTCTCAATGTCATACAATTGGCTTTGTTTCTGTTTCTAATTGTTGCTTGTTCTTTGTCTGGTCACATTAAAACTTCATTATACCTTTGAATTCCACTTTTTTTCATAATTTCCCTTTGGATCTCTGTGTGACATGACTCATTTATTCAGCTTCATCACATGTCCCTAGCCAGTTGCACAACATGTTATTCAAAGAAACACTGACAAAAATATTCTCCAAGCTCCTCTTCGAATGCCACCATTTTATTGCACATACTTTGAACATTCCAAAAAGTAACATTATCATGTACTTTATACTACAATTTCCTGTCACAAACTGATGTATAGTTTCTGTGAAGCTCTGTGCTTCCTGTCCCTTTCTGCTTGTCTTCAGCCACATCACCATGCTGTTCCAATCACATTTTCTGTTTGGATTTGGACATCTCCTTTCCCCTGAACCCTGTCCCTGCATCCTCTCTGTCAGTTTAAAGCCCTGTCCATAAACATTATAACATGATTGCCAGAACACTGGTCCCAGCACGGTTCCAGTTATTATTTATTCACTTGTGAGATGTGGGTGTCTCTGGCTGGCCAGCATTTATTACCCACCCCGAGCTACCCTTGAACTGAATGGCTTGCTGTGCCATTTCAGAGGCTGGTTGTGAGTCAACCACATTCCTGTGGGTCTGAAGTCACATGTAGGCTTGACCAAGTGAAGGTGGCAGATTTTCTCCCCTAGTTACAATCGGAATCAATCACTCATCATCGTGGGAGGCCTACTTTCAGCTTTGTGATACTGTACCTTCTGAAGACGACAGAGGAAGTTCACAGTTATCAATCCAGGCCTGTGCTGTCTTTGTGAGGATCAGCCCAACAGAAGTGAAAGCAATTCTCCCACGATAGGGCGGTAATGCTGTCTCTGATCTTCCTGTGCTGTGCTGTGCTTTCCCTCCATGACTGAGTCTGTGTCATGTCTTGTGTCTGTGAAAGGCATCACAGATTGCCTTTCAGATTGAAGATTGAATGATCTTCAATCATTCTAACTCCTATTTCTATCACCACCTCTCCTCTCTGCAATCCCTCCATAAATTTGAGACATATTCCAATCCTGACCACCATCCTGATCCCTGTAAATTGCTTCAGTCTGTGCAATATGCCTTATCTCAGGTGTCTCCTCCTCCAGTAACTGGAGTCATTGAGTTGTGAAGCACGGAAAGAGTCCCTTTGGCCCAACTCGTCCATGCTGACCGGGTTTCCCGAACTGAACAAGTCACATTTGCCTGCATTTGGCCTGCATCCTTACAAACCTTTCCTGTCTGTGTGCCTGCCCCAATGTCTTTTCACTGTTGTAACTGTACATACCTCCACCACTCCCTCGGCACATCATTCCATATTTGCACCATTCTCTGTGTGGAAAACGTTACCCCTCAGGTCTGTTTTAAAACTTTCCCCTCTCACTTCAAGCCGATACTCTGTACTTTTGGACTCCCCTACCCTGGGAGCAAAGACCTGTCTATTCATCTTTTATATGCTGTTCAGGCATTCATGAACCTCGAAAAGGTCACTCCACAGCCTCGTCTGCTTGGGGGACATATCTATGCCTGGGTTCCCACAAATTCAGCCCTGGTTTCCCAAACGTCCTCAGATACACTTCATCAAGCTTTTCTTGACCTCCAGCAGCACTCTTCTGTCGTGTGGACTCTTTCAAGGCATTGCTCTTTATTTCCCTGAATTTACTAGTCCTTCCGTCTCGATAAGGCAGAGGGTGGTGGGTGCCTGGAACGTGTTGCCAGCGGAGGTGGTAGACGCAGACACGTTAGCGTCTTTTAAGATATATTTGTACAGGTACATGGATGGGCAGGGAGCAAATGGACACAGACCGTTAGAAAATAGATGACAGGTTAGACAGAGGATCTTGATCGGCGCAGGCTTGGAGGGCCGAAGGGCCTGTTCCTGTGCTGTAGGTTTGTTTGTTTCTTTATGCACAGTAAGTACTGATGAGAAACTGTTTAGAATCTCAAACACCTTGCTTCTCCATATCTGTTCTGGGACCTGTGCACTTTATGAATGACTTGAGTGAGGAAGTGGAAGGGTGGGTTAGTCAGTTTGTCGATGATACGAAGGTTGGTGGAGTTGTGGACAGCATCGAGGGCTGTTGGAGGTTGTAACAGGACATTGACAGGATGCAGAGCTGGACAAAGAAGTAGCAGATGGGATTCAATCCAGAAAAGTACAAAGTGATTCATTTTTAAGGTCGAATTTGAATGCAGAGTGCAGAATACAGGCCAAATGGCAGGATTCTCGGCAGTGTGGGGGCATAGAGGGATCTTTGGGTCCATGTCCATAGATCCCCCAAAGTGGCTACCCAAGTTGATAAGGTTGTAAAGGTGACATATAGAGTGTTGGCTTTCATTGAGCTTAAGAACCGTGACGTTAAACGGCAGGTCGATAAATCTCTGGTTAGACTACACTTGGAATATGGTGTTCAGTTCCGGTCACCTCATCAGTGGAAAGGTGTGGAAGCTTCAGAGAGGGTGCAGAGGAGAATTCAGCATTCTGCCTGGACTGGAGGCCAGGTCACATGAGGAAGGATTGATGGAGCTACGGCTGTTATCATTGGCGTGAAGAAGGATGAGAGGTGACTTGATAGAAGTGTGCAAGATGATGAGAGGCAAGAGAGAGAATGGATAGTCAGAGACTTTTCCCCAAGGCAGAAATGACTATTATGAGGGGGCATGATTTTAAGGTGATTGGAGGAAGGTATAGGGGAGATGTCAGAGGTAGATTCTTCACACAGAGTGTGGTGGGTGTGTACAATGCGCTGCTGGCAATGGTCGTGGAGTCAGATAATTTAGAGACTGTTCAGTGACTCTTGGATAGGCTCATGGAGGATTGTAAAATGTAGGATATGCAGGGGAGATTGATCTTAGTTGGATAACAGGTTGGCACAACATTGTTATCTCGTGTCCCGTTTTTGCCCTCCGGATTTCCTTCATAAAGTGTATTTCTAAACTTACATACTCCTCAAGGGATGCATTGATCCAGTTGTGTCCCCTCTTTCTTGACCACAGCGCCTCTATCACTAGTCATCCAGTGTTTCCTATTTCTGTCAGCATTGTCCATCACACTAACCAGAACATGCTGGCCCTGATCTCTCGTTTTATCTCACTTTTTAAAAGCTTCCAACTTGCCAGATGTCCCTTTTATCTGCCAATAGCCTCCCCAATCATCTTTTGAAACTTCTTGTCAAATACCATCAAGATTGGTCTAACCCCAGCTTATAACTTTAGCTTGTGGACCAGGCCAATCATTTTCCATAGCTATTTTCAAATTGATAAAATTGTGGTCAGTTTCCAAAGTGTTTCCCTAATAACACCACAGCCCTTGCCCGACCGTGTTTCACACGTACAGGTCAGGTTTTGTCCCTTCTCCAATCGGGCCATCTACTTATTGTTTGAGAGAGTTTTCTTGAACACGCTTAACAAATTCCTCCCATCGAAGCTCTTCACACTTTGGCAGTACCAGTCTAGGTTTAGAAAATTCAGAATCCGTGACCATTACACCCTTATTATTCTCACAATTATCTAAGATCTCTCAACATATTTGCTCCTCAATTTCTCACCGACTGTTGGGGGCCTGTAGGACAATTGCATCAAAGCGATCACCCGTTCTAATTTTTCTGTTTGCTCGTATAGCTCCACTGGGTAAACCCCAGGAATATTCTCTAAGCACTGTCATCATGTTTTCCTGATTCCTCCTATCTTGCCTCTTCTTCTATCCTTCCTGTAGCGTCTGTCCCCTGTAGCATTGAGCTGCTTGTCCTTTCTTTCTTTCCCTCAGCTGTGTTTCTGTAATATATTTGATAACCCAGCCCCATGTCCTCATCCGTGCCCTTAGTTGATCTGCCTTACCTGTCAGGTCCATTGTGTTGATATAAATGCAGTTTAATTCATCAATTTTCCCTCATATCCTGCCCTGCTCTTCCCTACCTTGTCTATTTAAATTGCTGTGTTGAACGTCTGTGCCAACCTCTGTTTTGCCTCACTGCTGTTTAGGGTCCCACACCCCTGACAGACTGGTTTCAATACTTTCAATGCCTCACACTATTCACCTTTCCAGAACATGTGATCCCCGAACCCCTGTACAGGGGCTTTCACCATCAACCCTCCCGTCTATCTGTGCTGACACCTTCAGTGATCTCTGGACTTATGTGCCAAGGTCCTTTTTGTTTTTCACTATTCTGTGTGTACCTACGGCCCATTATGTATGTCCTTCACTGAGCATACCTCCCACAGTGTATTACCTCACGCTTCTTAGAAGTAATGTCCATCTACCATTACTGTGCTCAGTTTATCAGTTGATCAATATCAGACTGTAGTCAGAGACCATTCACCTCACTATGGACAACACCCCCAACTTTTGTCTGAACACGTTCTCGATCCTCAGCATCCTAACTGAAATCCACGGCTACAACATGTTTCTCCTTTGTGAGCACAGATGAGAAGTGTTCATTCAAGACCTCACCTACTTCTTCTGACTCTATGACAATTTGCCCCTTTGGTTTCTATAAGGCTCCACTCTCCTTGGTAATTCTCTTACTCTAAGTATATGTATAAAATACCTTGTGGCTTTTTTCCTGAACAGTACCTGCCAAAGACATTTCATGGCCATGGTTTGCTCTGCAATTTTAAGGACCTCATTTTGCAAACTGTATAATTTTGAAGGGCTTTACCCTTTTTCATTGTGCTATATTTTCTTTATGAAACTCATGATATCGCTGCCTTTGTCATTCATGCTCATTCATCCTCATGCCATTCATTCATGGAACACAGTGACCCTGAATTCCCATTGTATCTCTTGAAAATAGCCTCACTTTCCAAAATAGAATCACTGCAAACAGTTCCTCCCCTAGTCTATATGTGCCAGCTCTTGCCTCGTGTGATAATGTCAAGTGATAGAAGTGGTGTAATGATAGGGGGCTTTCCTCAAATTTAGACACTTCTGCTCTATCCTTGTCGCTTTCCATAATGACATTCAAACTTCGAGTTATTATCTCTATCCCCAAAAAAATTGGAGGTAGGAGGAAACTTTATATGACTTTTAAAATGCATCTTAACAGGGTCCCACTGAAGAAGCAAATCAGCATATTTGACCACATGGACTTGGAAGTGATGTGCTGGCATGCGTTGAGAATTGTTTAACAGACAGAAAAGCACATGCTAATAAATTGTTGATTTGTGAATTTGCAGGTTGTACTTTGTGAATTTGAGGAAGGATTCATGTTTGGGCTTCAGCTATTCATAATCTCTCGACCCACGAGATGTACAGATCAAAACTAATGTTTCTGTGTTTATTGATGGCCACACCATAGATGGGATTGTGAGCTGTGCAGATAATGCGAAGAGCATGAAGGGGGACATGAATTGCCTGTGTTTCGGCACACATTCATGCATGTGATGTGGACATAAGTGGCTTGGCCAACATTTACTTCCCATCTCTAATTGCCTGGAGAAGGTGGTGGTGCTTCTGAGCAATGTTAACTTTGGTTTCTTTTCACATGTTGAGCTTTTCCAGCAACTTCTGTTTTTAGTTGTGAGCTGCCTTGATTGACCCACTGCAATGTGTTGGGAGTGCGGACAGCCACAGAGCTGGTAGGAAGGAGCATGGCTTGGAGGAGCCCTTGGAAATACTGCTCATGTCATACACCTGTTGTTTTTCTTCCAGGTTGTTTGTGGTCTTGTGAAAAGCTGCAGCTACTGAACCTTGTAGATTGTAGCCACTGCTGCCACGGTGTGTTACGAGTGAAGTGAGTAAATATCATTCCAAACATGAGGCTGCTTTGTGCTGGATAGTGTCAAGCTCATTGAGTATTGTTGGAGCTGCATTCACCCAGGCAGGGGGAGCATATTCTTTGACATTGATGTCCTGTCCACTGTAGATGGGCAGCGTACATTCTATGAAATGTTGTTGTTTCTAAAATTCCTTTTCATTGCAAAATATCAGTCCTGTGTTTGGGAAGATTTATTTTATCCTGTGAATGATGAATGGCCAGTTCTGTACACGGAGCAGTCTGTTATTTTCTTGTGGATTGTGAGTGCCCAGGTCTCTGCATGTTCAGTTGTGATTGTTTTCATTCTGTGGACTGCCAGCAGTTGTTCAAGTGTGAAGTGTTACTTCTTTTTTTTGTTTGAAAGAAGTATTTGGAGAGCGAACAGTTCATTCCCTGAGCGGAGCAAGTTTTTTTTAGTCCTGTACACTGATTTTTTCACCCTTGTGTGTCTGCAGACTGCATATGGTCAGTCCTGCGTGAGGACTTGTTTCCAACCTGTGGGCTGCCATTGGTCAGTCCTGTGTTGTAAACTGCTTTTGTGTGTATCCGAGCCTTTGGCATTGATCTTTAACTCGTCATTGTCTACAGGAACAGTGCCAGATGAATGGAGGATAGCAAATGTGATTCCCCTGTTCAAGAAGGGGAGTAGAGACACCCCTGGTAATTATAGACCAGTGAGTCTTACCTCAGTTGTTGGTAAAGTGTTGGAAAAGGTTATAAGGGATAGGATTTATAATCATCTAGAAAAGAATAAATTGATTAGGGATAGTCAGCACGGTTTTGTGAAGGGAAGGTCGTGCCTCACAAACCTTATTGAGTTCTTTGAGAAGGTAACCAAACCGGTTGATGTTATGTATATGGATTTCAGCAAGGCGTTCGATAAGGTTCCCCACAAAAGGCTATTGTACAAAATGCAGAGGAATGGAATTGTGGGAGATATAGCAGTTTGGATCGGAAATTGGCTTGCTGAAAGAAGACATAGGATGGTAGTTGATGGGAAATGTTCATCCTGGGGACCAGTTACTAGTGGTGTACCGCAAGGGTCGGTGCTGGGTCCACTGCTATTTGTCATTTTTATAAATAACCTGGATGAGGGCGTAGAAGGATGGGTTAGCAAATTTGCAGACGACAGAGGTTGGTGGAGTTGTGGATAGTGACGAAGGATACTGTAGGTTGCAGAGAGACATAGATAAGCTGCAGAGCTGGGCTGAGGTGGCAAATGGAGTTTAATGCAGACAAGTGTGAGGTGATGCACTTTGGAGTAACCGGAAGGCAAAGTACTGGGCTAATGGTAAGATTCTTAGTTGTGTAGATGAGCAGAGAGATCTCGGTGTCCGTGTACACAGATACTTGAAAGTTGCCACCCAGGTTGACAGGGCAGTTAAGAAGGCCGTGTTTTGGCTTTTATTAATAGAGGGATTGAGTTCTGGGACCAAGAGGTTATAGTGAAGCTGTACAAAACTCTGGTGCGGCCGCACTTTGGAGTATTGTGTACTGTTCTGGTCACCGCATTATAAGAAGGATGTGGAAGCTTTGGAAAGGGTGCAGAGGAGATTTACTAGGATGTTGCCTGGTATGGAGCGAAGGTCTTATGAGGAAAGGCTGAGGGGCTTGAGGCTGTTTTCATTAGAGAGAAGAAGGTTGAGAGGTGACCTAATTGAAACATAAAATAATCAGAGGGTTAGATCGCGTGGATAGGGCGAGCCTTTTTCCCAGAATGGTAACGGCGAGCACGAGGGGGCATAGCTTTAAATTGAGGGGTGAAAGATACAGGACAGATGTCTGAGGTAGTTTCTTTACTCAGAGTAGTAAGGGAATGGAATGCTTTGCCTGCAAGTGTAGTAGATTCGCCAACTTTAGGTACATTGAAGTAGTCATTGGGCAAGCATATGGACGTACATGGAATTGTGTAGGTTAGATGGGCTTGACATCGGTATGACAGGTTGGCACAACATCGAGGTCCGAAGGACCTGTACTGTGCTGTTATGTTCTATGTTCTATATAACTGCACCAAGGCTGGTATGCCATCACTAAGTCACCCTTTATTTACTCCTGCACAGAACTTTGCCTATGCCCAGCCAGCTCTCAGTCATTGTCCAGCACTCAGGAGATTATAAAAACGCTGTTTTCTTTTTGCTATCATTTTTTCTTTTTGTATTTCTTCTTCGTTTGTTTTCCCCAACACGGCAGAAGTGGGGAGTGGGTTCACACCAACAAATTGTGTTTGGCTAATTGTGTCTCGGGTTTGGGTTTAATTCCTGGATTTTGAATGGTTAGGTGGATCAATTACTCTGGTTCTCAACTGGTGGCCTGAGAATGGTCAATACTGTCTGGGAAGCTTTTATTTATCTTGCGGACTGTAAGCAGATCGTCTTGTGTATGGCATTGGTTAATCCTACACATTGTAAATGGTCAGTTCTGTGTGTAGAGCTTGATTTTATTCAGTGGACTGTGGTCATTTCTGTCTGAAGGCTGCAATTGATCTTGTGGACTCTGGTCAGTTGTGTGTGCAGAGCTGGTTTTAATTTCTCTGCGGGGAACTGAGTTTATTCTTTGTTTTTCTTTTATGGCTGGATATGTCTGTGCGTGTGTGCATCTTTGTGTCTCTCTCATTTCTGAAGAGCTCAGTTCTCTACACAGACGCTGTCAACCTACGTACTTTGTGCACCAACTTCTGTTCTGTTTCAGATCTTCACATTTCGCAGTTCTTTGTTTAATTTTAAAGCTTTAATTTCACCTGTTAGGGCATAGGGCATACAACAGTCATGAACCAGAGCAGGTCCTTCAGCCCGTCATTTCTGCGATGACCATGATACTATTCGAACTGATGCTATCTGGCTGCACATAATCCATATCCCGCTCTTCCCTGCCCATTGATGTATCTGCCCAAATGCCTCTTAAATGTCGCTCTCATCTCTGCTTTGACCAAATACCCTGGCAATCTGTTCCAGGCACTCACTCACCATGAGAGTAAAAACTCTCATGCCTGCTTTAAACTTGCCCCTCTCAGCCTAAACTTATGACCGTTGTGTTTGATATTTTTCACCTGAGGGAAGAGACTCCAATTATTCACTATCCTTACTTCTCAGTTTTATATATTTCAACAAGTTGCCCGCTCAGCCACTGACCCTCAAGCAGAAACAATCCAAGTCTGTCCAACCTGTTCTTTTCACTCATACACTCTCACCCATTTAACGTCTCATTAAGCTCTTCCCTCCTCTTTAAAGCCTCCCCATCCTTTCACGCCTGCGTCTCGGTAATTCTGTGTGGACTGCTGGTTCATATGTTGTGAATTACAAATTGTCCGTGAACTGTGGGGAGCTTTTATTTATCCGGTGGACTTCAAATGGCCAGTTATTTATGATCTAATTTTCATCAAATGAATTGTAAATAGTCAGTGTTGTGTGGAGAGCAGGTTTTATGCTGTGGAGTTTTGAGTAGTAAGATCACACACAACTGACATGAATGTGGAGCTGATCTTTATTGTGATTATTCGTATGTGTGGTCTTTGTGTGCTCGGTGAATGTTCCATTTTTGTACTTGTGTTGGCACCTCTTCCTCAAATAACAAACACACCCTTATTACTGTGACTTCATCCAGTCCCTACAGCATTCCTTATGTCTGGAAATGACAGAAGCCGGAACATCCTCCTGTTGTGATATCTCCTGACAATATTGAACCTGTTTAATCACCACCTGCCCTGTTGGTCTCTGGTATATCTCATACTGCTTTGACAGTTTCCACTTTTGAAGCCTGTTATGGATTACACAACGTGCTTTGCAGTTGTAATGGTCTCCATGTTCTGTAACACTCCATGTCACTTCAACCAACTCCAACATGGGGTCGGCCACAGTCTAGTGATAATACCACTGGGCTGTTCATCCAGCGACATAGATAATGTTCTGGGGACCTGGGCAGATTGTGGAATTAGAATTCAATAAAAATAATCACGAATGGTATGTCCGTTGTTGATCATCTTTTATTTTAAAAGAAAAAATAATCTCCACTCAATCACAAATGCCCTTTGGGGAACAGCATCTGAACAGGCCTGGTCGACATGTGACTGCAGACCCACAACAAAATGGCTGACTCTTCACTCAAAAGTGCAATAGGCACTGAATACTGGCTCATCCAGTGATAGCCGAGTCCCAGGAATGAAGAAATAAGAGGGTGTATTTCCCTCCACACCCTTTGCAAACAGTGCAGCAATTCGTACTGGGTTTGTGACATTGTTCAGGCCCTTGCCAAACCCTGCAGCGCTTTCACTACCTTCAACACTCCTTGATCCTGCCATCTCACGGAACCCCAACAATGATCCACTTCCTACCACGTTCCTCCTCCGAAGAGACCCCTTACAATCTGTTTAACACCGACTTCTATACTTTGGTAGTCTGCTGTCATTTTTTTGATCCACTTTGTTCCTCTTCAGAATTTTAGGTTATTTTTTTCGTTGTGTTCTCAGCCTGTATGAATTGCATCTGCTCATTTACTCCGAGTGACGTGCACATAGGAATTTCTTGCTGAGGTTTTGCCTGTTTCAGTGGAATATCTTTTTTTAAAATATTTTACACTGTTCCTTCAAATGTTTTTCTGTGTTCATTTGCGGCCATACATGACAGTCTCTTTACACTGTTTAACTTGGCCGGTTCTTCCCCCCCGCCGCTCCCCAAACTCATGTAATTGGCCTTGTTTCTTTTTGTTTGTAATTTGTATGATCACTTCAAAACTTCATACTTCCTTTGAATTCCACTTTTTCATAATTTCCCTGAGGATCTCTCAGTGTGACATTACTCATTTACTCAGCCTCATGATACAGTGGTCGATCTGGGACAGCTACGTCCCTGGCCTGTTGCACAACGTGTTATTCAAAGGAACACTGACAAAAACAATCTCCGAGCTCCTCTTCGAATGACACTATCTTACTGCATATACCTTGCCCTTCCCAAAAGGAACATTGTAAGGTACATTTTACCAAAATTCCCCGACACATACCGGTTCACAAATGTACAGTTTTAGTGAAACCCTGTTGCTTCCTGTCCCGATCTGCATGTCTTCACCAACATCACTGTGCTGCTATAATTCTTCAGCTTTTGCTTTGGTCTGGGAATCTCCTTTCACCTGACCCCAGTCTCAGCATCCTCTCTGTCAGTTTACAGGCCTGTCCATAAACCTGCTGACTTGATTGATCAGGACAGTGGTTCCAGTTATTATTTATTCACTCATGAGATGTGCGTGTCTCTGCCTGGAGAGCACTTATTACCCAGCCTAAACTGCTTTGAACTGAATGAAATGGTACAACAAGCCAGAAGGTAGTTGAGAGTCTGCCACATTCCTGTGGGTCTGACCTGACCAAGTGAGAATGGCAGACTTCTTTCCCTAATTGCTGAGCCAAACTCGTTCACTACTGTCATGGGAGGCCTACTTTATGCGTTTTTGTACTATGCCTTCCAAAGATAGCATAGGAAGTTCAGTTATCATTGCAGGCCTGTGCTGTCTTTGTGAGGATCAACATAAAAGTGAAAGCAAATCTCCAACAAGAGGGCAGTAATGCTGCCTCTGATCTTTCTGCTCTGTGTTCCTCCTCCATGGCTGTGTCTATGTGGTCAAATGTAGACTCTTGTGGACCAAAGTCTTCAACTGTTCCAACTCCTCTAACTGCTCCTATTTCTGTAACCACCTCCCCGCTCGACAGTCCCTCCATATATTTGAAATATACTCCAATCCTGACTACCATCCCTATCTCTATATCTTGCTTCAATGTCTGCAACTTGTCTCGTCTTAGTCGCCTCTTTCTCCAGTAATTGGAGTTATAGAATTTTGCAGCACAGAAACAGACTATGTGACCCAATTCATCCATAAGGCCCAAGTTTCCTGAATGGAATAAGTCACATTTGCCTGAGTTTGGCCCATATCCTTTCAAAACTTTGCTGTCTATGTACCTGCCCCATTATCTTTTCAATATTGTAGCTTTCTCTGGCAGCTCGTTCCATATATGCACCATTCCCTGTGTGGCAAATGTTACCTCTCATGTCTCCTTAAACCTTTCCCCTCTCTCCTCAAACCTATGGCCTCTAGTTTTGGACGCCCCTCCCCTGGGGTAGAGATGTTGGCTATTCATCTTATTGATGCTCCTCAGGCATTAATTGACTTGTAAAAGGTCACCCTACAACCTCCTGTGCTTGAGTGAAATATCTCTGCTCGGGGTCCAACAGATTCGTTCCTGGTTCCCCAAAAGTCATCAGGTACACTTGATCAAGCTTTTCAAGACATCTAACATCACTGTTCTGTCATGTAGACTCTTTTCTGGATATTACTCTTTATTTACCTGAATTTACTGGTTTTTCCCCACCGAGTACTGATATGAAATGTTGTTTAGCGTCTCACCCATCTCCTGTGGTTGCCCATGTTGGTGGCCTCTTTGATCTGTATGAATCCCCATTTTCTGCCCAGTCGCTCTTTTGCCCTTAATATCCTTATTGAATCTCTTTGGATTCTCCTTAACCTTATCGGCCAAAGTTATCTCATGCCCCATCTTTGCTCTCTCGATTTCCTTCATAAAGTTTATTCCTACACTCCCATAGTCCTCAAGGGATTCATTTGATCCAGCAATGTCCCATTTTTCTTGATCAGAGCCTCTATATCATGAGTCATTCAGAGTTTCCTACTTCTGTCACTATCGTCCATCACACTAACAGAAATATGCCGGCTCTGACCTCTCGTTTTTGAAAGCTTCCAACTTGCCAGATGCCCCTGCAAATAGCCTCCCCAACCGTCTTTTGAAAATTCCCGTCAAATACCATCATAATTGCTCTTGACCTACTTTATAACTTTATTTTGTGGACCAGGCCAATCTTTTTCCATAGCTGTTTTCAAACTAATAAAATTGTGATCTTTTTGCCAAAGTGCTGCCTCAATACCACATCAGTCCCTTGCCCGACCTTGTTTCACACGTGGAGGTCAGGGTCTGCCCCTTCTTCAGTTGGGCTGTCTACGTGTTGTTTGAGGGAGTTATTTTTAAACACACTTAACAAATTCTTCCCATTGAAAGTGCATAACACTGTGCGGTATCAGTCTCTGTTTGGAAAATTATAATTCCCTACCATTACACCCCAATAGATAGCTCAGACCTCTGAACATATTTGCTCTTCAATTTCTCACCAATTGTTTGGTTGTCCAATTATATCAAAGCAATCGCCCACCCTTATTTCTCAGTTCCACAAAAATAGTTTTGCTGGGCAAACCCCAGGAATATTCTCCCTAATCGCTGCCGTCATGCTTCTCCAATTCAAAAATACCTCTTCCCCTCCTAACTTGCCTCTCCTTCGAACCTTCCTGTGGTGTCTGTACCCTGGTACATTGAGCTGCTCGCCCTTTCTTTCCCTCAGCTGTTTTTTTTTTTCTGTAATACGTTAGCTGTCCCAATCCCATGTCCTCATCCATGCTCTGAGTTTATCTGCCTTTCCTGTCAGGTCCATTGCATGGAAATAAGTACAGTTCAATTAATCACTTTTACTTCATTTTTTGCCTGCCTTGTCTGTTTAAATTGCTGTCTTCAACGTCTTTGCCAGTCTCTGCTGTTTCGGATCCAACACCCCTGCTTGGCTGGATAGATCCTTTCGGGTACATCTACTGATTCACCTTGTGAGGACGTGGCCCCAGTTCATGTGTCTTCACCACCCTGTCTATCTGTGCTGATGCCTTCAGGGATCTATGGACTTGTGTACCAAGGTCCTTTTGTTTCTCAGTACTCTGCCTGTACCTACCGTTCATTATGTATGTCCTTCACTTGCCGTAACTCGCGCAGTGTATTATTTCAAACTTATTAGAAATAAGTTCCATCTGCCATTGCGCTGCTCGGTTTATCAACTGATCAATATGGGACCGTCGTCTGAGACCATCCACCTCACGATGGACAACGCGTCCAACTTTTGTCATCTACAAACCTACTGATGATACCATCTACTTTCACAACCAAGACATTAATGTACAGAATAAACAGTAATGGGCCTTGCAGTGATCCCTGCAGTCTGCTGATGGTCAAAGGCTGTCATTCACAAAAAAATACTCTCCACCAGTTTAGGATCTATTTTTGCCGACTTGTCTCAATCTCATGGGTTCCTACCTTTTGAATCAGCCTTCCATGTTCAACATTGTCAAAGGCTTCACTGATTTTCATGCAAACCATTTCATTTGCACTGACCTCATCAATAATTTTTGACACAATTAGAAAGAACTCAACTGAATTCATCAGACAGGATCTCTCGACCAAATCTCTGCTGATTAGCCCAATGAGTCCTTCCTTTGCAAGTGTTGATTTGTCCTTTCCCTCAGAATTTCTTCCAATAATTTTGTTGCGACCGATATCAGGCTATCTCTTCTCCAATTACCTGGCCAATCTTTGCTCCCCGTCTTGAACAAATTAAACACATTAACTATCCTCCAGTCATTCAGCACTACACATGTGGCCACTAAGCGATTAAATATATCTGCAAGGCCTCTGCAATCTCCTTTCTTGCCTCTTATAGTAGCCTGGGATAAATTTCAATGGGCGCTGGTAATTTATCCACCAGTATGCCTGAAAAGCATTTAATTCTTGCTCCTTATTAATCGGAACATGTTGGAGATCCTCACCATCCTGAGCCACAACAATGCCACCTGAAGGCGGCAGGAACTGTACCTCATATTTTGCTTGGTAACCCCGCAGCCCAATGGTCTCAGTGTGGACTTTGCAAGCTTAAAAATCTCCCCACCTCTGACCTCATCCCAAAACCAGCGAAGCTTGTCCCCTCTTCCTTGACCTCTCCGTCCTTTCTCCCAACTTTCTTCTCCTTCAACCTCACTGACCACTACCCACTCCCACCTCCTCCCTACCAGCCGCATCCACGCCTCTGTGACCTGTCCATCTTCCCTCAACTGACCGTCCCCATCCCAACTCCCTGCTGACACTCACCTTGACTGGCTCCAGATCTGCCTCCATGGCCTGTCCATCTTCTCTCCACTAATCTGCTTTTTTAGCCACCTTCCACCACCACCTCCCCCCAATTTATTTCAGAATCCCCTTCCTCTCCCCCTTTTCTGAAGAAGGTTCCAGACTCAAAACGCCAGCTTTCCTTTCCTATGATGCTCCCTGGCCTGCTGTGTTCATCGAGCCCTACACCTTGTTATTTTATCATGCATTCTCATTATATCACTTTATAACAGTCCAACTTTCCGAATATAGACTCAAATGCAAGTAGTTCCTCCCCCTATCTATATGTGCCAGGTCCTGTCTAATGAAAGTGATAATGCCTAGTGGTAGAGGCAGTCTAATAATAAGCTGCATTCCTCAAAGTTAGATACTTAACTTCGGTACTAAATTGTCATTTTCCATTATGACATCCAAACATAGAATTATTATATGTGTCTCCAAAAAAATGATGGTAGGAGGAAACTTTATTTGCTTTTTCAGATGAATATTAACAGGTTCCCACTGAAAAAGCAAATTAACAAATTTGGACCACATGGACTTGGAGGTGATGTGGTGGCATGTGTTGAAAATTGTTTAACAGATGGTAAAGCACGTGCTTATAAATTTGTTCATTTGTGAGTTTGCAGGCTGTACCTTGTGAGTTAGAGGAAGGGTTCATGTTTGGGCTCCAGCTATTCACAGTATCTATCGATCAGTTAGGTGCACAGATCAAATAAAATTTTTCCATGTTTGTTGATGGCATAAACATAGGATTGTGAGTTGCATAGAGAATACAAAGATGTTGAAGGGACATGAATTATCCCTGAGTTTCATCGCATGTTCATGCATGTGATGTGGCCATTATTTACTTCCCATCTTCTATTGCTGAAGAAGGTTCTGGTGGTTCTAAGCAATGTAAACCTTGGTTTCTCTTCACAGATGTTGACCTTTTCCAGTAACTTTTTTTTTGTGAGCTGCCTTCCTTGACCCACTGTGATCCTTTGGGTGCAAGACAGCCACAGTTCTATCAGGAAGGAGCGTGGCTTGGATGGGACCTTGTAAATGCTGCTGGTGTCATACACCTGCTGCTGTTTTCCTTCCAGGTTGTTTACGGTGTTGTTAAATGCTGCTGCTGCTGATCCTCGTAGATTGTGGACACTGCTGTCACGGTGCGTTAGAAGTGAAGTGAGTTAATATCGTTCCAAACATGAGGCTGCTTTGTGCTGGATGGTGTCAAGCTTATTGAATATTGTTGGAGCTGCATTCACCCAGACAAGTGAAGAGAATTCCAAGACAATGCTGACCTGTGCAGTGCAGATGGACAGCATGTATTCTGTGGGATGCTGTTGTTTTTAAAACTCCTTTTCATTGCAAAATATCGGTTTGGTGTTTAGGAACATTTATTTTGTCCTGTCAATGATGAATGGCCAGTTCTGGACAGAGAACTGTGCTTTATGTTCTTGCAGATTGAGAGTGGCCAGGCCTCTGCATGTTCAGTTGTGATTGTTTTCAATCTGTGTTCTCCCAGCAATTGCTAACGTGTGCAATGAGAGCAAACAGTCAGTTTCCTGAGTGGAACGAGTCTTTTTTTAAAATGTTCTGTGGACTGTGATTGCTCACAATTGTATGTGTGCAAACTGCACTTGCTCAGCCCTGTGTGAGGAGTTGTTCCCAGCCTGTGACCTGCAGTTGGTCAATCCTGTGTTGCAAACTGCTTTTGTCTGTGTACATGTGAGATAACTGCACAGAGGCCGGTATCCTATCATCAAATCACCCTTTACTTACCCTTGCTCAGTGCACTGCCTATGGCCAACCAGCTCCGAGTCATTCCCCTGAACTGAGGAGATTGTCAATCCACTGTTTTCTTTTCCCTTTCGAATCCCACTGTGGCAGATAGTGGAATTAGAATTCAATAAAATTAATCTGTAATGATGTGTCCATTGTTGATTATCAGTTGAAAAACAAAATCCCAACTCCTTCACGAATGTCCCTGAGGGAAGGAAATCTGACCACGTCTGACCAAAATGTGACTCCAGACCCACAACAAAATGGTTGACTCGTAACTGTCCCTTAGCAATTGCCCAGTGCAATTATCAGTGGGCACTAAATTCTGGTCCTTCCAGTGACACCCTCATTCCACGAATGAAGAAATAATAGGGTATATTTCCCTTCCCACCCTCTGCAAGCATTGCAGCAATTCGTACTGGTTTTGTAACATCATTCAAGCTCTTGCCACTCTCTAACGCTCTCACCACCTCCAGCTCCTTCAACTCTCCCTGGTCCTGTCATCTCATTGAGCCCCAACAATGTTTCCTCTTAACGAAACTCCTCTTGCAAGGAGCCCATCTGCAGTCCCTTTACCACCTTCCATATATGATTGCCCGTTGTCATTAACTGAAACACATTCCTTCACTTCAAAATTTTTTTTCTTTGCTTCTTTCTTTGGTTTTCTTTGAATCCAATACTTGGTTCCCTGAGTGAGAGAGAATGGGAATTTCTTGCTGAGGTTTTGTCTGTTCCAATGGAATGTCCTTTTGTTGAATGTTTTACACAGTTCTGTGATTATTTATTCACTTGGGATGTGGGTGTTTCAAGCCGGCCAGCACTTATTTGCCACCCAAGCTGCCTTTGAACTGAGTGCCTTGCTGGGCCTTTTCAGAGGGAGTTGGGTGTCAGGCATGTTGCTCTGTGTCTGAAGTCACATGTCGGCCAGACCAGGTGAGCAGAGCAGATGTCCTTCCCTGAAGGATATCATGGAACCAGATGGGTATTTCAGACATTGTCATTAATTTATGGATTAATAGTCTAGCGAGAGGAACACACGGCCATCGCCTGTCCCACTTGAAGCTCGTGTATCCCTGAGTACTGATACCAGTGCACCATGAATCAAAACTCCTTCTTCCTGACCATTGGGTGATCCTGACACCTTCCTGGTGATATCAGCCAGTATCTCTTCATACAGTAACTGTCACAGTGTGGATCTAATGATTGCCGCTACAATGAGATCCTGAGCCAGCAGAATTCTCCACTCCAGAGATGTGGCAGCAGAGGCCAAGGATGGAGATGGGGATTGTCCAGATGTCTGCAGTGCTCAGCCCTCTTCCACTTCTGTAATCCTCACTGCATCAGTCTAATTTCTCAGTCTGTTTATGCTTCCGTCTTCGGCAGCTACTGAAAGCTGCTGACTGAGCAGAATTCCTGGCTCCAGTCTCGTCCATCACCATGTTGAAGTCAACTGGTCAATTCAAGCGACAACGGACAGGGAGATCTGGAGCGTTCATCAGATCCTGCAGTCAGGTAAGATACTCATAGTGAGCAGAGCAGAAGGCGTAAAACATTGACCCATGAGATATGATGTAGCTACAGTGCAGAAGGGGGCGCACAGTGCAGAAAGACCCCAGACTCAATCACAACCCTGCTGATGTTGTCGGCTTGCTCACCGAGCCAGTACCAGGTAGACCAACATATAGGCTAGCCAAAGAACAATAACGGAAACTGAAATACTTCATGGACAACACTATCCACCCAATACACTCTTCCCTAGAATTCCTCAACATCGTCAAGGACACCAGAATAGAAGAGGAGCTGATGATGATATTCTTTGATATTACAGCACGATTTACATCCATAAACACTGACCGAGCCAAAGAGAAAATGGCCACTCTGCTGGAGGAACCAGGATGGCAGGCGCTCCAAACTAACAGAATCAACAAGAACAGCATCCTGAAAATGCTGGATATGTGTCTCACCTCCATATATTCAAACAAATCAATGGAACACCATTGGGATCCCCGATATCAGGACTGATAGCAGAAGTGGTAATGCAAAGATGAGAATGGAGAACGGTCCCCACTATCTAACCCAAACTCTGGGTCCCGTGTGGTAGATGACACCTTGATGATCACATCTAGAAGACGAGAAGAAACCCACTGACAGATGAACAACATCCTCACTAGAATAAAATTCATAAAAGAAGAGGACAATAACCCTTCCTCAGCTATGGTGGAATGTAAGAGCAACAGGGAACTCCATATCATTTTGTACAGAATGTGTACAGCCCATATGCACCAGATACTTTATCACACCAGCAACTATCCACCAATACCTGTAAACGGAGGTACATCAGGACATAATTCAAACGAGCCACAACACACTGCAGCAACCTGGAACTGCTCATAGCAGACGTGGAGCACTTATACGGAGTTTTTAAAGGAAATGGATACCCAAAAGGCACAATCCACTGTTACCCACAGGACAGACCACAACAATGAGGCACAATACAGCCAGACACACCAGTAGTCCTACTGCAAATCAGAGACCTATCAGCGGTGACCACAAGACTATTCAGATCCTGAGGTACCAGGCTCGCCCACAAACCAACAACTACCTACGACTGCTCTTGACAAATGTCTGGGACCCCACACCCAAAACCAATACAAAATACCATGCAAGGACAGTGAGAAACATTATGCAGGCCAAACTGGAAGAAAACTGACAACAAGGATGCACAAATACCAACTATCCACCAAGAGACATGACCAGTTCTCACTGATGTCAGTACACACTGACAAAGAAAGACACCAATTTGACTGGGACAACACATCCACAATAGTACAAAGCAAACAGAGACATGCTAGGAAATTCCTGGAGGCCTGGTATTCCAACTGGAAATCCATCAACAAATAGATTGATCTGGACCCGATATACAAACCACCGGAAAACAAAACCGGAAGTGATGCCAACCACCCCAGCAAACCGAGGCACATAAATAACAAGTGGGACAGAACACCAGCCCTTCACTGGAGGCACACTGACAACGTTACCTAGCAGGGTGATGAAACATCTGCAATCAAACACACTGTCTCAGCGAGCAAGTCTAAAACATCATCCACAACCTGAGCTGCAAATCTTCTCAAAAACTTCACCACCCTACTTTCAGCTCTGTTGCACTGAACTTTCCGAGGACTGCATCGGGAGTCCATAATTCTCAATCCAGGCCTGTGCTGTCTTAGTGAGGATAAGAGCAGCAGAATTAAAAGCAGGCCTCTCAAGACAGTGGCATTGAACCCTGGGATGTTTCCGTTCCGTGTTCTCTCTCCAACAGTCAGTCATACAGCAAGTCTACAGATCCTTTGTTGCAACTCATCGTCATCAGTGCATTGAATCCTTCTAACTCCTTGAACATTAGGTGTCACTGGCTCTTCCAGTCCTCGCTAAAATCTCTCTGTATTTAAAACCTCTGCCAATTCTGACTCCCCTTCCCATCTTTGCAAATTGCTCCAGTCTTGACAACGTGTCCAATCCTGGTATTGTCCTCCTCCTCAAGTCATAACAATAATTTTGACACTTGTCATCTTATCCACTACTTACAGTCCACCACGTCTCTGTGATATCCTCCAGCCCCGACTCACCTCCCCATCTGGACATATATCATCCTCATGCCCCTGCAACACATCATATCACTGTAACTTTCTCCAGTCCCAAGAACACTCCTGCCTCCCGTAACACAGCACCACATGACCTCTGTGACAATTGACCATTCCTACAGACCTTCCTATCTCTCTAAATTTCTCCAGTCTGATAGCTGTTCCTGCCTGTGTAAACTGCTCGAATATATTGCATTCTGAAGCCATTTTAATCCTCCTCATGTTTGCAACCTCGTTCAGAGTGTGCAATCTCTCCTATCGCTACAATGCTTCTCATTCTCCATCCTTCAGGCATTAATTAGTCTTCCTAACTCTTTAACCTCTTGAAGCCACTAAAACCATCCATGTACCTGTAAAATCCTCTTGATTGCCTTCTCTAACTCCAGCCCCGACACCTCTCTTTCTTTCTCTAACGTCCTGCAGTCTGAAGATCCATGCGAACTGTCACCTCATCCAGTGTCTACAATACTTTGTATTACTAACTTCATCCAATTGCAAAAAACATCCTGAACTCTGTAAATTGCAACATGTGAATCCCTCCCTATCTCTGGAATTGGTTGCAGCCCCCATAGCCCTTCACATTGCTGGAACCTTCTTTTGTTCTTGTAACCTTATCCCATTCCAAACCTCAACTTATCTGTATCCTCCTCCTCCTCCTATAACCCTTGTGAACTTCTAGATCTTGTCCAAACTTTGTAATGCTCTGTATGTTGCATCATCTTCCAAAGCTGTCAACTGTCTTTCTCTCTCAAACCTTATGTAGTTGCTGCTCGTCGCCCTCTCTCTGTCAAGTCCCTCGGTCTCCAAAGTGCTACTTGCCAATGTAAACTTCTGCTGTCTAAACAAAGGGCCATATGACTGTCACCTCCTTTTTGCCACTGAAGTTCTCCGTGAATGTTACCTTCTCCATTCGTTATAGCATTCCCTTTCACAGTTACCTCCTCCAGCCCTGAGAACCATTCCTGTCTGTGTAAACTCATATTGCCTGTACAAACCTCTCTTGTACTGTAACCTCCACAGATCCTCTCTATGTCAATTGTGCCAATTGATCACAATCAGTGCCCCCCATCCTTACAACACCAACCGTCTTTGTAACCTCTTCCCCACCCTACAACCCTCCCTTTGTCTGTAATCCCCTCTAGACCCTGTAATCCTTGGCTCTGTTCATAATCATCTTTAGTCCGTAGAATGCATAGTGTCTCTGTCAGTTTCTTCAATCCCTAACATTGTCTGTACCAGTGTAACCTTCTCATGGAGAGAGACAGGGTGAGTTCTATACAAACCCCTACATATCACCCAGGTACTGAAGTGACTCATGAATGCGAGGCAGGTAACCAAGACACAAAACTAAGAAATGGCCCGACAACATTCCCTATCCCTGCAGCTTCTCCCATCAACACAACCCTCCATGCCTGTGTATTCGCTTTGACTCCTTAAACCCTCTCGATCCTTGTAACCTTCACCAGCTCCATTGACTCTCCATATCTGTGAAAAAATCCAGTCGCTTGAACCATCGCCATCCATGTAGTCTCTTCCATTCAGGAGAAACCTCTCTACCTTGAGAACTTTTTTTCATCCCTTGACCCCCTCGCTATTGATGTAACCATCCCCCATCACCACAAACTCACTATTGCCATCACCTGTTGCAGCTCCTCCCTATCTCTGTACACCATCAAGTCTCTACTACCCTTGCGATCATGTCGTTTCATCACTACAACCCTCACAATCACAATAAACTCAACACACTCATCAGTGACAACACACTCCATCTTCCTCCACCCTTCCTTGTGCAAGTAATCTCCTGAGTCATTCAAAACCTTTGTCTGTTATCTCTTTCAAAAACAAAGATGATAATTACTTTTATAACCAAGAAAAGCTTCTACCATCCTCCCTGTCACAGTAACTTCCTCTAACCCCTACATGCCTCCAGTTTTGTCACCTCTTTCAGCCTGTACACCTCTGTGTAACATTGTAATCTTCTCCAGGCTGAATGACTCTCCCTGTGTCTTTAACTTCGACAGTGCTCCACAGTCCTCTTTATCTCTGTAACTTCCTCCAGTCACTCCAACGCTCCCGATCATTGTAGATTGCTCCAGTCATGACAGTTTCCATATGGGGAGAAAGCAGGAAGAGGGAACTGAGCTAAATGATCAGTCGTGATCTGATTGAAGAGTGGAGGAGGCCCATGGGGCTGAATAGTCTACACCTAACCCATTTTCCTATGTTTCTGTGTAACACTGCCTCTCTCCATAACCACCTCTGGCTCCTGCTATCCTCCCTATGTGTAACTTACACAGCCTCTTATCACTGGAACTTTCTTACGCTGCAGAATATTGCCTATATCTCAAACCTGCTCCAGTACCTGCAGTACTCACCGTTTGTTTCTTCCTGCAGCCCAATAGCCTTCCATGTATTCTTTACCTTTAGATGCTGGAATTCTCCCTATTGTGTAACATTATATCCTCCAGTGTCCCGTTCTCCGTGTGCTCCTCCAATCCCTATAGCCACCCCTGCCTCTGTGACCTCGTCCCACACGCTCATACCTCTTACAACATTGAAACTTTCCCTATCTCTGTTACCTTTTCCTGCTCCTTTAAACCTGTCTGATGCTCTGTAGCTCATCAGCCCACGCTGTGTATGCAATCTGAACCAGCCTCTGTTGCGCTCCTTTATATCTGTAAACTCCTCATTTTCCTGCAAACATCTATCTCCAGTAAAGTCCTCCAGCCCCTGTCTCACTCCCCATCTGTCAGGCCTCCTCCAGTCCCTGCAAACTCTGCAGCCCACAGTCTTTCGAACCTCCCCCAGGCCCAATAAATCTCCCTACACTCTGTACACTTTTTGTAGCCGTTGCAATGTTCCATTTCTCTGTTTGCTCCTCCCCTGCCTAGAGCCCTGCCATTCTTTGTAAACCAGCATCTCAAACACTGTCTCTTTGTGTAATGCTGCAATGTGTTCCCTATTACTGTAGCTTAAAAATGTCCCCCTCTCTGTAAATAGCTCTGCAAATTTCACCCATCCCTACAACTCTGTGTCTCAGGAACCCATCCAGTTTGTTCAATGCTACTTTATCTGTATAACTGTCTCCAGCCCCTATTGCTGTTTCTGTCTCTTTGAAGACACTTTTGGACTCCAGCCGTCCCATCTAAGTCTTGCTTCATCTCTACATTGCATTTCTTCAGTCGCTACAGGTGTCCATTTCTGTTTTGGATCCTATTTTCTGTGTACAATGCACCATTCCATAAAACAATCCCTGTTTTTGTAAAGCACCCCCATCCTGTAAGCGTCCTTATCTCTGCAAACTGCTCCAGCCCTCCTAACCTCCCCCTCTCGATGAACTCGTGCAGCCCCTACATCTCTTTTTCTTGATGTGAACTCCTCTTAGTTCTAAGATCCTGTCTACCTATGAAATCTCGTCCACTTAGCACAGCCCTCCCAACCTTGACATCTATTGACGTCTGTGTAATCTCCTCTACTCCTGACAACCCTTCCTATTTGTATTACCGCATTCAGTTAAAATATAAAACGTATACATTTTATATAAATTTCCAAGTTCTAAGTTGGAGTAAGGCCAACTTTGACCCTATTGGGCAAGAACTTCCAAAAGATGATCAGGAGAGGTAATTCACAGTTAATGGGATGCTTGGAAGGTGGGAGGCCTTCAAAAATGAAATAAGGAGAGTCCAAAAACAGCATGTTCCTGTTCATGTGAAGGGCAAGGCTGGTAAATGTAGGGGATACTCGTTGACTGGAGAAATTGAGGATCTGGTCAAGAAAAAGAAGGCAGCACATGTCGGGTATTGACAGCAGGAATTGGGTCAGTCCCTCGACGTATAAGGGCAGGAGAAGTACACTCAAGGGAAATTGAGAGGGTGTAAAACAGACATGAGCCATCTTTGGCAAATAGGGTTAAGGGGAGTCCCAAGAGATTCTGAAACTACATTTGGGACAAAAAAGCAACGAGGGAGAAAATAGGGCCCCTTTAAAGATCAACAAGGCTGTCTGTGTGGAACTGCAGGCTGAGATAGTGAATGAGTATTTCACATTAGTCCTTACTGCAGAGAAGGATATGGAAGTGAGAGAACTTGGAAACATAAATCATGAAATTGTCCATATTACACAGGATTAGGAGGTGGACATCTTAAAATGCATAAAGGTAGTAGATAGGTCCCTGGCATCTGATCAGGTGTTATCCACAAACTCAGGGAGAGGCGAGGGAAATAATTGCTGGGCCCTGTGCTGAGATATTTGTATCACTGATAGACACTGGAGAGGTGCCAGAAGACTGCCTGGCGAATGTGTTGCTGTTCTTTAAGAAAGGTGGTAAGGAAAAGCCAGGGAACTATCGACCCCTGAGCCTGATGTCAGTGGTGGGTAAATTGTTGGAGGGGATTCTGAGGGACAGGATTTGTATGCGTTTGGAAAAGCAAGGACTGCTTAGGGATAGTTAACATGGCTTTGTGAGTCAGAAATCTTGTCTCACTAACAATATTGAGGTGTTTTTTTTTGATGAAGTGACAAAGATTGCTGAAGGCAAAGCAGTGGACATTGTCTGTCTGGCTTCAGCAAGGCATTCACCAAAGCTCCACATGACAGACTAGTTAGCAAGCTTCGATCAAATGGAATCCAGGGAGAGTTAGCTATTTGAAACAAAATTGGTTTGAAGGCAGGAGACAAGATCATGGTGGGGGGGCGGGGGGGTGGTCTATTTTTGGTCTCGAGGACTATGAACAGCAGAGTGCTGCAGGGATTGGTGCTGGTTCCACTGCTTTTTTTGTCATTGATACAAATCATGTGGAATGAATATTGGAGGAATGGTTAGTAAGTGTGCAGATGACTCTAAAATTGTTGTTGTAGTAGACAGCAAAGAAGTTTACCTCCAAGTACAATGGGAATTTAATCAGATGGGCAATGGGCCAAGGAGTGCCAGAAGTGAAAATCAGGGCAGGGCTTAATCACTTAATGAGGAGGCCCTGGGAACTGTTATGCAACAGGGGCTCCTTGGTGCATGTGCACAGTTCCTTGAAGGTGGATTGCAGGTCTACAAGGTAGTGAAGATGATATTTGCTATACTTGCATTTATTGGCCAGTACATTGAGTGTTGGAGTTGGGAGGTCATGTTATAGGCTGAACAAGGCATTGATTATGCTGCTTTGGGAATACTGTGTACAGTTCTGGTCTCTCTGCAATAGGAATGATGCTGTTGAACTGGGCAGGCTGCAGAAAAGATTTACGAGCATGTTGGAAGTTTCGAGCTACAGGGAGAGGCTGAATATGCTGGGGCTATTTTCCCTGGAGCATTGAGGGCTGAGAGGTGACCTTCTAAAAGTTAATAAAATTATGGTGGGCAGAGAGTGAATAACTCAGGTTGTTTTCCCAGTGTAGGGGAGATGAGAACTAAAAACTGGTTTAAGCTGAGAGGGAATGTTTTAAAAGGGAAAGCGGGTGGTGCCTGTATAGAATAAGCTGCTAGAGGAACTGGTGGAACCTTGTCAATTACCCATCCAGATATCTTTTAATGTTGTATGTCAATAGGGAGGGTTTAGAGGAATATGGGTCAAATGCTTGCAAATGGGATTAGATTAATTTAGGATATCTGGTCAGCATGGACAACAGGGATTGTTCCATGCTATACAACTCGGACTAAGCATTTTTGTGTTTTCATTTCAGATTTCCACAATTTTACTTCTGCACTGTTCTTAACCTTTCAATCCCTCTGAAAGACTGAGTTACAGATTTATACAATGCCTGTTCTTCCTCCCTGGCTCTCCCACCTCTCTTTCGGTAATTTTGTGCAAACACTGACTTGAATACCTTACCTGGAGGATACTTATGAATGGATTTGTTCTATTGATAATCCAACATATTCCCCAAGTGTCGCTCCACAAATGTCCAGAGGACTTCTCAGTTTCACAGTCTGTTTTCTCTTCTGGTTTCTCACTCATTGCATTTACTTTCTGTTTGAAAGCTTAGCCTGCAGTTAGAGAATTCAAACTGTTCCACATCCAGGTCTGACAGTCACTTTATTTATCACAACCCAATTATCTCAGGATTTTGAACATTGAAGGAGAAAGCAGCACTCACACTTGGAGAAATGCAAATGATTTGTGTGTCAAAGAGTCTGTGAAGATTCATCTGAAATGTCCTAACACCAGCGCAGTGACACTGGGGAGAGACTGTGGAAATGGACAGATTGCAGGAAGGAATTTCTTCATCCATCCCAGCTGGAAACTGACCACCAGAGTCACACTGGAGAGAAACCATTCACCTGCTCTGATTGTGGAATGTGATTCACTCAGTCATCTAACCTGCTTAAACACCAGGGAGTTCACACTGGAGAGAAACCATTCACTTGCTTGGAATGTGGGAAAGCATTCACTCAGACAACTCAGCTGCTGATACACCAGCAAATTCACACTGGAGAGAGACCATTGGCCTGTTCTGTGTGTGGGAAAGTTTTTCTGACTCGAATTCCCCTCTGACACACCAGCAAGTTCACTCTGGGGAGAGACCATTCGTGAGCTCTGACTGGGAAAGCATTCACTTAGTCATCCAAACAGTCACAAAGAACCACAGTTGAAGCATTTTGCTATCACTCTCATGATCAAATGAACCTTAGTTTTGGGCTGTTTGTACTGATGTTACTAATTTACTGCTCAATTAAAGGTGCTGGTATTGTGAATAAAAGGTTAATAACAGTTGTCTATCTGTCAGGTGGAGCTTGGAAATAGTCACGTCATGACACATTGACACATTCACACTGACTAAAGACTATCCACCAGCACATTATGTGAAAAGGGATTTCCTGGTTCATCAGGATTGGTTAACTAGTAGCAAACTTGAGTAACTGTTGGTTTTTTTTGATTCTGCTGTTAGCTATCTCCAAACCAGGTATTTTTGGGCTTGTTTCTGGAGATCATAGAATCCCTCCAGTGTGGAAGCAAATGACTTGGCCCATCAAGTCCACACTGAACCTATGAAGAGTGTCTTACCCAGACCCTGTCTGCGTCAGTTTCCTCCCACAGTCCATAAATGTGCAAAATAGGTAGATTGACTACGCTAAATTGCCCTTAGTGTCTTGTGTGCAAAATGCAAGGACAGAGTAGGGTGTGAGACTGGATGGGATGCTCTTTAGAGAGTTTGTGTGGACTCAATGGACAGAATGGCCATCTTCCACACTGTAGGAATTCTATGATGATCTCGATGGCCCTTTATTTATTAGTTATGTCTGCACACCTTTTACAATTACAGATCCTATTGTTCTCCAGACACGTTTCAACTTTTAATAGGTATTTGTTGATTTGGAAACAATGGTAATGTTTCCTTTTGATTTTTGCCCACAAAATGAAAGTTTTAAGTCTAAACAAAAGATTGGGAGGAGTCCAGTACTATATCCCCGATTGCATTTTCCCAATCGGCTATGAAGCCTGGTGACCATTGTGACTCTGTTCGCGGGGGGCGGGGAATGCAGTCTCTTCAGATCTTTACCTGTTGTCCATAGCAGTGATGGATTTCATGATGAATACGTATACACAAGATATCACACAATGTCTTGGTTTATTTTCTGTTTAGTCTGTTGTACTTTAATGGTCAAGGGCTGGTCAGCAGCTATGGCAACAAACATGTGTTTTGACCAAATGGTCACGTCTCAAAGTCTCAGGGAAACAGTTTTTCAGTCAGGGCAAGGGAGACAGGATTAAGTCAGGAGATCCTGATAATGGTATGGGGACGTAGGTTTGAATCCCACCATTCCAGATGGTGGAATTTGAGTTTTAAAAAAAATCTGGAAATAAGAATCTAACGATGACCGTGAATCCGTTGTCATTGTTGGAAAAACCTATGTCCTTTAGGGAAGGAAACTGCCATTCTTATCCAGTAATATCATGATCCCATGAATGATTTTTAAAAAAATTCAAAAAAATCTCCTGCAAATACATTTTTCTCTGTCTTAATTTATTTGACAACTGCCAGTTCAAACTGGTTGATGGTCACTTTCACATTTGATCAACTTGTGTCCATTTCATGGTTGAAACAAAAAAAAATGCATGAATGGAAGCATAGTTGTTCTCGTAGGAACAATGCTTGCTCTGACATATTTCGAAAAAAAAACCTCATCTCACTTATGAGCCAGATATGAAAGCTGACCAGATCCTGATGCTGTGGACTGTGAAAGTGAAATTCTTCACCGTCTTATCCACTAGTGTTGCTATTTCAGGGAGCTATGAACCTCCCAAACTCCTGAACACCTTTGAGAATTTCATCAAACTGACCCCCAATGGCAGGAATGGACAGGGTCAGCTTGGATTGATGAACATAGTTCAGGCTCAACAAGTCTATTGGAGCATTTTGAGAATGTAATTAGGAGTGAGTGTGGCCACCTCTCTGTACTGTAGTGATACAGATCCTCTGATCCGCTTGCCCCAAATGGCTGATATTGATTGATTCCTTGGACATGCTGTGTCAGGATCTCCTGACTTAATCCTGTCTCCCTTGCCCTGACTGAGAACTGTTTCCCTGAGACTTTGAGACGTGACCATTTGGTCAAAACACATGTTTGTTGCCATAGCTGCTGACCAGCCCTTGACTGACTGCTGATAATAACAGTGATAAGCTGCCTGGCTTATGCCTGTGATAAACAACCAGGCAAGACAGGAGCACTGTGAAACATTAAGTTCTAGTTGAGATATCAAAGTGCAAAAATGCCAGGGAAAGGCAGAGATATTGTGGCAGAACACGTCTCAGGTGCTGAAAAGCTTGCAGAGTTCTTACCGAAAGCATGTACTTTGTGGACAGGCAATTCTGTATCTTGATGTAGCATTTTTATTTAACTTCTGGCTCATCTTGCTAGATTTGCAAATATCTCCTGGTCTGGCTAATGTGAGAATTGGCTTGGTCATTTGCAGTTGTGTCCCATGTCAGTGAATTGGTAATCTGATTAAACTCACAGGCCGTGACTTGAGAAAAATAAAGCACACGTTTGATTGGTTGCTGTTGCACTCAAATGAAAAACGTGCATTGTATATGCCATATCCTTTCCTGGCTCAGTGTTTACAAAATCTCTAGTTCAATACATCCCAAGTCGTCACCATCAAAGTCAAAACTAGTGAATACTTCGATTGCTTCATCTTTTGTTTTTTTTTGAAATGCTATTTGTCATGAGGTAGTATTGGCAGGCAATTTTCTTTTACTTCTGATGCCATGTGTGAATATTCAGGGATGGTGTTGGTGGGAAGATGCGACATGCACCACGGATGAGGCACAAACATTCAGAGCAAGTGCTGAGCACGCAGAAAAGGAGAGATTAACGGTTACCTTGGAAAAAGCAGATTTGGAGAAAGTTGGGTGAGAGTGTTGAGAGTAAGCACGTTGGTTGCATGGTGGCTCTGTGTTTAGCACTGCTGCCTCACAGCACCAGGACACGTGTTTGATTCCAGCCTTAGGTGACTGCCTGTGTGGAATTTGCACATTCTCTCTGTGTCTGTGTGGGTTTCCTCAGCGTGCTCCCACAGTCCAAAGATGTGCAGGCTAGGTGGATTAGCCATGTTAAATTACCTGTAGTGTTAAGGGAGAGGTCGATTAGGTGGGGTTTAGGTCTGGCTGGGATGCTCTGAGGTTTGATGTGGACTTGTTGGGCTGAAGGACTGTTATGGTTCCAGAGTGCTGAGCTGCTGGAGATAACAAGGTCTAGAACTGGATGAACACAGCAAGCCAAGCAGCAAAGGAGCAGGAAGTCCGATGCCTCAGGCCTAGATACCCTTCTTCAGTTTTTGATCAGGCTGTTTTTAAAATTGGTTTAACGAGACTGCACCATTCCTAGAAACACTGCAATACCAGGATGATGCATGGAGAGGACAGAGCAAGCTCCTGTTCCAAAAATCGGTTTAATATAGGGTCCTTAAGTAAAGAACATATCTGATATTAAAGCTGATAAGAACTCTTTTTTATTTGAAAAAATATACTTTATTCATAAGATGTACAAAAAAAACACATTCATACACCTACCCAGTCATGCAAGCTGCTCTGGGTTTCCCAGGGCGTACGTACACCAACTAAAGGGGGAAAAAAAACAAAGCAAGAGAATATACACCGGCAGTGTTCACCCCGCACAGTCCCTGTTGGCCCCCTGACCAGTTGGGGAAGGCGCCAGCTGGGCCCAGTTACCAGATCGGGCACTTTTTTCTGTTCTGGACGAGGGGTTTCTTAGGGTGGTCCTTCCCCACCGCGCCATTGGTGGTGGCTGCCCCAGGCTTTAGTGCCTCCCTCACCACGTAGTCCAGGACCTTGGAGTGCGCCAGTCTGCAACATGCGGTCGGGGTCAGTTCTTTCAACTGACAGACCAGCAAGTTGCGGGCAGACCAAAGAGCGTCTTTCACCGCATTGATGGTCCTCCAGGCACAGTTGATGTTGGTCTCGGTGTGCCTCCCAGGAAACAGCCCGGAGAGCATGGACTCCCGTGTCACGGAGTTGCTCGGGATGAACCTCGACAAATACCAGTGCATCCCCCTCCAGATCTCCTGTGCGTAGGCACACTCCAGAAGGAGGTGATAGACAGTCTCGCCGCCCACCCCGCCACAGCTGCGTCGAGGGCAGCGTGCAGTGGCGCAGAGATTCCGGGCGTGCATAAAGGATCTCACTGGCAGAGCCCCTCTCACCGCCAGCCAAGCAACGTCCTTGTGCTTGTTTGAAAGTTCTGGCGATGAGGCATTCTGCCAAATGACTTTGGTAGTCTGCGTGGGGAACCACATGACAGGATCCACCCTCTCCTTTTCCCGAAGGGTCTTGAGGATACTACGTGCTGACCACTGCCAGATGGCCTTATGGTCAAAGGTGTTTCCTTTCAAAAATTTCTCCATGAACGACAGGTGCTACAGGACGGTCCAA
Organism: Stegostoma tigrinum; assembly: GCF_030684315.1. Taxonomy (NCBI): domain Eukaryota; kingdom Metazoa; phylum Chordata; class Chondrichthyes; order Orectolobiformes; family Stegostomatidae; genus Stegostoma; species Stegostoma tigrinum. Next base: position 826,077 of record NW_026728069.1, read on the forward strand.
CGACTCGGAGCATTCTGCGGCAATGAGGCCAGGCGCATCCTTCGCAACACCGGGGACAGGTAGAACCTCAGTAAGTAGTGACACTTGCTGTTTGCGTACTGAGGATCAACGCACAGCTTGATGCAGCCACACACAAAGGTAGCCATCAGGGTGAGGGTGGCGTTCTGTACGCCCTTTCTCCCCATTTTCCAGGTCTTTGTACATGGTGTCCCTGCGGATCTGGTCCATCCTCGATCCCCAAATGAAGTGGAAGATGGCCCAGGTGACCACAGCGGCGCAGGTCCAGGGAATAGGCCAGGCCTGCGCCACATACAACAGTACCGAAAGCCCCTCGCACCTGACAACCAGGTTCTTACTCGTGATGGAGAGGGACCGGAACGTCCACCTGCCCAGCTCCTGCTTCAGTTTGGTGATACGCTCCTCCCAATTCTTAGTGCACGCCCCAGCTCCACCGAACCAAACACCCAGCACCTTCAGGTAGTCTGTCCTGATGGTGAAGGGGATGAAGGAGCAGTCGTCCCAGTACCTGAAGAACATGGCCTCGCTCTTACCCCTCTTGACTTTGGCCGCAGATGTCCAACAGCCTACTCACCGACCGATGATCTGTGCAGAAGACGGCGACGTGGTCCATGTACAGGGAAGTCTTGACCTGAAGGCCTCCGCTGCCTGGGATAGTCACGCCCTTCAGGCTCACGTCCTTCCTGATGGATGCAGCGAAGGGCTCCACACAGCACATGAACAAGGCAGGAGAGCGCGGGCAGCCACGCCTGACTCCAGATCTGACGGGAAAACTGTCCAATTCCCACCCGTTGATCGAGACTGCGCTAACGAAGTTTGTGTAGAGCAGCCAGATCCAATTGCGGATGCCCTCCCCGAACCCCAATTTGGAGAGGACGTTCCTCGTAAGCATGAGGCCCCCTGTTGAAGGCCTTCTCCTGGTCCAGTCTGACGAGGCAGGTGTCCACCCGCCTGTCCTGCACGTAGTCGATTGTATCCCTGATGAATGCGAGGCCCTCGGCGATCTTCCTGCCCGGCACAGCACAGGTTTTGTCAGTGTGAATCAGCAACTCCAGGACAGACCTGACCCGGTTGGCTATGACCTGGGCCAGGATTTTGTAGTCCACGTTCAATAGTGAAATGGGACACCAATGCTTAATTTCTTCCCTCTCCCCCTTCCTTTTGTAAATGAGGGTTATGAAGCCCTTCCCCATGGACTTGCACATTTCCCCTGCCTGAAGCGCATGATCGTACACCTCCAGCAGGTCCTAGCCGACCAGGTCCCACAGAGCGGAATAGCGCTCGACCGGTAAGCCGTCGCTCCTGGGAGTCTTATTCCTCTCCAAGTACTTGAGGGCTCTGGTCAGCTCGTCCAGGGATGTCTGCCGGTCCAGCCACTCCCTCGTTTGCCGTCTAAGACCTCCGTGATAGACAACAGGAGCAACTCGGAGGCCGTGCTAGCCGTGGGCTTCGCATCATACGGTCTGGCATAGAAGGATCTGCTAATCCTCAAAATGTCGGGCCGAGACGATGTCACCGAGCCGTCGTCCTCCTTCAGCCAGCTGAGCACAGAGTTCTCTTTGTGCACCTTCTGAAAGAAGAAGCGCGAGCACATCCTGTCCTGCTCCACGGAGCGGACCCTGGACTGGAAGATTACTCTGGAGGACTCCGCGGCGAAGAGCGAAGCTTGCTGGCACCTCACCTTGCGGAGGTCCTCCGTGACATCGACCCCCATCGACTGCAGAAGGAGCAGGTTCTGCGTCCTTTCCTGGAGTCGCGACAGCTTTCCCCGCCTCTCTCTCACCTTCCGAACACCCTTGAGCACAAATAACCTCTTGATGTTCTCCTCCACTGTCTCCCACCCGTCGCCCAGAGACTCAAGGAGGGGTTTCATGGTTCTCCAACCAGCGTACTCCCTCTTAAGCTCCTTGACGTTCTCTGGGGTCAAAAGAATCGTGTTGAGGTTCCACACCCCCTTGCCGGCCTGCTGGTCATCCTGTAAGTGACAGTTGGCCAGCAGGAGGCAGTGGTCAGAGAACAATACTTTGAGCGGATAGACCCGTGTGGCTGCGACCAGGTGTATCTCTGCTGCGCTCCGTCTGCAGGGGTGCTGAAGACATTGAGCAGCTTGGCGTCCTTCACTGTGCCCAGCAGGAATCTGGACGTGGCGTCCAGTTTACTCTCCCCACCCGCAGTCCCCACGCTGGATCTTCCATCTGCATCGATGATGCAGCTGAAGTCTCCACCGAGAATGACTGGCGTGGATGTAGCCAGCAGGGGTGGAAGCTGCTGCAGGATGGCCAACTGCTCACTCTGTACCGCTGGGGCCCACCAGCACGCTTTCCTCCTTGCCTTCCGGACTGTTGTCCACTCCCCTGGATCAACTGTGCCTCGTCCATCGACTCCGGGTTGTCAGGGGTGGGGGAAAGCGGGGCCTGCAGGGGCGCTTTGCTGGCCTCGAGTCCATCCTGCGTGGCTGGTCCCTCCTGCACGACCTGGCCCTCCTGCACAGTAGGACAAAGGTCTTTGCATGGGCCTGGTGCCTGCCTCTCCTCCCGGTGGGTGGTGGCTTGCCCCACATTGCCCCTGCTAACGAACTGGGCGTAGGTGGTCCCCCGCTGCGGTCACGGCCGGTAGCTGTAGCCCGCTTCCCTGCAAAGGTTGCAGCTTTTTTCCTTTGGGCAATCCTTTGCAAGGTGTTCCTCCTCCTTGCAGTTCCTGCAGATGGTGACTTTGCAGTCGGCCGCCACGTGACCTGACCTACCACAGGCATGGCAGACTTTGGGTTGCCCTGCATAGGTCAGGTAGTCCTTGCTCTGACCAATTGCGAAGCTGGCCGGTGGGTGTATGATGTTCCCGTCCACGCCCATCCTTGGCATCACCGTGACCTGCCTCTTACTTGTCCAGATCCTGAAGGGGTCCAGGATGTTGGTCAGGTCCCGTTCCACCTTCACGTACCTTCCAAGGAAGGTCAGGACATCAGCTGCTGGCACATGCGGGTTGTACGTGTGTACAGTCACCATACGTCTCCTCTGCGCTGGCATCACGAACAGTGGGACAGCGGTCAATGCAGAGAGGGGGCCCTCACCTCCTTTCTCCTTGAAAACCTCCAGGAAGTGCTCACAAAGCTTGGCGCTCCTGAAGGTTACATCGTAAAATCCTCCTCCAGGGAAATCCTGCAGGCAGTAAATGTCCACAGCAGCAAACCCACAACAGTCCAACAGGACCCTCTTCACACAGAAGGTGTGGTCCACAGGTGCACCTTCATCCACCTTCTTTGCGGAAACGTGGATGGTGTTCCGGACCCCCTGACGCAGGGCATGAGCACTTGCTGCAGCCTTCACTGCAGGTTTGCTGCTCCCCTGAACCAGCATTAGGCCAAAGCCAGCATTAAGATCCACCGGTTACAAGGGTGCACAATCAACCTGACATCTTCCTTCCACCTCCTACACAGTCACTCTCTCCTCTTCTCAGTCCACAATGATAAGAACAGGTATAAACACACCCTTGATCTTAGCCAATAACGGCCAACAAGCAATGCCATTGTAATACTGGACTACCTTAGGTCCCAGTTACCTTCCATATTTTCCATCAGCCTGACTGAGTGCAAAGACTTGTAAATCACTGCTGACAGTTTTTACTGTTGTTCCCGTACTCCTGGGTTTCCTAACCGGGGAAAACCGACAGTCGGTTTACACCAGTACTTTTTCAAGACCTTTTCTATAAAAATCTCTTCGCAATGAATGTAGATCATTGGAAATGTACCAATCAGATGAGGTGGAGCATGTCACTAACAAACCCCATCAACCAACTCCGTGACGACCGGAGGGTCAGTGAGATTGCAGCAACAATTGGTACAGAACCGCCCACTCAGAGAATGACCCAGCACAGAGGAAGGTACTTCAGCCTGTCACTGTCTGCATCAGCAGACTTCACCAGTCCCACCCACCATGGTCTTACCGATGCCCTATAAATCTCTCATCATTCAACTCTTTCCTGAGGCTCACAAATGATTCTGCTTCCAGCGCCCTCTCAGGCAGTGCACAGCCGGCAGGAACCACTCGCTGAAGACATTGGGTCTATCTCCCTCGATAAATATGACTCTTCATTGCAAAAAAGGCAAATCACCACCCCTTCCCTCCAAAACCATCCCACCCCATCTGTTTCTTTGGAATGTGTAACTGCCTGCAGTGTCAATGTGCCTGCAGTTGTAAAAGAGTCTGATTTTGTGCTGTTCAATTCTGCGCACTAAACAAACTGAACTGTTAGCCATGCAAAAAATGCCTGCCTCTTCCCAAATCAAATTGAAGCAAATACTTGAAACAAATTCTAATTCTGATCAAGTAATATCACTGTCAGGAAGTACTGGATCACAATTATAAACATAATTTCTTAGACTAATCCATCTGATCTGGAATATATTGAACTCTGGTTCCCAAGCCACTCCAACATTCCTCACATCACTCCCATCCCTTCATGGATGGTGGATATTAAGTTCAGTGCATTGAATAAGTCACAAATGGTTTGGCTTCGACTCCAAACATTCCAATTACAATCTGGTAATTTAGAATTGCAAATTAAGATCCAAGAGCTGGAGAGATATAAAGGATGGAAACAGACTGATTGCTGCAACTTCATGAAGTGTGAAGCTGGATGAACACAGCAGGCCAAGTAGTATCTCAGGTGCACTAAAAGCTGACGTTTCGGGCTTAGACCCTTGATCAGAGAGGGGGATGGGGAGAGGGTTCTGGAATAAATAGGGAGAGAGGGGGAGGTGGACCGAAGATGGAGAGAAAAGAAGATAGGTGGAGAGGAGAGTATAGTTGGGGAGGTAGGGATGGGATAGGTCAGTCCAGGGAAGACGGACAGGTCAAGGAGGTGGGATGAGGTTCGTGGGTAGGAAATGGAGGTGCGGTTTGGGGTGGGAGGAAGGGATGGGTGAGAGGAAGAACAGGTTAGGGAGGCAGAGACAGGCTGGGCTGGTTTTGGGATGCAGTGGGGGGAGGGGATGAGCTGGGCACATCCCCTCCCCCCGCTGCAACCAGCCCCGCTCATCCCCTCCCCCCACTGCATCCCAAAACCATCCCAGCCTGTCTCTGCCTCCCTAACCTGTTCTTCCTCTCACCCATCCCTTCCTCCCACCTCAAGCCGCACCTCCATTTCCTACCCACTAACCTCATCCCACCTCATTGACCTGTCCATCTTCCCTGGACTGACCTATCCCCTCCCTACCTCCCCACCTATACTCTCTCCACCTATCTTCTTTTCTCTCCATCTTCAGTCCACCTCCCCCTCTCTCCCTATTTATTCCAGAACCCTCTCCCCATCCCCCTCTCTGATGAAAGGTCCAGGCCTGAAACGTCAGCTTTTAGTGCTCCTGAGATGCTACTCGGCCTGCTGTGTTCATCCAGCTTCACACTTTATTATCTTGGATTCTCCAGCATCTGCAGTTCCCATTATCTCTGATTGCTGTAACTTGTCTATTCGGACCAGATATCCTAAATTATTTTACTCCCATTTGCCAGCATTGGGCCCGTATCCCTCTGTCCCCTTCCTATTCATTTACCAATCCTGATGCTCTTTAAAAGCTGAGATTATACCGCCTCCTCCATACATGCAGCATTCTCTAAATGTAAAACTGTCCCTCAGGTCCCTTTTAAATCTTTCGCCTCTCAACTTAAACCCTTGCTGTCAGGTTTGGATTTCTTTCCCTGAGGAAAATATATTGGCAATTCACCCCATCCAAGTCCTTCATGATTTTATAAACCTCTATAAGGTCACGCCTCAGCCTTTGACGTTCCAGGGAATCAGCCCCGGCCTATTCAGCCTCCTCTCCCTGTAGCTCAAACCATTCAATCCAAGCAGCACCCTTGTAAATCTGTTTTTTTTCTGAAACCTTTCAACTAAACAACTTAACTGTAGCAGGGATATTATAACTGAGTGCAGTATTCTAAAAGTGGCAATGTTCTATACATCTGCATCGTAACATCCAAACTCCTACACTGAACACATTGATCAATAAAAGCAAGCATGCCAAATGCCTTCTTCGCCACCCTGTCTAACTGTGGCTCCGCTTTCAAGGAACTATGCATCTGCACCCCAATGCCTCTGTTTGGTGACACTCCCCAAGGCCCTACCATTAAGTTATAAGTACTGCCCTACCAGTTTCCCTTACCAAGTTGCAACACCTCACATTTATCTAAGCTCTATCTGCCTCTCCTTGGCCCATTGGCCCATCTGATCAAGGTCCCGTTGTATTCTTGAGATAACATTCTTCACTGTCCCGAACAACATGAATTTTGGGGCCATCTGCAAACTTACTAACCATCCCTCCTATGCTTCTATCTAAATGATTTATATAAAATTATGGATAAGCAGTGTCCCAGCACTGATTTTTGTGACACACCCCAGGTCACAGGTCTCCAGTCCGATATATAACACTCCACCATCACTCTGTGCCTCCTGCCTTCAAGCCAGTTTTTGATCCAAACCACTAACTTCCACTGGATTCCATGTGATCTAAGCAGTCTACCACGAGGAACCTTTTCAAACACCTTTCCGAAGTGCATCCTAACAATGTTTACCCTCTCTGCCTTCATCAACTTTCTTTGTCACCTCTGCAAAATCCTCAAGTTAGTGGGACATGATTTACACCACACCAACACCAGAATCAGATAATTGAGAACAGCACGTGAAGCAAAATATGTACATGAGATAACAAAGCGTGGAGCTGGATGAACACAGCAGGCCAAAAAGCCCACAGCCTCCACAGCCAGCAGCCCCAGAGGAGACAGCCACGCTGAGTCCTGCCGAGTTTGCACCATCCCCCCTAGACCTCCCCCTCACTGAGGTCAAATGGTCAATCCTCAAGAGGGGGCTCACCTTTATCCCCCTCCACACACACATCAATGAATACCACTCACGTTTGGACATCGAGCAGTTTTTCGGCTGCCTTCACCGCTCCAACTATTTTCTCCTCTCTCCCTCTTTGATCCGCCTCTCCCTATTTATTTCAGAACCCTCTCCCCATTCCCCTTTTCTGATGAAGGGACTAGGCCCGAAACATCAGGGTTCGTGCTCCTAAGCTGCTGCTTGGCCTGCTGTGTTCATTCAGCTCCACACTTTGTTATCTCGGATTCTCCAGCATCTGCAGTTCCCATTATCTCTGATACAAAATGTGTACATTACTGGTTAAAAATACTGAAATAATTTCATTGTCTTCAACTTTAAAATCAAATGCTGGAGTCTGCAGCTCAGAAGATATCAGTACAACTGGGGTCAGAGGAAACCCACAGTTCATGAAATGCCCATGAATTAAGGTGATGCCACTAAGCAATTGCCTGTGTGTGATAACATCTCTCACTTGAACACAGAGCATTCGGGTCTGCACAAACAGCTGGTGTGCACAAAGGACGTGAGGGTCTGTGCCGATTGAAAGGAGATTGATCAGAATGACTCAAGAACTGAGGGATATTAGTTGTAAGCTCAGGTTGGAGAAAATGAAGTGTTCTGCACAACGTAAAGGAGACTGAGATGATCTTTGACAAAGGTGTCTAGGTTTATGACAGATTTAGATAAGGTAGGTAAATAGCAGCTGTTCCTCTTCACTGATCGTAAAAAAAAATTAGAAACAGAGATTTCAGATATTGGGCAATAGTTACTGGGAGATGAAAGGAAGGAACTTAACATTACTTTTATTTGACTCAATACTGACATTCAAAGACCAATAATATCCAGTGCTGATCTGCAAATCCTTTTCTAACACTCTGAAGCTCTGAAATTCATTTCCTTCATCTGCTCAAACACTGTACTGCAAAACAAAAACTTTGCTCCTTATTGAAACATGCAGGTTTTTTGGAGGATTAACAGGTTGCTTGCAGAAAGATTGGTTCCCTTCTCGGACAGTCTAGGACCAGAATACCTCATATCAGAGTGGGGTTTCATATTTAAACCAGAGATGAGGAAGAAATTATTCTCTCAGACAGTTGTGAATTGGTGGAATTCTTTGCAGCAGAGGTTTGTTGTGACTGGGTCAATAAGTATATTTAAGGCTGAGATCGACAGATCTTTAAGCAATAAAGGTATCAAGGATTATGGGGAAAGACAACAAAGTGCAGATCAGACTGAATCTCATTGAATGGTAGAGCAGAGGTGATGGTCTGAATGGTCTCTTTCTGTTTGTAAACTCAATGGTCTTGAAATGAGGCTGCAAAACTCTCCGCAGTAAAATGTGCAAAATGAAAAATACATGGAACCCTTCAGAAAGCTGAACCAAGGTGAGACATGGAAAGGGCAACACACAAATGATAGTCAATGTGGCTGATTGATCCGGAGTGATCTGTTTACCACGGTAAACAGGAAAACTGGTCTTCAGCTCTCACATTGAGCTCGACTCAAAGTTTTGGCAAAGATCTATAGCTCAGTTTGTGGGTGAGTTGTTGACTTGTTCGCCGAGCTGGCTTGTTCTTGCTCAGATGTTTCATCACCATGCCAAGTGACATCAAAAGGAGAGCCTCCGTTGAAGCAGTGTTTTTCTCCTCTGCTTGGAATTTATACTGTTTGCTCCGTTATGGTGAGTAGTGTCATTTCTGGTTTTGATCTGTGTGGGTTTGTATAGGGGTCCAATTCTTTATGTTTGCTGATTGCATGATGGCTGGAGAACGATGCCTCTAAGAATTCCTGTGCATGTCTATGTTTGGCTTGGGCTACTATGGTGACCTTGTCCCAGTTGAACTAATGGCCTTCATTGTCTGAGTGTCTCGATATGAAGGAGAGTTTGTCATTCCATTTTGCTGCTGGTTGAAGTTTTTGAATTCCAGTGTCTAGTTTCATTCCTGTCTGTCCGATGTAATGTTTACAGTCGTAATTGCATGGTATTTTGTAAACCACATTGGTTCTGCATGTTGTGGGAATGGGATCTTTAATTCTTTTAAGTTATTGTCATTGAGTGGCTGTGGGCATGTCGGCCACCATGATTCTGAGTGGGCTGCGGGGTCTTGTCGTCACTTGCAATATATTCTTGATGTATGACAGTGTGGCCAGTGTGTGAGGGCGTACTGTGTCCTTCTATTGTTGCCTGTTTAACATCGGCAGCCTCACCAAAATTCCCTCACACAAGGTATTGCTGCAGAAGACCAGATAATCCCAGTTCCCAGGCCTGGAATCAGAGCCTCAGTAGCCCAGCCGCGAAGATACAACGGGAAATGGGGGATGGCAATGAGCGCACAGGGCTACTCTGTAGTTCCTATTACACAATCGGTGAGTGTGTCGTCCTTCTACGATGGTACAGAGGTGCGTAAAATGCCGAGGCTGTGAGCTTCAACCTCACCCAGAGATGCTTTTATTGACACGGAGCAGGGATTATTGGGTCATTGGGCTGTGGGAAATATCACAGAGCAATATTGGTCAAAACAGAATTTGAAAAAGGACGAACTTCTTTTGTTGGATCTTGAACTGTCCCAGGGAAATGTCTCAATTATCAACCATATTAGAGATTGCTCTCCCATCCGCTGAGAGACTCCCCCTGCCTGTTAAACTCAATATTTGTATGTCTATCTCTGTGTCTTTTAAAATTTGATTTTTATTTCATATCCACGACCTTTTCATTGGAACCAGTTGAATTTTCATGTGTTTGACACCATTATGGAGAGGAAGTGAAAAAACCTGTAGCTGTGGGGTGTGACAATGGAAGGCAGAAGGGTGAGAAAAGGATGATCAAGAGAGTGGGGAACGATGATAGCCTTCAGATGAATTTGAATGTCATAGTTCACAATCCAGGGAAAGTTATCACCCACAGATAAATAACAATGAGAAATATAACAAAGACAGAATTTGCTGGTGAAACTCAGTAAGTCTGACGGCATCTGCGGAGAGAAAGCAGGGTTAATGTTCCCAGTTCAGTGACCCTTCTTTGGAATGAGGGAAGTAACTGTTGGTTTAGCGTTTACCAAAAGTTCAGTCAAATTATGCCTCTGCCCACCTGTGTGGGTTGCTGGTCTGCTTGGCCCCTTTGACATTGTGTGCCTGTTAGTCATACATTTGTGTGCGCTTGTGGGGGCGGGGGGTGGTGTAGAGGGAGCATGCTGGGCCCATTACCCAGATGGTCACTGGATTGAAACCATTCTCTGCTGCTTACAACAAATTGATGTTTGTTAACAGCTAAGTTAATTTTGCTCACATTGTCTCTGCATCAGCTTCTTGCTGTCAGTAACCACTTCAATCTACATTTAAAACGCATTTATCCTGACATGGACACACACTGTAAATGTTACAAACATGCACCAGCTGGTACTTTTTCCTTTCACTCAATCCCTTTCTCAACAGGAACCAACACCGTTGTGATGGTCCAAATGGCCTTCTCCTGTTCTCTGTCACTCTGGGATGATCTGAACAGTGAAAGTTATCCTCTACAGTAAGGCAATACAGCGGACAGATAGCAGTGCAGTGGTGATAATCCCTGGGGACTGAGACACAGCAGCTGCTGGAGTTTGAATTCAATGAATAAAATCTGGAAAGTAAACATGAATTTCAGGAATAGAGGCCGTGACTTTAATTTCCTGAAATCCTATTCATTCATGTCCCTTTGGAAGGGAAGTCCTTGCATGGTCTGGCATACAAGTGACTTGAGGCCCACAACAACATGGTTGACCCCTATCTGCCCTCTGACATCAGTTCAAGGTAAATTAGGGATGAACAACAAATGCTGTCCTGACCAGCAATACCCACATTCTATGGGAGAATAAGGAAGAACAAAAACACATTCACAACAAGAAAAAAAAAATAGGCCTTCTATCTGCATTGACTCGAATTCACCAGATCGCCCAATCTGGACAGAGACAAGGACACCCACAGCACAGAGAAACCGGGGAACTGTGCGGACTGAGGGAAGGATTCAATTACCCACTGAGGTGGAAACTCATTTACTCAGGTGTACTGGGGCGAGGTTGTTCACCAGTCCCATGTGTGGGAGGGGATCATTCAGAAAAATAAAATCCGGAGCCACCCACAAATTCATATATAGTTATACTCTGCTGTTATAGCTGCTGCGAATTCCCACCTAAGAAGGAACCATATCTGGATACCTGTTTCGAGTGGAAATCTGAGGGTTACTCGACCTGAAAGGTTATCTCTGTTTTCTCTCCACAGATGCTGCCAGTTCTACTGACCTTTCCAGTAATTTCTGTTATTTATTTGTTTCTGATTTACAGCAATTGCAGTCCATTCAGATTTTAATACGGTGGAGTTCCATTGTTTTCTGATGTACAACCATCATTAAAACCTAGTTGTAGAACCCATAATTTAGAATAAATATTAATGTAGTTGTCCATGATGAAGAAAACCGTGGACTGCAGGGAGTTATCAATTAAGTGGAAAGATAAAATGGTGAACGGAATTGAATCCGGAGAAGTGAGTGATAATGAATTCAGGGAGACTGAACTATGAAAGTGAGGAATAGTTAGTGGTGTAGAGGAACAAACAGACCTTGGAGTGAACATTCACAAATCCCTGAACATGGTTGAACAGGAAGATCAGGTGGTTGAGAGGGTTTGACGTATTTTGTATGCACATTATTCAGCTGATAGTTCCAATTCAGTTTCTCATCAATATTAGCACCCAGGATGATAATAGTGGGAAGTTCCATAAAGATAAACCCAGTGAATGTCACTTGGCTGTGGTTAGATTCTCATTTCTCAGATTTGGTCATTATTTGTTGGTACTTGTTGGTGCAAATGTTCTTTGTCACATGGCAGGCTCACTTCAATGTTGTCCAGGCATACTGCATTTAGATATCTACTGCATCAGTATCCAAGGAGCCACAAATGGTGCTAAAGTATTACACAAGCATCAGCAAACATTCCCACTTCTGACGTTACGGCGCAGGGAAGGTCATTGATGAAACAGCTGAAGGCGGTTGGGACTAGAACCTGATCCTGAGGAACTCCTGCAGCTGAGACGATTGCCTTCCCACAATCACAAGCCTCCCCTTCTGTATTCAGTATTATCAAACCAGGGTGAAGTAGGGTAAGGAGGGTAAGAGAATGTACATTGGAAACAGAGAAGGAAAAGGAGCAGAACTTTAAAACACAGAACAAGTAGAAAATAAACTTGTCCAAGCAGTGCAGCACAAGGTAACTGTCAAATACAACCTTATCAGGTCAGAGTTATTGTTGCTCCGACAGTTTAACTGCAGGTCCATAACAGTGAACCATCAACAGTTACTTAGGGCTCAGAAACTATCTGTATAGCTGAAGATAGTCACGTAAGTGTTACTCACCCAGCTGTGAGCTGACGCTGGGATAGAGAAGCTCTGAAGATAATGTGGAAGTGGAAGTTCTGTTGAAATTAGAGAACTCAGAACTTTGTCAGAAACTGAACAGCAACCTGTTTTTGTAGTAAGTAACTGACAATTTATTTTATATCAATGTTACATGCAACCACTCTGACGTGAAAATGCCTTCATATGCTGTTTTGAACTGTAAAAGGTGTCGAGTCTCCGAGCTAGACTTAGAGAACTCTTCCGCATGTATGTGGCACAAGTCTGATTAAATTCACCTTGTTTCGATTTACTGAAATCTGAAGATGCAAGCTTTTCAAAAACCAGCTATCCAAGGAAGAATAATATTTTCTGGTTCCTATTGAATTTAGCATTGTCATGACTCCTTAATACAATGCTCTGTCAAATGGAGCCTTAAGATAGGGGATAGTCCCTCTCACATTTGGAATTGAGCTGTTTGGTCCATGTTTGCACTAAGAATGTCGGGAGGACAGGAGATGAGTGGCCCTTGCTTAACTCAAACTGAGATCCATGACTATGACATTATAAAGCAAGAGCTGTTTGATGTTATGGTTGTCACCCTGTTTTGACTGCATTTACATACTGACAGGCCAGACAATTGACTGAAGGCTTGTCCACTTAGACCACATGTATGGTTTCTCTTTACTGTGAATGACACTTGCTCCTTCCATGTTCAAAGCTCTTGAGAATTAAGTGTTCCTGGCAGTTCTTGATCCAGTGTTTGAGTTGAGCTGCCTGTCAGTAAATGCGCCCTTTCCAAATCCCTGGAAAAATAAATTTAAAACAGTTACAAGTAGAATGAAAGCTGCTGGATTGTCATCTGGATCATTAAAAAACTGCAGAAGCTGTAAATCAGGAACGAAAAATAAGTTTGCTCTTAAAGCTCAGCAGGTCTGGCAACATCTGTGAATGAAAAAAAACAGAGTGAATGTTTCGGGTCTGGTGACCCTTTCTCAAGTTCAAAGGAAGGGTCACTGGACCCGAAACATTAACGCTATTTTTTTCTTCACAGATGCTGTCAGACCTGCTGAGCTATTCCACTTGGAACACTTGATATTTTTGAAAGGACAGAAGATGAAAAATACAGGACAAATCAGGCTGTGGGAACTGGCTTAAGAGCCAGTCATTATTTGTGCAGAGCCACGGGAGTGGGAGTTTGAGTGAGACCACAACAATGCTGTCGGTGTAACAATACAAACTGTACAATGATCTGATCATAACCTGTGTCAGTCTGTAACTGGATACGTGTAAATAACCTAAGCTTGCTGAAAATGCATTCCTGCAAGCAGGTGGGAATTCACGGGCCACCTTCAGATAATTAATTCCCCCATTTGCACTGGTGAGATTTGTATTTGGAATATCGTGTTCAGTTCTGGTCACCCTACTTAAAGAAGGTTGTTATGAAACATTTCAGGGCAGATTCAGTGGACAAAAACCTGGAATAAGTGGATTGCCATAAAAGGAAAATCTAGAGGAAAATCTAGACATTTTCGGCCTGTATCCTCTGGAGTTTTGAAAAGAAAGAGGAGACTAAATTGAAACATGAAAGATCCTGAGGGGACATGACCAGATGCATGGTGAAAACGTGGTCCCTCTTCTGGGAGGATCTAGAACTGAGGGTCATTGTTTAAAGGTAAGTGTGAGTCCATTTGAAATAGTGAGGAACATTTCTTTTCTCTGAGGGCTGAGACCTTTGTGATTCCCTTCATCAAAAGGCAGTGGATGCAGAATCTTTCTATTTAAAAAAAGGCAGATTCTTGCTGACCAAGACGATGAAAAATATTCTGAGATATGCAGGCACATAGCGCTGAGCTTGAAATTAGATCAGCAGTGATTTTATTGAGTCGCAGAGCAGGTTTGAGGGGCCGAGTGGCCGACACTTGTTCCTCGTGCCTTTGTTTGAATAAACCGCAGGACAAAGAAACTTGAGTCTTGTCTGATTCCTGTGGGTGAGGGGGGTTCAGGGTTTGAGCTCCCACTTCACTCACCCAGTGGATTAGTTCCTCTCTACACCCCAAACAGCTTCAATTAACATTAATTTTTTTTCAATCACATCAGCTGTCATCCTTCTAACTTTCAGGGAATACATCATTCCTAGTGGGATGATGCATTTTAAATCGGAGTAGAGAACACACAAATTAGGAATCAAGAGTTGTCCATTCTGCCCCTCGAGCCTCAAAAAGGTCAAAGCTGATCTATTTATGCTTCGATTCCACATTAGCACTTTGCCTCAATAGTTTTTTAAAAAAAAAACATCCTGTGGGCATTGCTGGCTGAGTTTAGTTGTCATGGAGAAGGTGGCAGCGATCTGCCTTCATGAACCACTATAGTCCATGAATGGTAGGTGGACACATAATGCTGTTAGGGAGAGAATTCAGGATTTTGACCCAGCAATACATTTCCAAGTCAGGATAGTGAGTGGCATGGAGGGAATTCACACCCAACACAGAGTCTACAGCACGGAAAAAGACTCTGCTGGCTCTATCTGATCTTGACACTATCTTGCAAGTACTCTGTTATTCCATCTTTTATAGCTGACCCGAACATATTTTGCCAACCAACAATTTTATGCAAATTCCCTGTTTTCTTTCTGACTCCCTTCTTACATATTGGGGTTACATTAGCTATCCTCCATTCCATAAAAACTGACATTCTATAGAATTTGGAGGATAACCGCTCGTGCATCTGCTATTTCTACTGCCACTTCCTAAGGTACTTTGAGATGAAGGTTATCAGTCTCTGGGGATTTATCTGCCTGTTATCACATGAGATTTCCCAATATCATTTTCCTACTAATACTGATTCCACCTTCCCATTAGACCCTGAGATCCCCTTAATTTTGGGACATTATTTGTATCCTCCTTATTGAAAACCTCAGACATATCTAATTGGTCTGCCATGTCTTTGTACCCCATTATAAATTCACTGTTTCTGCTTGTCAGGAGAGCCCATATTCTTCGTGACCAGTCTTTCACCACCAATCTTCAACTAAGAGTTTAATGATGATCATGAAACCGTTGTTGATCATCAGGAAAAAAAAAGTCTGGCTCACAAATATCCTTCAGGGAAAGGAACTGTTATCCTTACCTGGTTTGGTCTGTGTGTGACTCCAGCCGTACAGCAATGCAGTTGACACCTGATAGTCCTCTGGGCAATCACAGATGGGCAATAAATTCTGGACAAGCCAGCAAAGTCCGCATCCTGTGAATGAATATAAAACAAAATTCTATTGGGTGTATGGTCCCTGCAGCATGCACTCATGTTCTGTTTTCTCACTCTTATTAAATCCCTTTGTTTCCCTTTGCAGAAACCTAAACTGCTCCCAATCCTGTTGTCAGTTGTTTTATTCGCCTAATTGTGTATGCTGCTTCCTTAAATTTAATACCGGTTCATTTCCCTTTCTGTGCTGTGGTTTGATCATGTTTCCCATTTTGTTCTTATGCCAGGCTGCGATGAGTGACTTCCACAGCTTGCCCACGTCCTCTTTCAACATTTGCCATTATCCATTTCCCATCATCCATTTAAACACGATTCACCATTTATCACAAATAGCTCATGTCTCATATCATTTTAACTTCTTTCATTTAATTACAGGACCCAAGACTCAGAAACAACAATATCACTCTAGCTTTGTGAAGAATTCTATACTATTGTGGGCTCTCATCCTTAAGGGCCCATACTCAACGAGATTGTCAATTATTCCATCCTCATTATACAATATCCATCTGCTTCTTCAACATGTTAATTCATAAAATTGTACCATACAGACGCTAAGGAATTTTCCTGCACTGCATTGTTACAGTTGTGATTTGGGCAATTTATAAGTAGGTTGCAGTCACTTTATGCCTCATATCTCTCAATTCCACCCTGATGCCTTGCCTAAAATTACTGCAGCTTGGGGTCCATATGCAACACTAAGGTCATTTTCTGTCCATTGGTGTTTCTCAGCTCAACCCAAACAGACTCCACTTCACTACACCCTATATCCTGGCTCACATCAGTTTCCTGTTTTAATCAGCAGCTCCTGACAAATCCTTTTCCCTCTTTCCTGCCCAATCCATCTTCCTCAGACAACCCACTGATTCCAGGCTTCAATCTCCTAAACCTCCTCTGAGCCACTTTGAATAAAAGAACGGAAGGCCAAAACCTGCATACAGTATTCAAGATTTGGTCTGACCCCTTCCTTGTACAAATGAAGCAGAACATCTTTTCATTGATTATTATTTGTTGTCATAACAAGGGAGATGGCTTCGTAGCTTTCTGGGTTTCAGACAGGTCTTAATCAATTGGGGCAATGGGCTGGGGAATGGGAGATTGAATTTTATTTTGATAAATGTTTGTTTTACCACAACGCAATACTTCACAAAGGCAGGACTTACACAATTAATGGTTGGACTCTGGGTAGTGTCGTAGAGCAGAAAAAAATCTAGGGTTTCAGGTACATCATTCTTTGAAATTTGCATCATAGGTAGACAGGGTGGTTAGGAAGGCATTTAACACACTTGTCTTCATTGCTCAGGCCTTTTGAGGACAGGAGTTGGGAAGTGATGTTGGCGAGTCCTCTTCTGGAGGACAGTGTGCTGCTCTGGTCGTCCTGTTGTGGGAAGAATATTGTTAAACTGGAGTGGGTTTGGAAAAAAAAACTTACCAGGATATTGCCAGGAATGGAGGGGTTAAGTTATAAAAATACGCTGGATTGGTGGGAACTTCTTTCATGGGAAGGCAAGAGGTTGAGGGATGACCTTATGTAGGTTTAATAAAATAATGAGAGACACAGATAAGGAATAGCAAAAGTCTTTTCCCTCAGGTGGGGATTTCAAAACCAGGGGCATATTTTTTGAAATGAGAGGAGAAAGATTTTTTAAAAAGGCATGACGGGCATCTTTTTGTTTTATATAGAGTGTTCAGTATGTGGAATGAACTGCCAGAGGAAGTGATGGATGTGGGTAGTTACGATGTTTGAAAAACATTTAGATAAGGACATGAATTTGAATGGTTTGGAGCGAATATGGGCCAATCGCAGGAATTTTTTTAAATAAGGAAAACATTGCTGCTATCACCAGAAGAGATGTTTCTGAAAAATCATCCCATGAAAACATATGTTGAAATTAGAAATAAGAAATAAGGAAGGAACAATCACCTGATGGGATTGTACCACAGGCTTCCTAATTGTCAGAGGGAAACTGAGGAATAAATATGCAGAGAGATCTCAGATATGTGTAAGAATAGCAAGGTTATAATAGTTGGTGATTTTCAGTTTCCAAACATTTACTGGGACTGCCATTGTGTTAAAGGTTTAGATGGGGAGTATTTTCTGAAAAGCATTCAAGAAATGTTTCTTTATCAATAAATCGATGTTCCTATGGAAAAAGTAAGGCGTAGCAAGTGACTGAAGTGACAGTACAGGGAAATTCTGAGTCTTATGACAGAATTACTATCAGTTTTAAAACAATTATGGAACAAAATATGCCTTCCAGAAAAAGTAAAAGCTTTAATTGGAGTAAGGCAAATTTTAATGCTGTAAGAAAAGAACTTTCAACACTTCTGAGGAAGGATTAACAGACCCGCAACATTAACTCTGATTTGTCCTTCACAGATGCTGCCAGACCTGCTAAGCTTTTCCAGCAGCTTCTGTTTTTATAACTTTCAAAAGTTGACATGAGTCGACGGCAGGCATAAGGGTGTCTGATAAGTGGGGGGGGGGGGGGGGGGGGGCTTTCAAAAATGTGACAATTCAGATTCATTATGTCTCTGTGTCAGAGTGAAAGGTAAGGTTGGTAGGATTTGAGAACAATGGGTGAAAAAAGATACTCAGGTTTTAGTCAAGAATAAAAAAAATATAAATTAGTAGATATAAAAAAAAAACTTGGCTCAAATGAATCTCTTGAAAGTATAAACAGTGTTAGCGGCATTCTTAAACAGGAGATCAGGATGGCAAAAAGGCAACATGAAACTGCCATCGTTGATAAGCTTAAGAATAATTCAAAGAGTTTGTACAAGTGCATTAAAAGCAAGAGAGCACCGAGAGAGCAAGCAGGGCTCCATGAAGATGAAAGAGGTCAACTCTGTGTTCAGCATCAGGAGAGGAGAGAGATTTGAAAGGAATATATTGCATCAGGTTTTACTGTTGAGAAAGAAATGGAGGGGGGACAAGTCAGTGGTAGAAATATTTTGGTCTGAAAACAGTTCACGGAGATGGGGGAAGATTTTTAATGAATATTTCTCCTCAGTGTTTACTAAGCAGAGAATCATGGATGCTAAGGAAACAAGGGAAGCAAGTAGGGATGTTTTGGACCATTGAGGTGGCGTTTGCAGCCTTAAAGCACATTAAGGTTGATAATTCCACTGGATCTGATAAAGTCCATCTTTGGACACTGTGGGAGGCTGGGAAAGAAATTGCAGAGACCCTTGCAGAGATTTTTCCTTCATCTTTTCTCACGACTGAAATTCCAGAAGACTGGAGGGTGGCTAATGTTGTCCCATTGGTTAAGAAAGGTAACAAAGACCAGCCAGGGAACTACAGGCCAGTGAACCAGTGGTAGACAAGGAATTGAAGATGATATTCAGGGAGTGGATCAACCAAAGCTGGGATATTCAAAATCTGGTTAGGGATAGTCAGCTTGGATTTGTGCACAGGAATCATGTCTGACAATCTATTCAAGTTTTTTGAGGAGGTGAGCAAGAGGATTGATGAGGTTAGGGCAGCGAATGCTGTCTATATGGACTTTAGTAAGGCCTTTAACAAGGTCCCATATGGCAGCCTAGTCATGAAGGTTCGGTTGTGTGGGATCCAGGGAGAGTTAGCTCATGGGATTCGAAATTGGGTCGATGGTAGAAAGCATAGCGTGATGGCTGAACTTTGGTTCTCGGACTGGACGCCTGTGGCTAATGGTGTGCCACGGGGGTCGATACTGGGATCATTGTTATTTGTCCCTTACATAAATGATCTGGATGTGAATGTCAGTGGCATGATTAGTAATTTTGTATCATCTGCAAACTTAAGAGGTATCGTTGAGGTATCAAAAATTACAGGGGATTGTGATCAGATGGGGCAGTGGGCTGAGGATTGCCAAATGAAATTCAATACAGCTAAGCGTGAGGTGTTGGCATTTGGAAAGTTAAACCAAGGTAGGAGTTATACAGTGAATGGTAAGGTTCTGAGGAACATTGTGGAGCAGGGAAACCAAGAAGCACAAGTGCATAGTTGGTTGAAAGCAGCACAGGTAGACAGGGTGGTGAAGAAAGCTTTTGGCATGCTGGTCTTCTTCAGTCGATGCATTGCATTTAAGAGTTGGGATGTTATGTTAAAGATGGACAGATCATTGGTGAGGTCACACTTGCAGTGTGGTGTCCAGTTTTGGTCACCCTGTTACAGGAAAGGCATAGTTAAACTGGAAAGTGTGCAAAGAAGAGTTACAAGGATTTTGCTAGGAATTGTACGCAAGTTGTAAGGAGAGGTTGGCCAGGATTGGACTTTATTCCTTGGAATGGAGGAGAATGAGGGCTGACCTTACTGAGGTGAATAAAATCATGACGGGCATAGATAGGATGAATGCATGCAGTCTTTTTCCCTGGGATGGGGAATGGAAAACTAGAGTGTATAGATTTAAGGTGAGAGGGCGCAGATTTAAGGAGGATGTGAGGGGCAACTTCTTCACACAGACGGTGGTGCATATTTGGAATGGGCTGCCAGATAAAGTGATTGAGACAGGTACAATAGCAACGTTTAAAACACATCTGGGTAGGTACACAGATGGAACGTGTTTGGAGGGGGATATGGACCAAATACAGGCAGTTAGAAATTGCTGAGTGGGCACCATAGTCAGCACAGACCAGTTTGGGCCGAAGGGCCTGTTTCCATGCTGTATTACACTGACTTTGAACCTCCAGGTCCTGCTCTGGTGCTTCAAATCATGTTGTGGGAAGTTAAAGAGAAAACACGGGGCCCCTTTGCAGAAATATTTGTATCATCTATAATTACGCGCGAGGTGCCAGATGACTGGAGAGTGGCTAAAACTGTGCCTTTGTTTAAGGGACATAAGGAGAAGCCTGGGAGATGTAGACCTGAGTATGACTTTGGTTTTGGGTACGTAGTTGAAGGTAATTGTGAAATGCAGGAGTTATGTATTTGGAGAGTCAAGGAATGATTAGTTGATTGAGTTTTTTGGAGAAGTAGCAAAGAAGATTATTGAGGGTGGAGTGTTGGATGTAGTTTATTTCGACAAGACTAAAGCCTTTGACAAGGTTCCACAAGGTGGACTAAGTAGTAAAATTCGATCGTATGGGATTCAGGGGGAGCTTGTCAACTGGATACAAATATGGTTTAGTGACAGGACACAGGGACTGGTGGTGGAGGGTTGTTTATCAGACCGGATGCCTGCTCCCAGAAGTGTTCCACAGGGGTCAGTGCTCGCTCCAATTTTGTTTAGCTATATATAAAAAAAGCGATTTAGATGAGAATAGTGGAGACATGGGCAGTAGGTTTGCAGATGACACCAAAATAGGTAGGATAGTGGACAGCGAAGTAGGCTGTCCAAGATTACGAAGAGATCTTTATTCATAGGGTTAAGAGGCTGAGGAATGGCAAGTGGTGTTTAATTTGGATAAAAGCGAGGTATTTCATTTTGGTAAAACAAACAAGATCAGTACTTGTACAATTAAATGTAGGGCCTTGGGGTTAGTGTTGTCGAACAGAGAGACCTCAGGGTTCAGGCCCTTAATTCTTTGAGGTTGGCGTCACATGTAGAAAGGGTGGTTAAGTTGGTGTTTAGCCTGCTTGCCTTCACTGCTCAGACCTTTTGAGTATAGGAGTTAGGATGTTATGTTGAAATTGTGCAGAACATCAGTGAGACCTCTTCTGGAGTAATGTGTCCACTTCAGATCTCCTGTTCTTTGAAGGATATCATCAACCTGGGGAGGATTCAGCAAAGATTTAGCACAAAGTTGCCAGGAGTGGAGGTTGAGAATCATAACGAAAGGCTTGATCGGTTGAGGCATTTTTCCATTGCAGTCTAAGAATGGAGGGGTGATTTATATGTTTATAAAATCATGAAGAGTACAGATAAGGTGAATGGAAGATCCCTTTTCATTTGGGAGGGGAATTTCAAGACTAGGGGGCTGGAGAAAGCAAGCTGAAACGTTCCTTGTTCATGTCTGAATCTGGACGGTTCTTATCGCCAGACTATTTGACGAAGGGCCAAAGAGATGGAGGTTAGGGAATGCTTCTCATGGCTGGATTAGCTTTCTAATCTGGGTGGCTTCATGGTACACTTACAGTCTATAGGTTACCAGTACTGGAGGGTATGAGTTATGTGGAGAGATTGGGGCTTCACTGGAAAATAGGAGGTTGAGCAGTGACTTTCGAGAGATTTATAAAATCGTGAGGGGTATAATGTGAACAGCAAGGGCCTTCTCCCTTGTCGAGGGGAGTCCAAAACTGGAGGGCATTTTTTAATGGGAGAGGAGAAAGATTGAAAGGGCAGGAAGGGGGAGCTGTTTCAAACAGAGGATCGTTTCTATGTGGAATGAACTGCCAAAGGAAGTGGCAGATGCAGGTACACTTCCAACATTTAAAAGACATTTGTACAGGTACATGAATAGGAAAGGTTTAGAGGGATATGGACCCAACTCAAGCAAGTGGGACTCGTTTAGTTTGGGAAGCCTGGTCAGCATGAACGAGTTGTAACGAAGGAGGCTGCAGAACTCAGAAATAAATTTTTGATATTTTGAAAATAGTTCACATTACAGGAGACGAAGTGCTAAATGTCTCAGAAAATATAAAGGTTGATAAATCTCCAGTACCTGATCTAGTGTATTCCAGGACATTGTGGGAATTAAGGGAGGAAATTGCAGAAATATTCGCATCATCTATAAATATGGGTGGGTGTGAGATGACTGGAGAGTGGCTGATATTATCCCTTTGTTTTAGAACGGATGTGGGAGAAGCCTGAGAAATATGAACCTTAGCCTAACACTGGAAAACAGTGACAGAATTCGAGTCGGTATGGATTTACGAAAGGGAAATCATGTTGGACAAAACTGCCGGAATGTTTCAAGAATGCAACATTTAGAGTTGAAAAGGCAGTGGATGTGGCTTATGTCAGCTTTGAGAAGGCATTCAAAGGCCCCACAGAAGAGATTAGCATGTAAATTTAAAGCATGAGAGATTGGGTATTCACAGGGATACAGAACCGTTTGGCACACAGAAACAGAATAAACAGGCCATTTCTTGTATGCCAACCAGTGACCAATGTGGTACTGTGGTCCATGGTGGATCCCAGATATTCATACAATCAATTAGTTATTTAAATGAGAAATGTGTCTCAGTTCGAGATTATCCAGTTGGATTACAAAACTAGGAAAACACAAGTCACTGACAGTGAGCATGCAGGTGTAGCAGGGGGTGAAGAAGGCAAATGGTATTTTGACCTGCAGAGTTAGAGCATTTGAGTACACGAGCAGGGATGTCTTACTGAAATTGTACAGGATCTGTACAGACCACACCTTGGATGGTATGTGTAAATTTGGAATTTTTATTTGAGGAAGGAACTTCTGGCTGTGGAGGCTGTTCACAACAGTTGATTAGACTGATTCCTGGGATGGCAAGACTTAGATATAAGGATAGGATGGATTGATTAGGATGAAATTCACAGGAGTTTAGAAGAACGAGGAAAGATTTCACAGAAACCAAAAAAATTCTAGGTAAATACAGGAAGGATGTTGTCAATGTCCAGGGAGTCGGAGCTTAGGGCCATGGGCTAGGCTGTTAAGGGTTGAAATGAGGAAAGTAAAAAAAATACAGAGACTGGTGACCCTGTGAAATTTGCTGCCACAGAAAGCAGTTAAGGCCGAACACTGGATGTTTCCAAGAAGATGATAATATGTATAGTTGTCAGGGCTTCAGGGATCAAAGGGTCTGGCTCTAAAGTGGGAAGAGGCTGAATAGAATGATCAGCCATGATCAAAGTGACTAGCGCAGAAGGATCGAAAGCTACAATGGCCTGCGCCTGTTCCCATTTTCTATGTTTCTATTCTGTTGAAGGTGGAACATGAGAACAAAATGACGAATATTGACAAAAAAACAGAACGACCTTATCACCACTGGATGAAAATCCTATAACGCATTACCAAATTGCAACATGGGAGCTACTTTACTATGCAGATTGCAGCAGTTCAAGAAAGTGCAGTGTGATTTTGGAAGCTTCTACAGTGGCTGCTCTGTCTCTCATTTTCAATCCAGTTTTCAAGTTGTTGAATGCCCTGAGAAAAGTAACATAGTATGCCAGAAATAACTTTGGAAGTTTGCTGATACTGGGGGAAGCAAGGGGTGGGATAGGGGCTGGAGGTACAGAAGTGGGTAGTGTTGGGGAAGAGGGACAATGAGAGAAACAACTGGCTGGATTTTGGGTGGGGGGTGATGGGCGAAGAATAACCCCAATATCCAAACCACACGGCGCCAACCTGTTCAGCTCTCTCCCTCCACTCTGTGGTCTTTCTCTGAGCCTCTGTCACACCAGCAGCCAGCTCAGCGTCAGAGATGTGCATTTGGCCCAGTTTTAAAGTCCTTCTGTTTGACCACATTCTCTCCCAAACTTGCTGGCACCAGTTCTCAGATGCTGAAATTATTAATGGCCAAAAGAGTCTACACAGTTTTCAAATAAGAAAGAACCTGCAATTGACTTCCAGGCCTGGCCTCAGAAACCAATAATTGATTTTGTATTTTTTTTAAGCACAACTGCTGCTCACAGTCCAGACGTCACTGTTCAACTCTCAGATTCAAGCCAAAAATTATTTAAAAACTCAGCGAGGGTGCTAACACTGGACACAGTGGAAAGACCTCTAACCAGTGAGTACACATTGGAGTTCTGCTTTACTGAGAACACCTCTCATTGCTGTAATCACATTCTGAAGTGGCTTGACAGGGTAAAAGCTGACAGGACTTTCCCTCTCACAGGATAGTCTAGGCCTGTATCAGAAGCCGGAGGCTCTCTGCAACCTACACGCAGCACCAGAAGACCCCTGTTTGAGACTTGAGACCTAAACTGAGCTATCATGCAGCCCTCTTGCTGGAATACAGCACGGAAGCTACCATCCCCTTTAACCTGTACTCACCGCTTGTGGCTCTCATGGAGGACCATTTCATTCCGGATATTGCTCCCAGTACGCATGCTCCATAGCTGAATACACCAGTTTGACATCGAACGACCAATAGCAAGCAAGAGGCAGGACAGAAAAGGCACCGGAAATGATTCTCCTCCAACCAATCAGAGGACAAGGGCAGGGCCCAATTCTCAGTAAGGATCACCGGATCCGAAACGTCAACTGTGTTGACTCCGTCACAGAAGCTGCCGGACCCGTGGGGCTTTGTTTTTGTTGACGTCATTCGCGCAACAGGTGGGCGGGGTTATTCTTCCACCAATCAGGGGGAGACAATGGGAACTGCGGAAGCTGGAGAGTGTGAGATAACAAGCTGTGGGGCTGGATGGACACAGCAGGACAAGCAGCATCTCACGGGCACAAAAGCTGGTGTTTCGGGCCTAGACCCTTCTTCAGAAAAGGGGGATGGGGAGAGGATTCTGGAACAAATAGGGAGAGAGGGGGAGGCGGACTGAAGATGGATAGAGGAGGAGATAGTTGGCTGTTGGTTTGTTCACCGAGTTTGGCAAATGAATTGCAAACGTTTCGTCGCCAGTTGAGAAGACATCATCAGTGCGTAGTTGCTGCTGCGTAGGAGAAGATAAGTGGAGAGGAGGCAGGCAGGTCAAAGAGGCAGGGATGGAGCCAGTAACGGTGAGTGTAGGTGGGGAGGTAGGGAGGGGATAGGTCAGTCGGGAAGGATGGACTGGTCATGGGGTCGGGATGTGGTTAGTAGGTATGAGATGGGGTGTGGCTTGAGGTGCGATGAGGGGACAGGTGGGAGGAAGAACAGGTTAGGGAGGCGGGGACGAGCTGGGCTGGTTTTGGAATGCAGTGGGGGAGGGGAGATTTTGAAGCTTGTGAAATCCACATTGATCCCATTGGGCTGCAGGGTTCCCAAGCGGAATATGAGTTGCTGTTCCTGCAACCTTCAGGTGGCATCGTTGTGGCACTGCAGGAGGCCCAAGATGGACATGCCATTTGCAGAATGGGAGGGGGAGTTGTTTAGTGCGAACCGAGCATTGATGATCTGCAAAGTTGTCCCCAAGCCTCTGCTTGGTTTCTCCGATGTAGCGGAGCCACAACGAGAACAGCGGATGCAGTATACCACATTAGCAGATGTGCGGCCTGGGATCGAGGTGATGGGGGAGGGGGTAGGGGCAGGTGGAGCACTTTCTGCGGTTGCAGGGAAAAGTGCCAGGTGTGGTGGGGCTGGAGGAGAGTGTAGAGCAGACAAGAGAGTCACGGAGAGAGTAGTCCATCCGGAAAGCAGATAAGGGTGAGGACAGGGTGTGAGGGATGAGTTGTGGAAAATGTGGGAGACACGGTCGAGGGAGTTCTCGACCACTGAGTGGGGCGAGGTTGCGGTCCTTGAAAAATGAGGACATCTGAGATGTACAGGTGGTGGAATTCCTCATCCTGGCAGCAGATGCGGCGGATTTGGGAATAGTGGATGGCATTTTTGCAGGAAGGTGGGTGGCAGGAGGTGTATTCCAGATAGCTGTGGGAGTCAGTGGGCTTGAAATGGATATTGGTTTCGAGGTGGTTGCCGGAGATGGAGACAGAGAGGTCCAGGAAGGAGGGAGAGGCATTAGAGATGGTCCAGGTGAACTTAAGGGTGGGGTGGAAGGTGTCAGTGAAGTGGATGAACTGTTTGAGCTCCTCGTGGATGCATGAGGCGGCATCGATGTAGTCATCACTGTAATGGAGGAAGAGGTGGAGTTTAGGGCCTGTGTAAGTATGGAAGAGGGATTGTTCCACATAATGTACAAAGAGGCAGGCACAGCTTGGGTCCATGCAGATACCCATGGCCACCCGCTTTGACTGTAGGTAGTGGGAGGAATTGAAAGGGAAGTTGTTGAGGGTGAGGACGAGTTTGGCAAGGCGGATGAGGGTGTCAGCGTTGGGGGACTGGTTGGGCCTGTGGGAGAGGAAGAAGCGGATGGCCTTTAGGCCATCTGTATGGGGAATGCGGGTGTATAGGGACTGGATGTCCATGGTAAAGATGAGGTGTTGGGGACTGGGGAATTGTAAGTTTCGTAGGAGATGGAGAGTGTGGGTGGTGTCACAGAAGTAGGTAGGGAGTTCCTGGGCTAAGGGTGAAAAAATGAATTCCAGTTAGGTGGAGATAAGTTCGGTGGGGCTGGAACAGGCAGAGATAATGGGTCAACCAGGGCAGGCAAATTTGTGGATTTTGGGAAGGAGATAGAAGCAGCCGTGGCAGGGTTGGGGAATCATGAGGTTGGAGGCTGTGGGTGGGAGGTCACCTGAGGTGATGTGGTTGTGGATGGTTTGGTAGTCGGGCGTGGGGTCATGATTAAAGAGGCAGTAGGAGGTGGTGTTGGAGAGTCGGCGTGTAACCTCAGCGATGTAGAGGTCAGTGTGCCATACTTCAACTGCTCCTCCCTTGTCCATGGGTTTTATGGTGAGGTTGGGATTGGAGCAGAGGGCTGCACATTCTGCAGGGAAGAGGTTGGAGTGAGTGTGAGGTTGAGGTTGAGGCATTTGATGTCACGATGGCAGCTGGCGATGAAGAGGTCGAGGGAGGGTAGAGGACCTTGGGATGGTGCCCAGGAGGAGGGGGTGCATTGGAGGTGAATGAAGGGGTCAGTAGAGGGAGGGTTAGGCTCGCGGTTAGAGAAGTAAGCATGGAGGCAGAGGCGGCAGAAAAACTACTCAACGTCCAAGCGTGACCGGTATTGATTGATGTGTGGGTGAAGGGGGACAAAGATGAGTCCCTTACTGAGGACTGATCGTTTATCCTCAGTAAGGGGGAGGTCTGTGGGGATGGTGAAGACTCGACAGGGCTCAGTGTTTCTGTCTCCTCTGGAGCTGCTGGCTGTGGAGGCTGTGGGCGGAGTGACATCGGAGATGGTTGTGGGTGGAGTTGCGTCGGCAGTGGGCAGAGTTGCATTGGCATGGGCGGAGTTGGATCGGTGGTGGGCGGAGTGCCTTTTGCGTTGGTGGTGGGAGGCGTGGGGTAGGAGGAGGCAGCAGCGGTGACGGTAGGTGTGTCCTCAGTGTCTATGGTATTGGACTCGGAAATGGAGGTGGTGGCATTCGCTGTCCCAGAAACGGTGTTTCCTGCGGCGGAGGATGTGACATCTTTCCTGGTGGTTCCGACAGTGGCCACATGGCCAATGCTGGCGGGCACATTGTGGGGGAGTTCCTGGGTAGGGTTGAGGATTTGGGAGGTGGCGGAAGCCCGTTTTGGGTGGTAGGTACCAGGAAGTTTACTGTACTTACGGTTTTTTGTGCCCACTAAAGCTGAGTAGAATTGTGAGTTCAGGTTGCGGATCCTACGAAGAATAAAAAACAGGAGAGCTCCTTTGCAGGTCTGAGAGAGGGAGGCTGTGAGCTGGGGTAGGCTAGATTGCAGTGCCTGGAGTTGCCGTCGCATTGCTGCAAGTGTGTGTTTTAGGAGTCGCAGGGAAAACTGCTTCTGAAGTGTCTTAATGTTCTGAATGTAGACATTGTCACGTTTGAGGACAAATTGGAAAGGCTTGAATGTGGACTGTAGTCCACTGGGGATGATCTGGTTCCGTAGGCAGGTACTAAGGAAGGTGATGTGGCTGTAGTACCTGGTTTGCTGCAGGACATGGTCGAGCAGTCTCAAGGCCGAAGAGGGCAGCTTTTGGCCACTTTTCCAGGGTAATGGTGAGACTGCATTAGGCTGTGTGCATGATGAAACCAGAAGCCATCCGGAGATGATTGACTGAAGTGATTCCTTTGAGAAGTATTTATCTTCAGAGGAAATCATGACCAGACTGTCCCTGGATTTATTGGACTTCAGGCGAATGACACACGATCTTGTTTTAACGCAAAATATTCCGAGCAGTCTTTTCAAGTTGAATGCTGAAACATTATTTCCATTTGTGCACGAGATTACCACCAGTGGATGGACTGTAAAAATGGAGAATATCTCAGTTAGACAATGGTGACTTATTTCTTTTACCCTTTCAAAGGATTGTGTGTTTGTGCAAGTCTTTCCAGAGAGAGATGGAGGATAAATCATTGAATATTCTTAAGGAAGAGGCAGACAGATTCTGAACGAAGAATAACACACCAATGTTATAAGGGGTGGAGAGGAATGTTTATTTGAGGCCACATCATTCAAGAGCTCACTGCCTGGCGGACTTGGTTTGATTTTTCTAATCACTTACTCCTGATCCAAGTTTTCACTTGGCCACGAAGGCTCTGCCTTTCAGAATGATGGGTACAACTTCCAAATACGATTTTTAAATGACACTCTGAAAATACTCAGGGAAGCTTCATGGTTTTTCAGCAAGATCAGAGACATAGAACAAAGTTAAAATCTCAATAAAACTGCTTTAGTAAACAGATTGGGCTGAATATATGTCTTTCATAGTATAGATTACTTTTATTTGTACTGTTGAGATGAATTTTGTTGGCAAGACTAGTATTTATTGCCTCTGTCTACTTTCCATTCAGAATATGATAGTGAAACCCAGGGACACTAACATATGTTTCATGGAGACATTCAGGATTCTGAAGAAGTGTCAGTGAATGGACAATGATATAGATCCAAGCCAGGATGCTGTGTGGTCTTGGAGATTGGAATCCTCACCACTTGATGCTCACAACATATGGAAATTGTGATCAGAGATAATGGGAACTGCAGATGCTGGAGAATCCAAATAACACAGTGTGAAGCTGGATGAACACAGCAGGCCAAGTAGCATCTCAAGAGCACAAAATTTCATGTATTATGGAAATTGTGAGACTGCTTTTTCTGTTTTCAAAAATTAAGGTCAGAGAGCCATTCAGCATAAAAACTGGACCTTCAGCTCAACATGTCTATTCCAATCAAAAAAAAACAAAACTACATTAATCACACTTATCTTGAAGTCGACAGCCACTAGGCATGGCATTTTGAGTGCTCCTCCAGCTGCTTCAAAAAATGCTGCGTTATCTTTAATTATCTGTGACCTGGGCTGTGATTTGTCTTTTTCTTTCACATTATGCATGAACTGCATTTTGCAAATATATCCCACAACATCAAAGACAGCAATTAGCTGATAGATCAATATTTTTTCTGGAAAATCAGACCTTTTTAATTCATTTGTGACTTTAGTGTAGCTAGACCGGCATAATTGACCTTGAAAACTTCCAGCTAGAAGTTCACCAAATTGGAAATGTAGTGGACACTGAAAAAGGTTATTCCAGAGTACAATGGGATCTTGATCATATGGGACAATGGACCAAGAAATGGTAGGTAGATTTAATTTGAATAAATCTGAGGTGTTGCATTTTTGAAATCAAATTAGGGCTGAACTTGTACTCTCAATCGTAAGGCCCTGGGGAGTATTGCTGAGCAATGAGTCTTGGTGTGCAGGCGCTTGGTTCCTTGAAAGTGGATTCAGAGATAGATAGGATAGTGAAGAAAGCATTTAACATAGAACATCGAATATTACAGTGCAGTACAGGCCCTTCGGCCCTCGATGTTGTGCCAAAATGTGAAACAATCTGAAGTCCATCTAAACTACAGTATTCCGTTATCATCCATATGTTTATCCAGTGACTATTTAAATGTCTTTAAAGTTGGGAGTCTACTCCTGTTGCATTTGGTACAACTTGCCTTTATTGGTCAGTGTATTGCGTGCAGTTGTTGGGAGGTCCTGTTGCGACTGGACACTGGTTAGGCCACTTTTGGAATATTGCATGCAATTCTCGTCTCCCTGCTATCGGAAGGATTTTGTGAAAATTGAAAAGGTTCAGAAAAGATTTATCAGAATGTTGCCTGGGTTGGAAGGTTTGAGCTGCAGGGAGAAACTGAATAGGCTTTTGCCTGGAGATTCGAAGGCTGAGTGGTGACCTGACTGAGGTTTATAAAGTCAGGAGGAGAATAGATAGGGTATCTAGACAAGGTGTTTTCAGCGGGGTGGGGGAGTCCAAAATTAAACGGTGCGAGTTTAAGGTGAGCTGGAAAGATTTAGAAGGAACCTCAGGGGTAACTTTTTCACACATAGGGAAGTGAGTGTGTGGAATGAGATGCAAGGGGAAGTAATGGAGTTTGGTACAATTACAACATTTGAAAAGATGGGTATGTGATTAGGAAAGGTTTAGAAGGATATGTGTCAAAAGCTAGCAAATAGGACAAGATTTATTGGGCATATGTAATTGGTATGGATGAAGAGAACTGAAGCCTGTGTTTCCATTCTTCACAACTTTCTGACTCTATGATTTGGTGAATTTCTGATGAATAGTTACACACAGGATCTTTGTCACTGGAAGTTGATTATATCATTGAATATCAAGGTGGTGCTTTTGGATTGCCTCCTGTTGGAGATAATTCCTGCCCGGCAACACTGAAGAACCGTTCGTGTTAGCCACTCATCAGCGAAACCTGAATGGTGCCACATATTTTGGAATAACAACATAGACTACTGCAGGAACTGAGGACTGTGAAGCGGTGCTGTGGAATATGATCTGTTAGTTTGTAAGCATTCACAATCTTGGCTCAAACAGAAACATTCTCTTTGGAAATGTATATTCGAGTGGCATGAACATGGAACCAGATCATGGAAACAGCAGTGGAGGGGAGTGGGGATTAAGAACCGGCAGGAAAACAAATACATTCTCAAAGTGTGTGCATGGGAAGAAGGAGTTTATTCATCTTTTGAGGAATAACTCCAGAACAGATAAAATATTTTATTCTAATGAAGGGAAAGCTGTATCCATTTTATTGGTTTCGTTAAAATAATGGCGATAAACAGGTGGAATATTCTTGCACTGACCATTTGAAAAATCCTGTATGTCTTCATAGATAGCTGGGCTGTCCTCGGCTGAGTAAGTGCTGATACTGTCTGAGTGATGCTGTTTTTAACCATATTCTGAGCACAGTTGATGGAACAGACAAACAAGTACCATTTCTCACACACCACCCTCCCAACCTCCGGATACAACGCATCATACTCCGACACTTCCGCCATTTACAATCCGACCCCACCACCCAAGACATTTTTCCATCCCCTACCCTGTCTGCTTTCCGGAGAGACCACTCTCTCCGTGACTCCCTTGTTCGCTCCACACTGCCCTGCAACCCCACCCCACCCGGCACCTTCCCCTGCAACCGCACGAAATGCTACACGTGTCCCCACACCTCCTCCCTCACCCCTATCGCAGGCCCCAAGATGACATTCCATATTAAGCAGAGGTTCACCTGCACATCTGCCAATGTGGTATACTGCATCCATTGTACCCGGTGCGGCTACCTCTACATTGGGGAAACCAAGGGGAGGCTTGGAGACCGCTTTGCAGAACACCTCCGCTCAGTTCGCAACAAAAAACTGCACCTCCCAGTCGCAAACCATTTCCACTCTCCCTCCCATTCTCCAGATGACATGTCCATCATGGGCCTCCTGCACTGCCACAATGATGCCACCCGAAGGTTGCAGGAACAGCAACTCATATTCCGCCTGGGAACCCTGCAGCCATATGGTATCAATGTGGGCTTCACCAGTTTCAAAATCTCCCCTTCCCCTACTGCATCCCTAAACCAGCCTAGTTCTTCCCCTCCCCCCACTGCACCACACAACCAGCCCAGCTCTTCCCCCCCACCCACTGCATCCCAAAACCAGTCCAACCTGTCTCTGCCTCCCTAACCGGTTCTTCCTCTCACCCATCCCTTCCTCCCACACCAAGCCGCACCCCCAGCTACCTACTAACGTCATCCCACCTCGTTGACCTGTCCGTCTTCCCTGGACTGACCTATCCCCTCCATACCTCCCCACCTATACTCTCTCCACCTATCTTCTTTACTCTCCATCTTTGGTCCGCCTCCCCCTCTCTCCCTATTTATTCCAGCTCCCTCTCCCCATCCCCCTCTCTGATGAAGGGTCTAGGCCCGAAACGTCAGCTTTTGTGCTCCTGAGATGCTGCTTGGCCTGCTGTGTTCATCCAGCCTCACATTTTATTATCTTGGAATTCTCCAGCATCTGCAGTTCCCATTATCTCAAGTAGCATTGGCCAGTACTTCAGAATACATCAGACCTTTCATGGCTGCTCCCACACAGAACCATACAATTGAGAAAAGGCCCATTGAGACTACACCACCAGGTGCTGATCCAAATGCTTTTAAAGTTTGGGATGTTACCTGCCTCAACCACCCTCCGAAGCAAGGCATTCCAGACACCAACTAGCCTCATCAAAAAGTGGACAAACATCTGCTGACAGAATCGGAAGTCTGTACCGAAAAAAATGCTTTGGAATATTGGGAGAACAATGAGCACAGTGTTCTGTACTTTCACTGTTTCGTGTTTTAGCTCATGTTCCAACATCATTTGAAGTGAGATCAGAGTAACTTCCCATGCCACCCATGTTACTTCACTCATTGTGGCATTATGGACCCTAAACAAAAATGTGATCAATGCAAGTTGGAGACAATCCTGCACTGGTAATGTCCTCGACTGGACAATGGGAAATCAGTCTCTGAAAGTAGTCATTCAAGTCACTTGTCATCCTGGATAGGCACTAAATTGCTGTTCTCTGACTATAATGTATTGAAAAACAAAATCCTGGAATCACTAACAAACAGCTCTGTGTGCACGTCTGCAGCATTTGGATTGGAAGTGTTTCAGGAAGGTAGCTCGTTGTTACTTTCTCCAGAGCTATTGGTGATGACAAATAAACTAAGCCTTAGCTAGTGCCTGCTAAAGCCCATGGTTGAGTGCGTCCTGTTAAAAATATCAAGATATTTTATGTTTTCAAAGTTGAGCCCAAAGTCTCAGAAAGGTCAGACTTTGCTGGATGAGTGTAAACCCAGCGACATCAGGAGCATGGTATGGCATTGAGTTAAGGATCCACATCTTTTTCAATAAGAGGACTGATTGTTGCGATATCAGTGCCACTGAGTTCAAACTTTTCATGGCAGTTTATCTCAATGTAACATGCCATCAATATTTGGGATCTTTATTGAAGAAACGTTGCAATGTCTCCTTTAATGACCATTCACAAATACTTGAAGGTCAACTCAAATGGCAGCTTCACTGTTCTGATTCAGATCAGACAAATTGTGACAGTCCAAAAGAAAGAAAAGAAATGCTGGAATAAAAATTACCATGTCTAGCAGCATCTGCAATATGACTTTTTTAGAACAGATTCATAACAGACCAGATCTGTTCACTCAAAATCTGTCTCCAGATGTTGCCTCATGTATGGTGTTTCTCCACTAACTTCTATTTCAGGTTTCCTTAATGTCCAGAATTTTGCTTTTCTTGATAGGCCCAGATGTTGAACTTGGTTATATTTGGACAATATCGTCCATCCCTGATTCTGTGAGAGCCATTGGGCTGACTACAGATGTATTACACCAGTGTCTGTTTCTTTATTAAAAATATTCTGTGAATATCGTCCTCAATGCAAGAATTTCAGGAAATCGATTTTGATTGAAAATAAATTTCCAAGGCAGCTGCACTTCAGGAGACAACAGAAATAGATTACTCATGATGGCACAATCCGTGCCCTTCACTGAAAGTGTTTCCCCTCAGGCTCTGAAAACTTTTCATACAAATCTCAGAATAATTACAGCAAAGATGGAGGTCACTCAGCCCATCATCTCTGCACCAGCTGGGGCTGAACTATATCCCTACTATTATTATCCTGTAAAGTCCCGACACACTGACATTTTAAAATCCCAAAATGTCAGCTTTTCTGCTCCTAAGATGCTGCTTGGCCTGTTGTCTTCATCCAGCTCTAAACATTGTTATTTTGAAATCTTTGTCTGCTTTTATTTCTGACTATCCTGTGCGTATATGAACAATTTATCATTCTGCATACACCATGATTAAACAGTGTTTACATAAAATGTAATTTCCTATTACATTTAAAATTATCATGGTGTGTTCATATTGTTGTTTGGCATTCCATCTCCCAAATATAAACTGTTTCCTTGCTCTGCATTACATTTCATTCCATCTGTCAGAATAAGTGCTCGCTAAATTCTGGTGACATTGGGATATCACTGTGCTCCTCTCCAGTCTCTATGGCCACTGCCCCCATTCCTCTCTGTCTCCGAACCAATATCACATTCATTCTGTCCCTGGCTCTTTAGTCCATGGGCTTTAATGAACAGCATCATCGTACGCACCACATTTGATTTTAGTTTTGGTCAATTGAATCAAGAAATGTAAATGTTACTGCTTTAAAGCACATAAACTGCAATGAAGAACTTTTTATCTTCAACGTACAATTTTGTTTTATTGCAGCAGTGAGAAATCTACACTTTCTCTGCAAGGCCAACCCAATTTTGGTCAGCATTTTTTTTTGTACAATCAGCACAGTAATGACATTTTGCTTGTCTTTTTTTGCGAGCGTAGTGTATTGATGCAGGTGGTTACAGCATTGCACGTGGACAACAAGGCAGAGCCACTTAAAATGCAAAATGAAAACATCCATCATTCTCCCCCACCACATACATCTTTAGAGCAATTGGTGATGGAATATACAACAAATATCCAACGATGTTAACATCCAATCCAGCCCAGTTTCAATTGTGAACCAAAGGTTCACTGAAGGTGTATTGAAAGGGGTTAACTGGAACTATTTGTTCAGTGACTATGATTGATGTCAGTCTCTATGGATTCTAACTGCGTCACAGAAAGCTTTCCCTCTCCTACAAATAAGGCTCTCTGCTCAATGTCTTATCCCATCGTATAAGCGGGAGCATCAGCGACAGCACTAACAGGGATCGGCAGCTGCGGAGAGAGGGGGTGGAGAGATCAGAATCTGAGAACAATAGACTGGAATGTTACAACAATGGATCAGAATCTGAGAACAATAGACTGGAATGTTAGAACAATGGATCAGAATCTGAGAACAATAGACTGGAATGTTAGAACAATGGGCAGGAGTTTATCCTTGGGTCTTATTTATCTTACTGCATCTTGGTCAACGTTACCACTTCGAATACTAGGTGTACTGATGATTATTCAGGCTGGTTACTATTCCATTCTCGCTGTTGTTGGTGTTCCTGGTAAGACTTTCTATCTCTGTCCAGTCACTACTTCCGCAATGCATATACAACTTTGTTGCTGTTTCTGTTACCTGTATTTGGAAAAGATGGAAACAATTATCTTCAGTTTCAATTAAAACCTCGCATCATTGTCCATGAATTTCAGACTCATCCTTCGCAAGCATCTGAGAACAAGGCTTGTTCACAACATTGAGGGCCTTTTTTGATTTATGTCTTACTATTGTTTCCATCACCAAATTTGTCCAACACCCGCACCATAATATCTGCAATCTCCCCCTCTGCCTCTGTGCTGTGGCTGGATAAACCATTATCTCTGCCTTGGTAAAATTCAGGCTTTATGGTTCCAGCTGTCTTCTGACCAGTCTTCCAAGTTACAAATAATTTGATCACACCCTTGTTCTTGTTTTCAAAGTAACTAACGATAGGGACTCCAAATTAGAGTAGTTAAGTCAATCGGCAGGTAATGCAGAAACACTACTTATTACATGACAGATATTGTTTCAAATCCTACCACAATTGGTGGTAGGACTTTCATTCTAATGATAAGAATTGTAACCATGGCCAATTTCACGAATAGCAACCATAAAACCGGCAGCAATTTGTCAAAAAACCTATCTCATTTCACTGATCTCCTCTGGTAAAGAAATCTAACGTTATTACCTGGGGTGAATTAAGTGTGAATTCAGACCCACAAAATGTTTCTGGCTTCAAACTGCCGTGCAGAATGGTCACAGCTAAAGGTAATTAATGATGGGCATTAAATGCTTCTTTTGCCAATGATTTTGTCATCCCGTGAAATTTATTTAAAAAAACAGTAAAACCAAAGAAAGAAATATGTCAAAGGTCTGAAACAAAAATAAAACTGAGGAAGTGAACAGTGCTGAGGAAAGTGAACAGTTTGGCAGTCTCTGATGAAATAAAAATGGAGTTAACATTTCAAGTCGACTGAACAAACATCAGAACTGAAATCTGCGGGCAAATATTGTGATTTATGCTGCTGACAGGGATATTTGTTTTGAAGGGGGAAGGAATGAGTTGAATAAATTGAGAAAGAGACAGCGAGAGAAAACTACAAGCGAAAAAGGGGATTGTTGATGATC
This sequence comes from Stegostoma tigrinum, assembly GCF_030684315.1. Taxonomy (NCBI): domain Eukaryota; kingdom Metazoa; phylum Chordata; class Chondrichthyes; order Orectolobiformes; family Stegostomatidae; genus Stegostoma; species Stegostoma tigrinum. The sequence goes on from NW_026728069.1 coordinate 862,597, forward strand.
AGGTCGGATGGAAATAAAATGTGGAATTAATTACTTTTTTTGCCTTTTCCCATATTCCTGAATATCATGCCCATGTAGATGTACTTCTAAGTCCCTGTTTAAAGTAAGCTGTGTCACCTCAGTCTGTCTTTCCTGAATGTGGTCATCTTCTTTATGCATTAATGGTGTGTGGGTGTGACTGGCTCGGCCAGCATTTACTTCCCTTTCCTCATTGCCCTTGAGAAGGTGTTTGTGAGCTTTTTTCTTGCATCTCTGCCGTACACATGCCGTATATTGCTGTAAATAGATCTGTCCTGTGTCATTTCTGTGAGACCTTGTGGTGATTGATATAACTGAGTGGCTGGTTTGGTTATTCCAAATGGCAGTTGAGAGTCAACCACATTGCTGTTGGTCTGGAGTCAAATGTAGGCCAGGCCAGGTAAGGATGGCAGATTTCCTTCCCTGAAGGCCATTAGTGAGCCAGGTGTTTTTTTTTTCCCCAATGATCAATGATGACTTAATAGTTTCATCATTCCGGGTATTTCAATGAATTCAAATTCCACAATCTGCCGTGGCGGGATTTGAATTGGGGTGTGGGTCATTACCTGGGTCCTTGGATTAATAGTCTAGAAATAATTCCACAAGGCCATTTCATCCCCAACATCCCCAGTCAGCTCCAGCAGCAATAGTGGTGTTGCTGTTAGTGTGACTGTGGTACAGAAAATTGTGCAATTACATTGTTAACTGCTTCTATTCAGTGTGGGCACATTAAAATTTCAGTTCATTGTGACCATGCAGAGATATAACGGTTTATCAGCCAGAAAAATAAACTAAGGAGAGGAAGGCATTTTCAACACTGAGAGAGTGCGCAATGTATGCACCAGGGAGAGGCCAGTACTGACAATGGCCATCATGTGAAATGGTTTCATTCCAGAACTTCCTAAGAGATAGTAGGAACTGCCGATGCTGGAATCTGAGATAACAAGGTGTCGAGTTGGATGATCACAACAGGCCAGGCACTATCAAATGTTCAGGAAAGTTGATGTTTTGGTGTTTGCTGGTGTCACTCAGGAGGATTGAAATTAGCTTGGCAGTGGTGTGGGAATCAATGCAAAGTGAATGGACTGAAAGGGAACTAGAGAATAGGGCCAGTAAGACTCAGAGAAAGAACAGACTGGGTGTAGTTGCTGATCAAAGCGGATCTAGTAGACTGAAGTTCACCTGTTTCAATGCAAGAAGTGTAACAGGGAGGGCAGGAGAACGTAGAGCTGAGATTAGTACTGAGAACTGTGATTTTGTTGCTATTACAGAGACTTGGTTAAGGGAGGGACAGGATTGATTGCTTAACGTTCCAGGATACAGGTGTTTCAGGCAGGATTGAGGCAGGTAGATAATGGGTGGGGGAGTTGCACGACTTGCTAAGGGGAATATCACAGCTGTACCATGGGAGGACACCTCGGATGGCTCATACAGTGAGGCAATATGGGTAGAACTCAGGAACAGGAAGGGTGCAATCACAATGTTTGGGGTTTACTATAGGCCCCCCAACAGCTAGTAGGAGATAGAAGAACAGGTTCGTCGCCAGATTTTGGAAAGATGTAAATGTACAGGGTTGCTGTTGTCGGTAATTTTAACTTCCCAGACATTGACTGGGACTCACTTAGTGCTTGGGGCTCGGATGAGGCAGAGTTTTTTAAGAGAATCCAGGAGGGCTTTTTGCCTGACGATGTAGACAGTCTATCTTGGAAAGGGGCCGTACTGGACCTAGTATTGGAGAATGAACCTGCCAGGTGGTCGATGTCTCAATCAGGGAATAGCTCAAAGACTGTGATCACAATTCAGTAAGTTTAAGGGTCCTGATGGATAATGATAGTTGTAGTTATCGAGTGAAGGTGCTAAATTGGGCAAAGACTAATTATAACAATATTAGGCAGGAACTGAAGAATGTAGATTGGGACAGATGTTTGAGGGCAATTTCACATCTGGTATGTGGGAGGCTTTCAAGTGTAAGTTGCTGGGGACTCAGGACAAGTACATTACTGTAAGGATGAGGGAAAGTATGTCAAGTTTAGGGAATCTTGAATAATGGGAGATATTGTGAGCCTAATTAGAAAGAAAAAGGAAGTATTTATTAAGGCTAGGAGGCTGGGAATATACGACGCGAGGGTGGAATATAAGGAAAGATTAAAGAAATTTAAGTGAGGAGACAGGGCGGCTATAAAGTGGTCATGAAAAGTCATTGGCCAACAAGATTGAGGAAAATCCCATATATACATACAAAGAGCAAGAGGGTAGCCAGGCAGAGGGATGGCCCACTCAAGGACAGTGAAGGGAATTTATATGCGGAGCCAGAGAAATATGGCGATGTATTAAATAAGCACTTTGTGTCAGTATTTACCATAGAGAAGGACGTGGGGGATGATGAGTCTGGGGAAGGGTGTGTAGATAGTTTGGGTCATATTGAGATCAAAAGTGTGGCGTTCCTCAGGAATCAGTGTTAGGACCTTTGCTATCTGTAATATATATATATATATATGAATGATTTGGAGGAGAATATAACTGGTCTGATTAGTAAGTTTGCTGATGACACAAAGGTTATTGGAATTGTGGATAGCGATGAGGACCGTCAAAGGACAAAGCTGAATGTCGATAGGTTGGTGACTTGGGCAGAGAGATGGCAGATGGAGTTCAATCTGGAAACATGTGAGGTAATGCGTTTTGGAAGGTCTAATCCAGCTGGAAAATATCCAGTAAATGGCAGGCCCCTGAAGAGCACTCATAGGCAGTGGGATCTGGGTGTCCAAGTACACAGATCAGGCTATGCATGTGGAAAAGGTAGTCTACAAGGCATATGACATGCCGAACTTCATTGGCCTAGGCATTGAGTATAAAAATTGGCAGGTAATGTTGCAGCCTGTCCTGTCTCGGAGACCATTGAAGAGTTCAACACGGGTCTGGGGTCACTTTTCGGACATACCAGGAAAGCACAGTAGGTTTGCATCCTGAAAGTACATTGTTGAAGCACATTGGTTTTTACAATCGATATTGGTTTCAAGGCCCACTTTTACTCACATCAGATTTGAAATTTTGGTATTTTGTTAATTGTCTTAACATTCCTTGGCTGCCAAAGCATTAGCCTGGTCTGGATTAGTAATCTAATGATATTTCCACAACAGCACCATCTCCACATGGGGACCCATCAGAAACCACACTGAGCAGGTTATTTCTGTGCTGCCTGACAGCTCTGTCAAAAACAACTTCCAACAATTCGAGCACCCTGATGAGACTGAGGGTGTGGCAGTTGGTCAGATTGTAACTATTCTCCTCTGAGGGGACTGGGCACAGCTGAGTGATTTTCCACATTGCCAGGTAGGTGTCCGAGTTGTGGCTGGAATGAAACAGCTTCCCCAGGGGCACGGCTTGTTGTGCAGCACAAGCCTTCAGCCTCATTGCAGGAATGGCGACAGGGCCAGTTATCTTCTTCGTGTCTTTAGTTTATCATCTTTTTCTTGGCATCATGTGGAGTGAATTGAATTGGTTGAAGACTGGCATCTGTGATTTTGTAGGGGGTCATGATGAGGGTGAGCTAAATCATCCACTCGACACTTCTGGCTGAGGATGGCGCAGATACTACATCCTTGACTTTTGTACTGATGTGGAGGGCTGTTCCATTGTTTAGGATGGGGATATTTGTGGAGCCCTCTCCTCCAGGGAGTTGTTTAACTATCAATCACCGTTTATTACTGGTTGTGGCAGGACTTCTGGTTTGTTGCTGTTGCAATCACTTTGCCCTGTCTGTAATGTGTTAGTTCTGCTGTTTGGAATGCAAGCAGCCAAATCTGGCATTTATAATGGACTGGCATCAGTTTAGGTTCAGATGGTTCTGACCCCGGCGTGTTTGCCTGCACTTGTCACTGAACCATTGATCAGCTTCATCGTAACCATAGACTGAGGGATTCTCTGGGACAAAAAGTTACAGATTGTGGTTGAACACAATTCTGTTTCTGCTGCTGCTGTAATTTACATTACCACATGAATGCCCACATTTGAGTTGCAACATGTGCAATGTAATTGTACTGCCTGCCCCCCAATTCAGTCCGAGTCCCCATCACTCCTGTACTCCGTGACCTACTCTGGGTTCTGATGTGGTAATACTTCTATTTTAATGTTCTTATTCTTCTCAGAGTCTCTCCATGATGTCACACCTCCAATTTGTCACATTCCTCAAAACACATTTTACATATTCATCTGAATCTTTTCGCTTCCCACAGTGAAATCTTCTGTTTTTAAAGTGAATGTGCTTCTCCCTGTTTATCTGCCTGACTGTGATTAAGTCCTCTGTAGTGCCAGTGATGCCAGCCTTAACCAATGAATGAGTGCACCTTGCTGTGCCATTCACTTCCCAGTGTATGGTGCTCCATGTTGGACAGGGCGTTTGTGCAGCTTTGACACACACTTGTGGAATTTATTTGAAAATAGAAATTGCCGAAGAAACTAAGCAGGTCTGGCAGCATCTGTGGAGTGAGAGCAAAGTTAATCTGTCGGATCTGGTGACACTTCTTCAAAGCTCTCAGTTTCATTAGCAATTTTTGTTTTTGTTTCAGAATTCCAGTGTCCACAGTTCTATGTTTTGCTGACAATTTATTTTGTGCTGATTCATTTCTGGAGAAACTCAGCAGGTCTGGACGCATTTGTGGAGACGGAGAAACAGAGTTAAGATTTCAAGTCCACCGTGAGCCTTTTTCAGAACGGAAAAGGATTGAAAAAAAACCTTGACAGATGTGGAGGAGGAGTGACAGAAAACAGAGGGTGTGGTGTACAGTGCAAAAGGCAAATGGACATTTCGTTGTGGTGAAAGAGAAACAGATGCAAAATGGGAGTCAATGCAGGTGTGAATGGGGGAAGATGGTTTCTTTCCATTGAGTGCAAGTTAAACAAACGTGACAAGGTCACAGGGACGCCGGGAGGGAGAACGTACAAAAAATGGAGAACATTCCCAATGGTGTCAGGCTGTGAAGTTATCGAATTGAATATTAAAGCCTACATGCTATAAAGCACAAAGCGTAAAATGAGGTGTAACTTGAGCTTGGGATGCCCTTCGTTGAAGCTTTGCAGGAACCCAGGATCGAAACATTAGCATGAAAACAAGGTATATTGTCGAAATTGGAAGCAACAAGGAGTTTAGAGTTATTCCTACAGGCAGAGTGGAAGTGTTTGGCAAAGCAGTCTCTCTTTGGTCTCGCCAGTGTAAAGCAGGCAGCATTGTGAGCAGCAATGACAGTAGACTGGGTTGAAAGAGTACAAGTGAAATGCTGCTTCTCCTGGAAAGTGTGTTTTGGGTTGCTGAGAAAGGAGGAATGAGTCTGCGATCTTTTCAAATACCCAGCTTTATTTCATCTTCAATATTGACGACATTGTTGTACATCGGGACCTCTGCAGCAACAGCTTTCATTGTGCTTTTTAGACTTTTTAAAAAATCAATTTACTCACAGGCTGTTCCCGACATCCTTACCTACAGGGTGTAGGCAACAATTTGTTTGTCATGTGGGTTCCTGTATGCTTTAAACTGATTACCCTCATTTCAACCGCACTTTCAAGTCTTCTGTTTGTTACACAATTTGTAAATTTAACCCTTGTTATGCTGTAGCTTAATCAAATATTGTTTCAATATACTCCACCACTTCCCTGCTTTTATACTCTGGACCTCTACTCATAAATCTAAGGATCCACTCAGCCTTATTCAAAATATTTTTCATTGCCCGATCACCTATAATTTCCTGATTTCTGTGTCTCTCTCTCTTTCAACAGCGGGGTGATATTTGCCAGTCTTCTGGGACCCTCTCTGACTCCAGCGATTCCTGAAAGATCACCAGCAAAGCCAAACAAACTCGTCCGCTATCTCCTTAGAACTATGGCGCTCAGTCCATCTGATCTGGTTAATTTATCTACCTTCAGATCTTTCAGCTACCCCAGCACCTTCTCCTTACTGATGGTCACCTCATTTACCTCTGCCTCTGATTCGCTTTATGTTCTGGCTGGCTGCTGGTGTCTTCCACCGTTAAGACTGATGCAAAGTCCCTATTCAGATACTCTCCCATTTCTATGTTTCCCATAAGTACTCCAGCCTCATTTCCAGCAGTCCCGTGTTCGGTCATGCTTCCCTCTCTTCCTCGTTATATATCTAAAGACCTCTTGCAATCTTCTTTTATATTATTGACAAGCTTGCCATCATATTTCATCTTCTCCTCCCTATTGTTTTTATCATTTACCCTCAGATGGAATTTCAAGTCTAAATAATCCGTTGGATTTCCAATTGTCTTCACCACTTTGAATGCATTCTCTTTTGCTTTTATGCTGTCCCCGTCTTCCTGTATTACCGACAGCTGCCTTGTCCTCGCTGAGTATGCTTCTTCTCCCTTGGGAGGAATTTAAAATGTGCCTCCGAATTATCCCAAGGAACTTCTGCCATTGCTGCTCCACTGTTTTCCCTGCTCGGCTTTCCTTCTCATCAACTCTGGCAACTTCCTTCCTCCTTTGTGGTGATGTTCCTCAATTATAATCACATCACATCCACAAATGAGCAATAGATATAACTGAAAGAGGGAGGTTTGAGAGATGTGATACCGGGAACTATTGGAGGATTTATTAACAAGATATAACTAGAGAGGGAGACTGAAACAGAGAGGGAATATGGAATAAGAGGTGTAAAAATAGAGAAAAATAGATTATTGACAGAAGTAAATGTACTTCGCTACTCTGGCAATTTCTGTGTGCTGTGTTCCTCACTACAATGAATGTACAACAGAGCGACATGTTCGCATTCTCTGTCTGATGCCAGAACTTTTATCTACACTAATATGACAGACGCCAGCCGTTGAAAGAACCCAGCAGGTCAGTATATTTATTTCCTTGCCGTGTGTTAATTAATTGGAATAAGGTGGGACACACGAAGCAGGAATTTATAAAACACAAACTGATAAGAATGAGAGGGAGAGCATGGAACCCCAGAGAGGGGAAATTCTTGAGAGAATGGGAACAGAACACATCAGCTGAGAATCAATGTTTAAATGTTTTATAAACATAGTACATCGTCTGCATCATATTTTGTGAACTATGTCTCAATTGTTAACTCTGTATGTCTTGTGCATACCTGAACAGTCTTTTCTATCTGCACACACTGACAGAATACATATCAAATCATTTCTCCTCTATTCCAAACTATTGTGTTTTGTTTACATTATCACTCGCCATTCCTTCGGCCAAGGATATTCTTTTTCCTTCTCTGCATTTCATTTTATTCTGACTATAAGAAGATATTGGTGTCTGGGGGATATCGCTTTACTCCTGCCCAGTCTGCATTTCCTATTCTCCTATTCCTTTCTGGTTGCTAACCAATCACATATAGATGCTGTCTCTGACTCTTTAATCCCAATAAGCATGGCAATTGGAAATGTAATGCTTACTTTTAAGCTCAGGCCAAAGGAAATGGGAAAGAAAATGTGTATAAAGTGTGAAAAAATGATTGCAACTTTCGAGGCAAATTATTGAATGTATTGTGTTAAAGATAAAATGTTGCCTTACCAGGGCAATGAGAGGAAAGTTCAGCATTTCCTGTCTTTCTTCAGGGCAGTTGTGTCCAGAGACAGGGCTTACATTGGCTGTTATAGTGGAGGAGGCTTCAGGGCAGTGACAACCTCTTGAATGGCTCTTCGGAATGTGGTTACACCGAACACCTCATATGGATAACACAGTAGAGTCATCGAGCCTGTGAAAAGAAATCTTCACCTTTCCCCTTTATGTCTAATAGTGTGAGAGTAATTGGAGATGAGCACTAAGACCAATAGCAGGCACTGTCAGCTTCCCACCCAGAACAGGTATTTGTGTTACATTTAAAGTGTTGTAGTGAAAGGGGTTAACTGGAGCTGTTTGTTCCGTGAATCAAATTAATGACTGTCCCGATGGATACTGACTGTGTCACTGGAGGGTTTCCCGCTTCTATTAATAAGGGGTTTCTTCCAATGCAGTATCCCATCGTATCAGTAGTTGCGCCATCCTCAATAAGATAGGAATCAGCAGCTGCAGAGAGTGGAGAGATCAAATCTGTGACCAGCAGATTGGGATGTTCCAACAATGGCTCAGAATGTGAGAACAATGGAGTGGAAAGTTACGACAACGCACCAGAATCTGAGAGGAATAGATTGGAATATTCCAACAATGGACAGGAGTTTATCCGATGGCCTTGACTGGCTTACTTTCAATTGGATACCATTAACATTGCGAATAGAAGCTGTCCTGATAATTATTCAAGCAGGTTACTATCCCATTCTCGCTTTTCTTGGTGTTCCTGCTAAGTTTCTCCGTGTCTTTCCATTTATTAAATCCGGAAGTCTTGGTGAACAGCATCTCGATTTCTATTTTCTATCTTTGACAAAGATGGAAACTATTGTATTCACTTTCAGTAACAAACTCAATTCTTATGCCATGGCTTCACTTACAAACATCTGAGGATGAAGAAAAGTATTCATAACCACCATTGGCCCATTTTGCCCAGAGCTGATCTGTATCATAATATTCACTTTATCACCAATAATATCCCCAGTCTTCACTTCTGCCTCAGTGCTGTTTATGAATAAATCATAATCTGCTCATTTCCAGTTGCAGTTCTCTTCTGGCCGCACTTGCAGTTCCTAAAATTTTGACTGGAGACTGATTCTTGTCTCTACCTGGACCGATGCTGGTTGCAAAGTGTGAAGACAGTTTGATTCTAAATGAGGTGGTCACGGCTTTGTGTCACTGGTTTCAGCATAATCTGTCAATGGTCGTCAAATGACACTTTCATTGAACTGTTTAGATTCTAGAACACACCGAGCAGGAGTGGGGGCCATGTCCATCATCTCCTCAGTGCAGTGCTTCGATGTATTCACTTGGTGACAGAGGCATCTCTCTTCACCCACACCCCACTGACCCACTGCTGAGTGAAATACATTAATTCTGTCTCCACAGAAGATGATACAGAAAATCTTCCAGAAATTCTACAGGACAGTGACTGTGAAATTGAGAAACTGTGGGAGATTAGAATTAATAAAGAGGAATTGCTTAAAACTAATTGAACTGCAGTTTGGTACTTTGCTCTGGTATGTCCCAGAGAATACAGGAGGTGGGAATAGAGCTAGTGAAAGAGTTACACGATCATACAGCTCTTCAGTCCAACCGGTCCATGTCAAACATAATCCCAAACTAATCTCGTCCCACCTGCCTGGGCTTGACCAGGCTTGGAGGGCCGAATTTTCTTTGTTTTTTGATCTTTGTAAGTTCCCTTCTAAGTTGTTCCCCTCTCAGCTTTGAACTTAGCACTTGACTTTTTGCCTCACCTCCCCCTGAGAAGTGGACCTTGGTTATTCAGAATATTCATGGAATTGAAATTTTATAAACCTCTGTCATGCCACCCCTCAGCCTCTGACACTCCAGGGGAAAACCTTTCAAACTATTCGGCCTCTCCCTACAGTTCAAGCCCTCCTGTCGAGGAACATCCTTGTAAATCTTTTTTCTGCACCCTCTCAAAAATAACAACTTCCTTCCTTTAGCAGAGCCAACCGATGTGTGCGCAGTATTCTTAAAGTGGCCTCATCAATGTCCTGTACAGGAGCAACATGCCATCCCAACCCCTATACCCAATGCTCTGACTGATTAGGGCAATCATGACAAATGTGTCCTTCCCTACCCTGTCTCACATGCTCCTCCACTTTCAAGAAACTATGTGTGTGCACCCAAGGTCTCTTTATTCAGCAACAGTCCCCAGGGCCCCAGCCTTGACTGTATAAGACCATAAGACGATAAGACATAGGAGTGGAAGTAAGGCCATTCGGCCCATCAAGTCCACTCTGCCTTTTAAATCATGGCTGATTGGCATTTCAACTCCACTTCCCTGCACTCTCCCTGTAGCCACTGATTCCTTCTGAGATCAAGAATTTGTCGATTTCTGCCTTGAAGGCGTCCAACGTCCAGGCCTCCACTGCAGTCCGTGGCAATAAATTCCACAAGCCCACTACTCTCTGGCTCAAGAAATGTCGTCTCATTTCAGTTTTAAATTTATCGTCTCTAATTTTAAGGCTGTGCCCACGGGTCAAAGAACAAAGAAAATTACTGCACAGGAACAGGCCCTCTGGCCCTCCAAGCCTGCACCAAACAAGATCCTCTGTTAGTGAGTTTTGAGAAGATTTGTAGCTCAAGTTGAGTTTCTGGATGTGAGTTTGCTCGCTGAGCTGGAAGGTTAGTTTTCAGACATTTTGTCACCATTCTAGGTAACATCATCAGTGAGCCTCCGATGAAGCGCTGGTGTTATGTCTCGCTTTCTATTTATCTGTTTCGGTTTCCTTGGGTTGGTGATGTCATTTCCTGTTCTTTTTCTCAGAGGATGGGAGATGGGCTCCAAATCAATGTGTTTGTTGATGGCGTTCCAGTTGGAATGCCAAGCTTCTAGGAATTCTCGTGCATGTCTCTGTTTGGCTTGTCCTAGGACGGATGTGTTGTCCCAATCAAAGTGCTGTCCTTCCTCATCTTTATGTAAGGATACGAATGATAGTGGGTCATGTCGTTTGTTGGCTAGTTGATGTTCATGTATCCTGGTGGCTAGCTTTCTGCCTGTTTGTCCATTTGATTGTCCATTTGTACTGTTTGATTGGGACAACACATCCATCCTCGGATAAGCCAAACAGAGACACGCTTGAGAATTCCGAGAAGCATGGCATTCCAACCGGAACTCCATCAACAAACACATTGATTTGGAGCCAATCTACCATCCTCTGAGAAAAAGAACAGGACATGGCATCACCAACACAGGAAATGACATCACCAACCCAAGGAAACCTAAAGAGATAAATAGAAAGCGGGACATAACACCAGCGCTTCATCGGAGGCTCGCTGATGATGTTACCTAGAATGGTGATGAAATGTCTGATAACTAAACATCCAGCTCAGTGAGCAAACTCACATCCAGAAGATCCTCTGTCCAACCTGTCATCTATTTTCTAACGGTCTGGGTGCATTTTCTCTCTACCCATCCACATACCTGTCCAAATATATCTTAAAAGACGCTAACGTGTCTGCGTCGACCACCTCCGAAGGCAACGCGTTCCAAGCAGCCACCACCCTCTGTGTAAAGAACTTTCCACGCATATCTCCCTTAAACTTTCCTCCTCTCACTTTGAACTCATGACCCCTAGTAACTGAGTCCCCCACTCTGGGAAAAAGCTTCTTGCTATCCACCCTGTCTATACCCCTCATGATTATGTAGACCTCAATCAGGTCCCCCCTCAATCTCCGTCTTTCTAATGAAAATAATACTAATCTATTCAAACTCTCTTCATAGCTAGCACCCTCCATACCAGGCAACATCCTGGTGAACCTTCTTTGCACCGTCTCCAAAGCATTCACATCCTTTTCGTAATATGGCGAACAGAGCTGTACACAGTACTCCAAATGAGGCCGAACCAAAGTCCGATACAACTGCAACATGACCTGCCAACACTTGTACTCAATACCCCGTCCAATGAAGGAAAGCATGCCATATGCCTTCTTGACCACCCTGTTCACCTGCGTTGTCACCTTCAGGGAACAATGGACCGAAACACCCAGATCTCTCTGTTCATCAATTTTCCCTCGGACTTTTCCATTTACTGTATAGTTCGCCCTTGAATTTGATCTTTCAAAATGCATCACCTGGCATTTTCCCAGATTGAACTCCATCTGCAATTTACCTGCCCAACTCTCCAGTCTATCTATATTCTGCTGTAATCTCTGACAGTCCCCTTCACTATCTGCTACTCAACCAAACTTAGTGTCATCAGCAAACTTGCTGATCAGACCACCTACATCTGCCTCCAAATCATTTACATATGTCACAAACAACAGTGGTCGCAGCACAGATCCCTGTTGAACACTACTGGTCACAGGTCTCCAATTTGAAAAACTCCCTTCCGCTACAACTCTCTGTCTCCTGTTGCCTAGCCAGTTTTTTATCCATCTAGCTAGCGCACCCTGGACCCCATGCGACTTCACGTTCTCCATCAGCCTGCCATGGGGAACCTTAACAAACGCCTTACTGAAGTCCATGTATATGACATCTACAGCTATTCCCTCATCAATCAACTTTGTCACGTCCTCAAAGAATACTATTCAGTTGGTAAGACATGACCTTCCCTGCGCAAAACCCTGTTGCCTATCACTGATATGCCCATTTGCTTCCAAATGTGAATAGATCCTATCCCTCAGTATCTTCTCCAGTAGCTTCCCTACCACTGATGTCAGGCTCACCGGTCAATAATTACCTGGATTATCCTTGCTGCCCTTCTTAAACAAGGGGACAACATTAACCAGTCTCCAGTCCTCCGGGACCTCACCCGTGTCTAAGGATGCTGCAAAGATATCTGTTATAGCCCCATCTATGTCCTCTCTAGCTTCGCTCATTAACCTGGGATAGATACCATCCGGACCAGTGGATTTGTCCACCTTAATGACTTTTAGGATACCCAACACTTCCTCCTTCCTTATGTCACCATGACCCAGAGTAAGCAAACATCTATCCCTAACCTCAACATCTGTCATGTCCATCTCCTTGGTGAATACCGATGCAAAATACTCGTTAAGAATGTCACCCATTTTCTCTGAATCAGCACATAACTTTCCTTCTTTGTCCTAAAGTCAGCCAATCCTTTCTCTAGTTACCCTCTTGCTCTTTATATATGAATAAAAGGCTTTGGGATTTTCCTTAACAATGTTTGCCAGCAATATCTCATGTCCTCTCTTAGCCCTCTTAATCCGTCGTTTCAGATTCACTCTACATTCCCGATATTCTTGCAATGCTTCGTCTGTCTTCAGTTGCCTAGACCTCATGTATGCTTCCTTTTTTACTCTTGGCTAGTAAAACAATTTCAATTGTCATCCATGGTTCCTTCATCTTGCCATTTCTATTCCTCATTTTCACAGGAACATGTCTCTCCTGCACGCTAATCAATCTCTCCTTAAAAGCCTCCCACATATCAAATGTGGATTTACCTTCAAACAGTTTCTCCCAATCTACATTCCTCAGATCCTGCCGAATCTTGGTATAGTCAGCCTTCTCCCAGTTTAGTACTCTTCATTTAGGACCACTCCCATCCTTGTCCATGAGTATTGTAAAACTTACGGAATTGTAGTCGCTATTTCCAAAGTAGTCCCCTACTGTAATATCAGCCACCTGGCCAGGTTCATTCCCCAGCACCAGGTCCAGTGTGGTCCCTTCCCGAGTTGGACTACATACACACTGCTCTAGAAAACCCTCCTGGACACACCTTACAAATTTTGCTCCATCTTGACCCCTAACACTGAGTGAATCACAGTCAATGTTGGGAAAATTAAAATCTCCCATCACCACCAGCCTGTTTCTCCTCCACCTTTCCATTATCTGTTTACATATTTGTGCCTCTATCTCACGCTCGCTGTTGGGAGACCTGTAGTACAGCCCCAACATTGTTACTGCATCCTTCCTATTTCTGAGTTCTACCCATATTGCTTCATTGCTTGAGTCTTCCATGGTGCCCTCCTTCAGTACGGCTGTGTTATCGTCTTTGACAAGTACTGCAACTCCTCCACCCCTTTTATCTCCCTCTCTAACCCCACTGAAGCATCGATATCCTGGGACAACTAGTTGCCAATCATACTCTTCCCTCAACCAAGCCTCAGTAATAGCAATAACATCATACTTCCAGGTACTGATCCAAGCCATAAGCTCATCTACCTTATCAACTACACCTTTCGCATTAAAACAAATGCACCTCAGACCACCTGTCCCTTTGTGTTCATCATCTGCTCCCTGGCTACTATCCCCTTTCGTCACACTGACTCCATCAGCTAATTCCCGACAGGCTTTCGTTACTACCACTTTTGTGTCCAATATTTGGTTCCCATCCCCCTGTCACATTAGTTTAAACCCTCCCCCACAGCATTAGCAAAAGTACCCCCAAAGTCATTGGTTCCAGTCTGGCTCAGGTGTAGACCATCCAATTTGTAATAGTCCCACATTTCCCAGAACCGGTTCCAATGTCCCAAAAATCTGAACCCCTCCCTCCTCCACCATCTCTCATGCCACACATCCATCCTAGCTATTCTTTCATTTCTGCCCTGACTAGCACGTGGCACTGGTAGCAATCCTGAGATTACTGCCTTTGAGGTCCTACTTTTTAACTTGGCTCCGAGCTTCCTAAATTCTGCTTGTAGGACCTCATCCCGTTTTATGCCTATCTCGTTGGTGCCTATATGTACCACGACAACTAGCTGTTCACCCTCCCCCTTCAGAATGTTCAGCAGCCGATCGGAGATATCCCGGACCCGTGCACCTGGGAGGCAACATACCATTCGGGAGTCCCGTTTTCGACTGCAGAACCGCCTATCTATTCCCCTTACAATTGAATCGCCAATGACTATCACCCTTCCACTCTTTTTCCTGCACAAATAAATGAAGACAGCCCCTGCACGAAGTAAGCTTTTTAAAGTGGGAACGAAAAACGTTACCTTCCCGGCAGCATCCTGGCGCTCTCTCTTTCTGGCTCTCGCTCTCCTCCTGCCTAACAGAAACAACTTAGTCTCCCCTAGTCTCCCGCCAAACAGAAACAACTTCCTAGCATCCACCCCTTCTAAGCCATCCATTATTTGTAAGTTTCTATTGGGTCTCCCCACAACCTTCTAAGCTCTAATGAGCACAATCCCACAACCCTTAGCCGTTCATCATACGTTAAAACTACCATTCCAGGGATCATCCGTGTGAATCTCCGCTGGACACGCTCCAGGGCTAGTATGTCCTTCCTGAGGCGTGGGGCCCAAAGTCCTGCCCTGCTTTACTCTACCAAACGCAAAACCTCTCATTTATCTAAATTAAACTCCATCAGCCACACCTTGGCCCATTGGCCCATCTGATCAATGTCCCTTTGCACTCTGCGATAAACTTCACCACTGTCCACGGCCACAGCTTTCGATGTCATCTGTAAACTTACTGACAATGCCTCTGATGTTCACATCCAAATCCTTTATATTAATGAGGGAAAGCAGGGAACTCAGCACTGATACTTGCAGCACACCACTGGTCACTGGTCTCCAGTCTGTAAAACAATCCTCCACCTTCAAGCCAATTTTGAATTCAATTGACTAGCTCCCCCTGGATCCCATGTGATTACCCATTACTAATCTGTCTGCCATTCGGAACATTATGGAACACCTTCCTGAAGCCGATTTGGAAAATGTCTGCCACATTGCCTTCATCAACCTTCTTTATCACCTCTTCAAAATAATGAAGTTAGTGAGACGTGATTTCCACTGCACAAAGCAATGTTTATTATCCCTATTCACTTCTTGCTTTTCCAAGTGTATGTAAATCCTATCCCTCAGAATACCCTCCAACAACTTATCCAGCTCTCATGTCAGGCTCACTGGTCTCTGGCGCACTGGCTTGCCGGGTCACTGTTCCCTTTTCTAGTCCCTCCTCTCCCCTGATCACAACAAATTTTAAATGTAACCAGGTTGGTGATTATTATCAGGCTGATAATATAGGTGTCAGACTGGGTCAGGGTCAGTGTAAGGAAAGAGTCAGACAGTTTTCTTTAATCTGCTAAAATGACACATTTATGACCCAACCAATTTTACTCAAACTATGATGCATAGAAGAAAGACACACACACACACACACACACACACACACACATACACACACACACACACACACACACACTCAAATATTTGATGACAAGCTGAAATATTAATTTGAAAAAACTTTGTCCACGTAACAGTTGAACTCATGATAAAAGGAAAAATGTGAGAGATTGTCCCAAATGTTATTCTGCTTCCAAATTTATTCTGCTCGCACAAGTTGTTGGCAATGGGATTATTTCCTGGAACTATTAGATTTGGCTGAATTCCCTTTGCTACAGGCAGTGGGAGATTCCAATTAATCATCATCATGAATCCTCCATGAGTGGTAATGATGATCGGTGCATTTTCAGCTCTCAAACATTGATGCGATGAGGAACAAGGAAGTAGAGAGGGAGCGATAGGCTGTTGCTTTTCAGGCAGGTTGCGTTTCTTTTCCCCTCTCTGAGTTGAATCGGGCAATAATGCTGTCCAACCCCCAAACATGAACATGTGAGGTCCTCTTGAACATTGTCCGAGCTATTAGTTTCCATCACAGTCCCTGCTCCATATTGGCGCATCATTGCTGCTGTCATACACAGAGTCATTTCCTGAGCAACAAAAGGGCCTACTTGATTTAAAGACATGTTTATATGTGCCTGCATAATTTAAAAATAACAAGTCTTGATGTCTTCACAACATCTATATTAAAATGAATGTGTCTTACTCCGAAAGAAATACAGAAATTAGTGGAAAAGGTCAGCAGCCTGGCAGCATCTGTGAAGAGAAATTAGAATTAACGTTCCAGGTCAAGTGAACCTTCCTCAGAATCTATTTTATTTTTAAAATCATTTCCCCAGTTGTATTCTCCCAATCAAGACAAATTATCCGTCAGGTATTCACCATTTACACTCTCCTCAAGTTCTCATATAGTCAAGAATATTTCTGGTTCTCAGAACGAAACTGTTAATCCTCCATAACATGATGCCTTCATCACAGGACAGTGTATAGAGAACCATCTTTGAAAAGTTTCAAAGGCCATTGTGATTTTTTTTAGTTTCGGGCATATTAACGACAGACAGAGCATGAGATGGATTCTCAGCAATGCCCTGTACAGAAGCAGGGAAACATGCCTAACATCATACCCAGCACCCTTTTCAAGAAACAGCACTATTCCATTTACTTTCCAAATCACTTGCAACATCTTCCGACTAACTTTATATGATTTCTGTACCAGGACACACAAATCACTCAGTAGCACCGATCTCTGCGTTACTTCTCCAGTCATATAACCTACTGCTGTTTTATCCTTTCCCCAAAACACGAATGTCCCACAACCCACAGTGTACTGTTTTATTTGCATTGCTGGAAGTTTGCTCCCAAACACCCCCTGTCTACACACCAGTGTAGATCATCTCCCTCCACTTGTCATCTTATTGGGTGACTATAATGCTGTACTAGCACATTGAGCTCCAATCCTATCAGCCCTTCATCGAAATCGTTAATCTGGATTGTAAACTGTTGATGAACTCACAACATTCCTTGAGGAATTCCATTAGTCGCAGCTTTCCAACCTGAAACTAAATAATTATCTATCTTCTGCATTTCTTGTGAGTGAACCAGGACTCGCAGTGTTGCAGCCCAGAACGGTTGCAGGGCCTCTACTGTGGTGTGCAGCTGGTTGTCGAGAAGTATCTGAGCTCAGCAACACACCATTAGGGCCATTTGTTTTTAGATCATCAGGTAGAGGTTGTACTGTCAATGATTCTGATCCTTGAGCGTTTAAAAAACAAGCACAGAATATAGACTGACATTTGAGTAAAATGCTGTAAGGTCAAAAATGCTGTCTTTCAGATGCAGCAATAAATCTAGTCTGCCCTCTCAATCAGGTGTTCAATTTTCCCCGGAAATGTATCGAGGAGGAGGGGAGATTTCCTATCAGTCTGGTTAACATCTGCACCTTTAAGAACATCACAAATATAGAGAAGCTTCTGGTTAATTTCGTTTTTGGCTGTGGGTGCTGTGTGGAAAAATTGCCACAATTGGTACACGATAAAATAAAATATCGTTGACAAGTGACCTTACAGACTTTTGCAAAGTCATAAGGGACACAGGAGTGTAAACAGCCAAGGTCTTTTCCCCGGGGTGGTGGAGTCCAAAACGAGAGGCCACAGCTTTAAGGAGAGAGGGGAAAGGTTTAAAAGCGACTTAAGGGGCCACATTTTCATGCAGAGGGTGGTGTGTTTATGGAATGAGCTGCCAGAGGAAGTGTTGGAGGCTGGTACAATTACAACATTTAAATGGCTTCATGATGGGTATATGTTTCGGAATGGTTTAGAGAGGAATGGACCAAATGCTGGCAAATGGGACCAGATTTATTTAGGATATCTGGATGGCGTGGATGACTTGGACCGAAGGGTCTGTTTTCATGCTGTATATCTCTGTGTCTCTATGATAGCAACCATGACTGTTTGAATGGGGACATCCTTTTCCTCTGTAACAGCTTTGAAGGGTGGAGTGAGACAACAACAAACAGGATACGAGCTGCAGTCGGCCAACTGGACCCTCGAGACTTCAGCTTAATTTAGAAAGATCGTGGCTGATCTGTTTGTGGCTGAACACACTTTTCCTGTTTATTCCCAATAATGGAGTCTCTTGTCCATGAAAGGTCAGTTGAGCTCCACCTTGAATATCTTCACTAACCCAGTGTTCACTGTTCCCTGGGGATGAGAACACCACAGACAGCACAATGTTAAAGAGAAAGATATATTCGTATCGCAGTCTTAATTGGGAGACTCCTTAAAGTGTGTTAGCCTCACAGCAAATTACCTTCTCTAAATATTCCCGATACCTTCAGACCAGGCAGTATAAGAAATTGGAGCAGAATTTGCCATCTGGCCCATTGAGTCTGCTCTGCTGTTCGATTATGCTTGGCATATTTCTCAAAACAATTCTCTTGCCTTCTCACCATAACCCTTGAACTGCTTATTCATCAAAATGTATCTATCTCCATGGCTGTGTGTGCGCGTGCATGCGCGTGTGTGCGTGTGTGTGTGTTTCTGCTTTATGGCAGGAGACAGGGTGGTCATGGAGGATTGTCCTTCAGACTGGAAGCCTGTTATTAGCGGTGATCCACAGGGATCGGTGTTAGATTTACTTTTGGTTGTCATTTAAATGAATGATTCAGATGAAAATTATAGAAGGCAAGGTTAGCAAGTTTACGGATGACACTGAGATTATTTGAACCATGGACAGAAAAGGTTATCCAAGATTACAAAGAGATCCTGAGCAAATGAATGAATCATAAAGATGCACAGTATGGGAACAAATCCTGTGGTCCACATGTCCGTGCTGCCCAGGTATCCGAAATTAATCTCATCCCATTTGCCAACATTTGGCCTACATTCCTCTGGACCCTTCCAAAACATTTACCGATCCTTTGAAATGGCATTTTCACAAGCCTCCAGCACTTTATCTGGAAGTTCATTCAGATGGTTTTTAAATCTTTCCCGTTGTTCCATAAACCTGTGCCTTCTAATGTTTGACTCGCCATACTCGAGAAAAAGATCCTGACTATTCACCCTATCCATGCCCTTCATGATTTTATAAACATATATACGGTGCACATTTTACTCCAATCAACACGAATGGCTGTGCTTTCTGTTATCCCGGGCCTGAATTCTGAAATTCAACACTGGTCCTTCTCAATCAAGTCACAATTATGGAAAAAAATATTAACCAACTTGTTTCGACATTTTATGAAACACTGCTGTGGGATTTGAATCGAGACCTCTGGTCCAAAGGTGAAGGCCACCACACTGCGATGGCTCCTAAATCTACAATATGGCTGTCCCGTATATTTGCTCATCAACCTGTTCTGAGAGGCTGTGACACGCCTCTGCAATTGGCAGGAGTTGTATCCAGAACTTCTGGTCCAGAGCTAGTGACATTATCATAGATTCAGAGATTGGAATTGAATCAGACCTCTGGCACAGGCATTGGTGCTACCCATTACACAAGACCAAAGTCATGCTCAGATTTTGAGTCACATTTTACGTGCCAACTTTCAGCTGAATTTGAATTTATCAAATTCTGGTTAAATTTACTGAATTACACAGGGGAGATTTTTTAGTGTTGAACAAATGCAAGGTACTTGCCGAAACTACAGGATATTGAGGGAATGTGCTGTGCCATTGAGATAAACTATTAACATATTTAATTGCTTTGCTATGATTTCCAGCTGAAATGGATACTATCTGCCCTTCTCCAACCGCCAACACACCCCCTCCTCCTGGACACCATCCCCAGGCCTCCTACCCCCACTCGACTTCTTCATCTCCAACTGCTATTGAGACATGAATTGCCTCCACCTCTCCACCCCTTTCACCCACTCCAACCTCGCCCCGCAGAACATACAGCCCTCCGCTCCCTTGGCTCCAACCCTCACCTCACTATAAAACCCGAGGACAAGGGAAGCACAGTTGTAGAATGGCGCACTGACCTCGACATTGCTGAGACCAGATGCCAGCTCTCTGACACCTCCCTCTACTGCCTCCTTGATCATGACCCCACCGCTGACCACCAATACATCATCTCCCAGACCATCCTCACCCTCATCACCTCAGGTGACCTCCCACTCACAGCCTCCAACCTCATCGTTCCCTAATCCTGCACCGCCTGCTTCTATCTCCTTCCCAAAATCCACAAACCTGCCTTCCCTGGTCAACCCATTGTGTCTGCCTGCTCCTGCCCCACCGAACTTATCTCCACCTATCAGGACTCCATTTTCCCCACCTTGGTCCAGCAACTCCCCCCCAATGTCCATGATACCACCCACTCCATCCACCTCCTCCAGAACTTCCAATTCCCTGGTCCCCAACACCTCATCTTCACCATCGACCTCCACTCCCTGTATACTTGTAATCCCCATACAGATGACCTGAGGGACCTCTGCTTCTTCCTGTCCCCCAGGTCCGACCAGTCCCCCTTCACTGACACCCTTGTCCGCTGAGCTGAACTCGTCTTCACCATTAATAACTTCTCCTTCAAGCCCTTCCACTTCCTACAGACAAAGGGTGCCGCATGGGCCCAAGTTATGCCTGCCTCTTTGTAGGTTACATAGAACAACCCCTTTTACGAAGCCACGCTGGCCCTAAACTCCACCTCTTCCTCTGTTATATTGATAACAGTATCGGTGCCGCCTCGTGCTCCCACAAGGAGCTCAAACAGTTCATCCACGTCACCAAAAACTTCCACCCCAACCTTGAGTTTCCCTGGACCATTTGTGACAGATCTCTCTCCTTCCTGGGCCTCTGTGTTTCCATCTCTGGAAACTACCTGGAAACCAATATCCATTTCAAGCCTACCAACTCCCACCGCTACCTAGAATACACTTCTTCCCACCCACCTTCCTGCAAAAATGTCATCCTCTATTCCCAATTCCTTCGCCTCCTCTGCATCTGTTCCTGAGATGAGGCATTCCACTCCCAGAAATCCCAGATGTCTTCGTTTTTCCAGGATTGCAACTCACCCTCCACAGTCGTTGAAAATACCCTTGAACGCATCTCTCATGTTTTGCGCAACTCATCCCTCACACCGCCTCCCATCAATAAAACCAAAACAGAATCTTTTCGTCCTTAGGTACCCCACCCGCCCCGATCACCCCCACCAACCTCCGGATCCAACACATCATCCTCCAGCACCTGCGCCATCTGCAATCTGACCCCACCACCAAAGACATTTTTCCCTCGCCACTCTTCCCTGCTTTCCGGAGGGACCACTTTCTCCATGAATCTCTTGTCCGCTCCACACTCCCATCCAGCTCCACGTCACCCAGCTCTTTTCCCTGCAACTGCGAGAAGTGCGGAACCTGCCCCGACTCCACCACCCCGTACCCTCCATCCCAGGCCGCAGTAAAACCTTCCACATCAAACAGATGAGGCATTCCACTCCCAGAAATCCCAG
The DNA here is from genome assembly GCF_030684315.1 of Stegostoma tigrinum. Taxonomy (NCBI): domain Eukaryota; kingdom Metazoa; phylum Chordata; class Chondrichthyes; order Orectolobiformes; family Stegostomatidae; genus Stegostoma; species Stegostoma tigrinum. Next base: position 884,194 of record NW_026728069.1, read on the forward strand.
ATGTCTTCGTTTTTCGTTATACATCTGCTGATGTATACTGTATCCCCTGTTCCTGATGCGGCCTCCTCTTCATTGGGGAAAACACATGGAGCCTTCGAGACCGCTTTGTGGAACATCTACGCTCCACACCCTGGATGACATGTCCATCCTGGGCCTCATCCAATGCCACAACGATACCACCCAAAGGCTACAGGAACACGACTTCATATTTTGCTTGGGAACCCTGCAGCCTAATGGTGTCAATATGGACTTCACAAGCTTCAAAATCTCCCGATCCCCAACTGCATCCCAAAACCAGCCCAGCTCGCCCCTGCCTCCCTGACCTGTCCATCCTTTCTCCCACTGATCCACTCCTCCCACCTCAACCCCCGCCCCTACCTCCATCCAACCAGTCTCATCCATGTCTCCTTGGCCTGTCCGTCTTCCCTTGACTGACCAACCTCCACCCTAACTCCCCACCTACACTCACCTTTACTGGCTCCATCCCAGCTTCCTTGACCTATCTGTCTCCTCTCCACCTGTCTGTTCGTTTGTCCATCTTCCATCTGCCTCCCCCTCTCTCTATTTATTCCAGAATCCCCTTCTCCTCCCCCATTTTTGAAGAAGTGTCCAGACCCGAAATGTCAGCTTTCCTGCTCCTCTGATGCTGCTTGGCCTGCTGTGTTGATCTAGGTCAATACTTTGTTATCTCAGATTCTCCAGCAGCAGCAGTTCCGACTATATCTGGAGACTGCAATGTTGGGGAAAGAAATTCTGCAGACGTGTTCTGCACTGTGAAGAATCTCGATTAACATTACTGAACACCAGACATGACAAAAGAGCATAATTTCCAACCCCAAAAGATCATATTGCAGATCACTATTTCCCACCTCTAAGGTGTGACTGCCCTCCTCCTAAAAGCATTAAATGCTACACAGCAACAAATTATATTTTAGGATCAAAAACAAAGTTGTGGGAAAAGCTCAACAGATTTGGCAGCATCTTTGCAGGTAAAAAAACAGAGTCAATGTTTGGTGTTCACTGACCCTTCCTCAGAATTGATGGTGGCTGAGAAAATGTGAGTTTATATGCTGAAACTAGGGAGGTGGGTGGGGTAGAGAGTAAACGAGATGCTCGGGCCCAAAGAGAGAGAAAGAAGTTGGGCAGACAAAGGAGTTAATAACGATCAGGCTGGGAGGGTGAGTAGTTGCTAATAGGGACTGTTATTGACTCACAACAGGGCGTGTGTAATGGCAGGGTATGTGGTAACAAGGCCTGATGTGTGCAGTGGGGTGTGGGACATGGGAGAGTTTAGTCCCTAAAATTATTGAACTCAATACTGAGTCCTGAGGGCTGCAGGGTCCCCAAGTGGAAAATGAGGTGTTGTTCCTCCAGCTTGCTTTGGGCTTCACTGTAACAGTGCAGCAAGCCAGAGACAGAGATGTTGGCCAGGGAGCAGGGTGGTGCATTCAAGTGGCAGGCAACAGGCAGTTCAGAAACTTTTTTTACAAGCCGAGCATAGATGTTCTACCTCGCGTTCACCAAGTCTTCACTTCATTTCCCAATGTAGAGGCGACCACATTGTGAGCAGCGAATGCAGTCGCCCAGATTCTGGGAAGTGCGGGTGAAGTGTTGCTTCACCTGGAAGGTATGTTTGGCGATACTGGGGAGGGAGGGGTAAATGGGCAGGTGTTGCACCTTCACCGGTTACAGGGGAAGGGCCGTAGGGCTGTGGGGAATTGTTGGAGCTGAAGGAAGTGTGTACCAGGGTGTCCCGGAGAGAACGGTCCCTGTGGAAGGCAGGCCTGTGATGCTGCTTGGCCTCCTGTGTTCATCCAGCATCACACTTTGTTATCAAAGGAGAGGTGGTGTGGTGAAGGTATCTCACTGAATGTGGCAGAAATGGCATCTGATGATCTTCTGGATGTGGATGCCGGTGGGATGGTCGGTGACGCTAAGGGGAACCCTATTGCTGTTGCGGGAGGAAGGAGAAGGAGTGAGGGCAGAAGTGTGGGAGATGGATCGGACCTGGTTGAGGGCCCTGACAACAAAGGAGCTGGGGAATCCTTGGTTGAGGAGGAAGGTCGACATGTCGGAGGCTCTCTTGTTGAAGTTAGCCTCATCTGAACATATGTGCTGGAAACGGAGGAACTGAGAGAATGGGATGGAGGGAGTCTTTGCAAAAATAAAGACCGGAGTTTGTAGGCCTTCTGGAGCTGGAAGGGTCTTTCGAAACATGTCAGGGTTGTGTGGGGTGCGGTGGGAATATCACTCACTGGGCTGTGGTGTGGCAGATTGTGTTTAATCTGCATAAATGCAAGACATTTACAGGATTTTACAGAAAGGAGGGTGTGAGGATGTATAGCCCAGGTAACTGTGGGAGACAGTGGATTTGTAATGAATATTAGTGGCCAGTCTATCCCAGAAATTGAAACAGAAATGTTGAAGAAGGGAAGGGAGGGGTCAGAGATAGACCAGGTGAAAGTGAGGGCAGGGTGGAAGTTGGAAGCAAAATATGTGAAGCTTTCCAATTCCAGACGAGAGAGAGAAGCAGTGCTGATGATATCTCAGATTCTCCAGTATCTGCAGTTCCTATTATCTCCGATGATATCATTGATACAGTGGAGAAACGGCTGTGGGTGGGGGAGGGTAGCAGAATAGGACTGGGAAAAGAAATGTTCCACGTACCCAATGAAGAGACAGGCATAACTAGGGCCCATCTGGGTGCCCATGGCAAACTCTCTACCCTGAAGAAAATGAATCTCCCCATCACAGGGTGGTCTGCAATCCACACTCCCACCACCACCACCCCACGCCTCCTGCTGCCCGCACAAGGCAAACCAAGCTCAGGGTCTTTGCGAAAATAAAGGCAGGAGTTTGAAGGCCTTCTGGAGATGGGAGAGTCTTTCAAAACATGTCAGGGTTGTGTGGGGCGTGGGAATATCACTCACTGGGCTGTGGTGTGGCAGATTGTGTTTAATTTGCATAAATGCAAGACATTGCTTTTGGTAAAACAAACAAGGGCAGGACTTATAACAATTTAAATTAGGGCCTTTGGTCGTGTTGCAGAACAGAGACTAATCCATCAGGTATAACTCTTCGAAGTCTGTGTCACATACAGACAGGCTGGTTAAGAAGGCATTTAGTTCGTTACCTTCTTTGCTCAGGCCTTTGAGTTTGGGAGTTGGGATGTCATTTTCATGTTGTACAGGATGTAGGTGAGGCATCTTCTGGAGTACTGTGTCCAGTTCTGGTCGCGCAGTTATAGGAAGGATAATATTAATCTGGAGAGAGAACAGCAGAGATTTACCAGGATGTCGGTGGGAATGGATGGTTTGAGATATAAGGATTAGATTAGATTCTCTACGGTTTTCGAAACAGGCCCTTTGGCACAACAAGCCCACACCACCCCTTGAATCATCCCACCCAGACCCATCCCCCTGTAACCCACACACCCCTGAACACGACAGGCAATTTAGCATGGCCAATCCAACTGGCCTACACATCTTTGGACTGTGGGAGGAAACCGAAGCACCCGGAGGAAACCCACGCAGACACGGCGAGAACGGGCAAACTCCGCACAGTTGCCCGAAGCTGGAATTGAACCCAGATCCCTGGTGCTGTGAGGCTGCAGTGCTAACCACTGAGCCACTGTGCTGCCTGTGCCAGGACCAGGGGTGCCATGGGTGTCACTGCCACAGAGAGATGGTCTGGAATCGGTTTAAACATGAACAAGTGGGATGTGTTGGATATATAGACAGAGAGGGGGAGATAGAGAGACAGTGCCATGGAAGGATGTGTTCGCAAGTTTCAGAATGCTGACATGTAGACATACTCCCTTACACCGAAAACACTGCATGGGCCCAACACTGTCGCCTGATTCAATCCGGATACATCACCACTCAGAGTGTTTTCAGAGGCTGGATAGGCTTGGACTTTACTGACTTGTGCACAGGAGGATGAGGGGTGACCTGATTGAGGCTGATAAATCATGAGGTGCCCAAATAAGTGGAATGTCGGTTATCTTTTCTTGGGGATGGAGGATTTCAAGGCTGTGGGGATGTTTCAAATTTTGAGGATCGAACATTTCAAAAGAGACAGGAGGGGCAATTTTTTTGCAGAAAGTGGTTCGCGTATGGAATAAAATTCCAGATGAAATGGTGGAAGTGAGTACAGTTACAACATTTAAAAGACATTTAGATACGTACATGAGGAAGAAATCAGTTTGGATGGTGTTGTGCGCTGCTGCCCTCCCAGGCCCTCTCAGAATAAATCCCTGATGGTCCTCATCCTCTGCTGCTGCCTGTGCAGTGGCGTGTGGAGACCAGCAGAGGGTGGCATTGCATCACACCAAACAGCACAGAGGCTGTCCGACCTGCCCCACACAGAGACACGCAGAAACACACACAAATACACTGATACTCAGACAAATAAGGGGAACCGATCAGAATTTCTCTGGTTCTCTTTCGATTCCTCCCACTTCCTACAGACAAAGTGGGTGGACATGGGCACCCGCATGGGCCCCAGCTATGCCTGCCTCTTTGTAGGTTATGTCGAACAGTCCCTCTTCCGCACCTACACAGGCCCCAAACCCCACCTCTTCCTCGGTTACATTGATGACTCTATCGGCATTACCTCTTGCTCCCCAGAGGAGGTCGAACAGTTCATCCACTTCACCTACACCTTCCACCCCAACCTTCAGTTCACCTGGGCCATCTCCATCACATCCCTCACCTTCCTGGACCTCTCAGTCTCCATCTCAGCTTGTAACTGATGTCCATTTCAAGCCCACCGACTCCCACAGCTACCTAGAATACACCACATCCCACCCACCCTCCTGCAAAAATTCCATCCCCTATTCCCAATTCCTCTGCCTTCGCCGCATCTGCTTCCACGATGAGGCATTCCACTCCCGCACATCCCAGATGACCAAGTTCTTCAAGGACCGCAACTTTCCCCCACAGTGGTCAAGAATGCCATTGACCGCATCTCCCGCATTTCCCGCAACACATCCCTCACACCCCGGCCCCGCCACAACCGCCCAAAGAGGATCCCCCTCGTTCTCACACACGTCCCCACCAACCTCCGGATACAACGCATCATCCTCCGACACTTCCGCCATCGACAATCCGACCCCACCACCCAAGACATTTTTCCATCCCCACCCTTGTCTGCTTTCCGGAGAGACCACTCTCTCCGTGACTCCCTTGTTCGCTTCACACTGCCCTCCAACCCCACCACACGCAGCACCTTCCCCTGCAACCACAGGAAATGCTACACTTGCCCCCACACCTCCTCCCTCACACCTATCCCAGGCCCCAAGATGACTTTCCATATTAAGCAGAGGTTCACCTGCACATCTGCCAATGTGGTATACTGCATCCATTGCACCCGGTGTGGCTTCCTCTACATTGGGGAAACAAAGCGGAGGCTTGGGGACCGCTCTGGAGAACATCTTTGCTCGGTTCGCAATAAACAACTGCACCTCCCAGTCGCGAACCATTTCCACTCCCCCTCCCATTCTTTAGATGACATGTCCATCATGGGCCTCCTGCAGTGCCACAATGATGCCACCCGAAGGTTGCAGGAACAGCAACTCATACTCCGCCTCGGAACCCTGCAGCCCAATAGTATCAATGTGGACTTCACCAGCTTCGAAATCTCCCCTTCCCCCACTGCATCCCAAAATCAGCCCAGTTCATCCCCTCCCCCCACTGCACCACACAACCAGCCCAGTTCGTCCCCTCCCCCGACTGCATCCCAAAACCAGCCCAGCCTGTCTCTGCCTCCCTAACCTGTTCTTCCTCTCACACATCCCTTCCTCCCACCCCAAGCTGTACCTCCATTTCCTACCTACTAACCTCATCTCACATCCTTGACCTGTCCGTCTTCCCTGGACTGACATATCCGCTCCCTTCCTCCCCACCTATACTCTCCTCTCCACCTCTCTTCTTTTCTCTCCATCTTCGGTCCGCCTCCCCATCTCTCCCTATTTATTCCAGAACCCTCTCCCCATCCCCCTCTCTGATGAAGGGCCTAGGCCAGAAACGTCAGCTTTTGTGCTCCTGAGATGCTGCTTGTCCTGCTGTGTTCATCCAGCTCCACACTCTATTATCTTGGATTCTCCAGCATCTGCAGTTTCCATTATCTCAGAGACTGTCAGACCTGCCCCACACAGAGAAACACACGCAAATACACCGATACTTAGACAAATAAGGGGAGCCTACCAGAATTTTTCTGGCTCAGTGGTTTGTCAATATTTCATTCATTCCATTTGGTGTGTGTCAGGATTCCTGTTATTCCGTGGACAGCATTTCATTATTTGAGTCACTCCATGAGAGTACGTCAGTATTTGCTCTCTCCAGTGAGTGTGACAGTATTTCAGTTGTTCCATGGGGACTGTGACTCTGTGAGATTTTCAATGCTTGATTATTGAAGATGTAAGGGCAAGTTGGGAGACGAATAAATATTACAGGTGAGTTTCAGTGTCTGAACTGTCTGAAGGAGGAGGTGCAGGAGGGAGGCTCCGATCTCCCTTCCTGGGAGCTGGTGGAGACGATGTGTTGTGAGCCCACCCTCCTGCCAACCGAGACCGTGGGGATTCCATTTGTACCGGCTTGATATAAAAGGGAGATGGCATCAGGGGCACGGTTTCTGAGCTGTGCCAGGTGGAAATGGAACTGACAGTGGGGTTAAAGTGAGAATTGCCCTTCACTGAACATTGCTCCTTACTCGGTCGGTGGGACATGTATATTTGAAATCTCCACACGGGTCGTCCTGATTCTCTCCGGCTCATTCCAGGGCCCTGCCCATGCGGCGGGGAGGGTGAGGGAACTGATATGTGGAACACCACCACCCTGCTTGGCCTTTCCTGTCCTATTCCAGGCTGTTCCTCCTGGAATAAGGGAAAGGGAGGGAGGGACTGAAGGTGAATGTGCATGGCCCTGCTGTTAGTGATGGTGTAGGTGAGGGGGAAGTGGTTGAATCAGTCGACAATGTTGGATCGATGCAGTGTTTTCAGTGTTGGGGAGTATGTCTCCATGTCAGCATTCTAAAGTTGTGAACACATCCTTCGGTGACACAGTCTCTCAATCTCCTCCTTTCTGTCTATATATCCAACACATACCATTTGTTCGTATTTAAACTGATTCCCCACCATCTCTCTCGGGCAGTGACTTTCACACCCATGGCACCCCTTGTCATGGCACATTGGAGATATGGAGCTGTAAATGGATGGGAGCCGCACATCCGGTCACTTCCAGCATGGGCTGCAAGTTTCCCCAGGCTGGGAGGTGATTTAACACAGCGTTACCGGGCACTGCACTGGGGTGGTCTGTACAGATCCACACACTGGGAGGGTAACTGCTCCAGGTTTGCAGATCAGTTCAGTGGTGTTCACTTCACAGCTCCCCGTGCTGGAGAGATACTTGGTCCGGATTTATATAATAATGCACTGGTGTGGTCTGCACAGCTCCCTGTGCTGGACTGATATCCATGTGACTGGTGAGGCCTGCACAGTGTCCCACTCTGGACAGATTGCCGGGTTGTATTGAGCAGGACACTAGCCTGGTCTGCACTGTGCTCCATGCTGAACAGATATTTCATCTGGGTTTGTGGTGTCTGGGCTGGTTCTGTGAGGTGGATTGAGAATGTGAGATAACTGACCACTTCAGCTGATCTGGCAATGACTCTAATTTGTGTTTGCCAGTTGTGTCGAGTTTGGGGAGAGATTTCCACCGCGAGGCTGAGTGGGTCTCACCAAAACTGATGGGCAGAAGGGCCTTTGTGATGTGGATCTTTTATGACTCCATCACATTCTGTATCCGACATTCCCCGGAACATTCTGTAATCAACATTCCCCGGAACATTCTCTATCCGACATTATTTGTGAACAGTTGGATGCCAGTTAATTGATTAAAAGATAAGATCCCGAGGGAAAAGATCCCATTCCAGAGAGAAGGAATCTCTGTTTCAAATTCCCCTCAGGCAGTTAATGGGGTGAATATATTTTCCCTGTGATCATGTTTCTTCATAAACAAAAATTGACCACAATGTTGACGAAAAGACTGAAATTTCCATCTTCCATTTGTCTTCAGGGAACTGGGAGAGAATCCTTCAGGACAGCAACGTCTTCACTCTCTATATCAGGAACTGTAAGGAAATGACCTGTGCCTGCTTCCGAGCGATTGAGTCTGTGGGAATGTTCCAGAAGCCATCTGTCCTTATGGATGTGTGTTTGTGTCTTTCAGGAGGGAGAGTTTCTTGTATTTTATGTTAGTTTTTTTGTAAAATAAAACAAATTGAGACGTTACTACGGGTTATTTCAGCTTCATTTTTTTTTCAGTAAATCAGTGATACATTTGAAAATGTCACTGGGTCCCCAATCAAACTGGTAACTTTGCTTCCAGGCTGATGTATAATTTATTTGTGTTCCTTCCTCACAGTTAACGTAGTGACGATTTACGTCCTGCTTTATAAAGATTGTGGATTATCTCCATGTGTCAGACGTTACCTGGGGGCCATGGCAGTGGCAGATCTACTGGTCATTATCCTCGACCTGATATTGAGACACATTCCCATTGTTTATCGGGAGCAGTTTAATTTCCTGCGGTACATCCCCGTGTGTAATATCCACGCCGTCCTGCTTTATGCAGCCACTGACTGTTCTGTCTGGTTCACCGTAACTTTCACCTTTGATCGATTTGTGGCCATTTGTTGCCAGAAGCTGAAAAGTAAATATTGCAGTGAGAAAACGGCGGCTGTGGTTCTGGGAACAGTGACTGTGCTGAGCTGTTTAAAGAACATTTTCTGGTATTTTATGCTCTCAGGTCAGTATTCGCTGTGGAACGGCCCCTGGTTTTGTGATGTAACAATCGGTGTTTATTACTCTCGTGCCTGGGCCACAATCGAGTTCCTCCACCACATTCTAACCCCGACTCTCCCGTTTCTCCTGATTCTGCTGCTCAATGTTTTCACCGTCAGACACATTTTAGTGACCAGCAGAGCCCGCAGGAGACTCCGGGCTCACACCAATGGGGACGGTCAGTGTGACACAGAAATGAGAAATCGAAAAAAATCAATCATTTTACTGTTTGTGATCTCGGCCAATTTCATCCTGTTATGGTCAATATTAATGGTGTTTTCTATATGGTACCGGATGTGGAATATTGGGTATGACTCTGTGTATCTGGATTGGTTTGTGCAGGAATTGGGCTTCATGCTGCAGCTCCTCAGTTGCTGCACAAACACCGCGATTTATGCCGTGACCCAGACTAAGTTCAGGCAGCAGCTGAAGAATGTGCTGAAATATCCCTTTACCCAAATTCATCCATCAATCAAATTCACTCATTAATCAATCCACCCAGGATTTTCTCATTTCAGTTCAATGTTTCAGCAATGAAGCAGCCTGTCGCTATGGTAACAGACTGAGGGTAGTGCTGGTTTATCCAACCTTATCCCACAGCGGGTTACAGGGAAACATGTCAATGTTTCTCTCAACTCACAGGCCAAAGAGAAAAGGCCCCATTCCACTGACTGCATCCATAACTTCAATATGTAATTAACGTTCATTAAAAAGTGCCAAGCAGCTCAGCAAACTATATTGTTGTTTGTCTCTGTGTTGAGAGAAACAGGCTCCCACCCTATCCGTCCAACCCTGTCTACCTCCGTGACCCTCCCTGTCCCTCTCCCTGTTCCTTCATCCCTTTCCCTCCTTCCCTGTTCTTTGCTCCCTCCCTGTCCCTCCCCCTCCTTGTCCTTCCCTGTCCCTCACTCCCTGCCTCTTCCCCTCCCTGTTCCTCCATACCCCTCGCTCCTTCCCTGTCCCTCACTCCATGTCTCTTGCTCCTTCCCTGTCCCTCACTCCCTCCCCATCCTTCACTCCCTCCCCATCCCCGATCCCATTGCGAGCTGTCTCCCCATCCTTCTCTCCTGTCCCTCTGTCCTTTGCTCCCGTCCCTTGCTCCAGTCCCTCCCTCCGTCACTCCCTCCCTGCCACTCGCTCCCTCTCTCACTCCCGTTATGTCACTCGCTCCCTCCCAAGCTCACATCCCGTCCCTCGCTCCATCACACCCTCTTTCCCTGTCCCTCACTCCCTTGCTCCCTTCCTCCCTGCCCCTTGCTTACTCGCCGACCATCCCTCCCTCCCTCCCTCACCGTCCCTCGCTCCCTCACTCACACTCTCCCCATCGCTTGCTTCCTCCCTCCCCGTCTCTCAGTCCCTCCCTCCTGGTCCCTTGCTCCCTCGCCCTGACCCTCTCTCTTTTGTTCCATCCCTCTCTCCCTTGCTAAATTGCTTCCTCGCTCCCTTCCCATTCCTCTTTCCCTCTTTACCTCCCCTTCCATAGCTCCCTCACTCCCTCCCCGCACCTCACTCCCTCGCCATCCATAACTCCCTCGCTCCCACCCCGTACCTCACTCTCTCCCCATCCCTCGCTCCTTCCCTCCCTGTCCCTCGCTCCCTTGCTGTCCCTTCTCACTCCCTCCCAATCAATCGCTCTATTCCTCCCGCTGCATCTCGCTCACTCACTTCATCTGTCACTCACTTGCTCCCTCCCCGTCACTCACTCACTCACTCCCAACCCATCCCTTGTTCCCTCGCCATCCCTCCGCCCCTGCCCGTCCCTCACTCCCTCCCTGTCTCTTTCTCTCACTCATGGCCTGTCCCTCGCTCAGTCCCTTGCTACTCCCTTACTCCTTCCTCGCTGCTCCTTTGTTTCCTCCCTCATCCCCTCCCTGTCCTTGCTCCCTTGCTTCCTTCCCGCCCCTCACTTCCTTCCCGTCCCTAGCTCCCTCCCCATCCCTTGCTCCCTTTCCAATCCAACTTCCCTCCTTGCCCCTTTCTCCCACACCATCGCTCCATTGCTCCCTGTTATTCACTTTGTCGCTGACTCCCTTCCTATCCCTCGCTCCCTCATTCGCTCCCACCATGTCCCTCGCTCCCTCCCCTTTCTCGCTCATCCCTCGATCAGTCATAGCTCCCCACTTGCTCCCTCCTTGCTCCCCATCTACCTCCTTGCTCCCTCCCTCACTCCCTCCCCATCCCTCGCTACCTCCCTGTCCCTCACTAACTCCCACTCTGACCCTCATTCCCTCTCTCTCACTCCGTCCCTTGCTCCCTCCCTACCCCAGTCCCATGCTCTCTTCCTCCCCATGCCTTACTCCCTCACTCCCTGTCCCTTGCTCTCTTCCTTCCTCCCAGTCCCTCCTTCCTTCCCACCCACCACCTGTGTCCCTCGCTCTCTGCACACCTCCCTCTCCCTCCCCCATCCCAGTCCTTCCCTCCCTCGATCGCCCCCCCGTCACTCCCTCACTCGTCCCTCACTCCCTGCCTCCCACACGTACCTCACTCCCTGTACATCGCTCCTGCCCTTCGGTCCCTGATCATTGTCCCTTGCTCCCATGCCCTCCGATCCTGTCCCTTGCTCCCTCCCTCCCTGTGCCTCACTCTCTCCCTGTCCCTGACTCCCTCGCTCATTCCCTTCCCATCCCTCTCTCCCTTGACATCCCTTGTCCCTCCCTCCTTCTGCCTCTCACTCACACTCTTCATCCGCCATTCACTTGCTCCATCTCTGTCCCTCGCTCCCGACCCGTCCCCCACTCCTTCCCCGACCATTGCTCCCTCGCTTGCTCCCTCCGCATCCCTCGCTGCCTCCCTGTCTCTTTCCTTCACTCACTCCCTGTCCCCAGCCCAGTCCCTTGCTACTCCCTTACTCCCTCCTTCCTGCTCCCTCATTACCTCCCTCTATCCCCACCCTGCCCCTTTTTCCCTCATTCCCTTCCCGTCCCTCGCTCCCTCCGTCACTCCCTCCCAGCCCCTCGCTCCCTGTCTCTTGCTCCCTCCCTCCCCGCCTCTCCCTCCCCATCCCTAGCTACCTCGCTCCCTTCCCATCCCTCGTTCTGTCGCTCGCTCCATCCCCATCCCTCACTCCCCATTTCTCGCTCCCAATCACTCACTTCCTGGCTTCGCATCTCTCCCTCCCCATCCCTCACTGCCTCATTCACTCCCACCACGACCCTCGTTCCCTCCTGTCCCTCGCTTGGTCACTCGATCTGTCCGTCGTTCCGCCCTTGCTCCCTCCTTGCTCCCTCCCTTGGTCCCACTGTGTCCCTTCCTCGCTCCTTCAATGCTCCCTCCATTGGTCCCTCCTCGCTATCTCCCTCACTCCCTCCCCTTCCCTCGCTCCTTCCCCAACCCTCACTCCATCCCTTGGTCCCTCTCTGTCCCTCGCTCCCTCCCTTGCTCCGTCCCCATCACTCGCTCCCTCCCTCCGCGTTCTCCACTCCTTCCCACCCAATTCCTTGTTTCCTCCCTGTCCCTCCCTCCCTCACTCACTCCCTCCCTGTCCCTCGTTCCTGTTTCCTCGCTCCTGGTCACTGCCTCCTCGTTTCACATCTCTCCATCTCCGTCTCTTGTTCCCTCACTCCCACTCCGTCCCTCACTCCCTCCCTATCCCTCGCTCGGTCCCTCAATCGGTCCGTGCCTCTCTCTTTGCTACCTCCTTGCTCCCTGCTTGCTACCTCCTCACTCTCTCCCTCACTCCGGCCCCGTCCCTAGTTCCTTCCTCACTTCTGCCTTGCTTCCTCCCTCACTCCGTTCTCACTCTCTCCCTCACTTGCTCACTCTCCCTCGCTCCCTCCATCTGCCTCACCCCTCCCTTGCTCCTTCTCTGTTCCTCGCTCCCTCCCCGTCCCATGCTCCTTCCTCACTTCTGCCTTGCTTCCTCCCTCACTCCGTTCTCACTCTCTCCCTCACTCGCTCCCTTTCCCTCACTCCCTCCCCATGCCTCACTCCCTCCGTCGCTCCTTCTCTGTTCCTCGCTCCGCCTTTTCTCCCACCCCATCACTCAAACCTTCCCTCCCTGAGCGTCATTCCCTCCCTCCCCCTCCCCATCCCTCCCTCAGTCCCCCATTCCTTTCTCCGAATCTCCCCATCACCCACATCCCTTTCTCCCTCACTCCCCATCCCGAACTCCCTCGCTCCCTCCTTACTCCTTCCCCACCCGTCTCTCGCTCCTTCCTCGCTCTCTCCACATTCCCTCACTCCCCGTCCCTCAGTCCCTCCCTCCCTCCTTCCCACCCTCCCCAACCCTCTCTCCCACCCTCCCCATCCCTTCCTCACTCCTTCCCCACTCCCTCACTCACTGCCCTTTCCCGTCCTTTACTCCCAACCCCCTCCCTGTTCCTCCCTCACTCCGTCCACATCCTGTGCTCCTCCCTCCCTCGCTCCCTCCCCTTCTCCCTTCCCTTCCTCACTTGATCCCTCCCAGTCACTTCCTCATCCCTTGCTCACTGCCACCCCGTCCTTCACTCCCACCCTCCCTCCCCCATGTCCCCGTACCTCCCCTCCCTCACTCCCTCCCTTGCTCCCTCCCTAACCAGGTCCTTTGCTCCCTTCATCCCCATCCCTCACTGCCTCGCTGCCCATCTCTCCCTCACTCCCATCCCTACCACTACCCTCCCTCTCACCCCCTTCCATCCCTCTCACCCTCTCCCCTCCCTCACTCCCTCCCCTCTTCCTTGCTCCCTACTCACTCCCCTTGCTCCCTTCCTCTCCGTCCCTCACTCGATCACTCCCTGTCCCTCGGTCCCTGTCTCTCCCTCCCCATCCCTCACTCCCTCCCTTGATCCCTCTCCATCCCTCACTCCCAACTTTACCACGTCCCTTGCTCCCTGCCTCCTCACCGTCCCTCATTGCCTCCCCCTCCCCATCCCTTGCTCCCTCCCCGTCAATGCCTTGTCCCTCGCTCCCTGCCTCCAAATCCTTTGCTACCTCCCTACCCACGTCCCTCACTCCCTGTCCCTCACTCCCCGTCCCTCGATTCCTCGCTCCATGTCTCTCACTCCCCATCCCTCACTCCCTCCCTTGACCCCTCTCTGTCACTCACTCCCACCCTTACCATGGCCCTTGCTCGCTCCCTCCTCCCTGTTCCTCCCCATCACTCCCACATCCCTGTCCCTCCCTCCATCGCTCCCTCCCCATCGCTACCTTCCTCATCCCTCAAACTCTGCCTCCCCGTCCCTTGCTCCCACACACTTTCCCTCCTCCATGTTCCTCACTCCCTCCATCCCTATCCCTCACATCCTCCCTCACTCGCTCCCTCCCCCGTCCCTCGGTCTCTCGCACCCGTCCTTGGATCTTTGCCCCTCAGTCCCTCGCTCCTGCTCTGTCACTCACTCGATCCCAGTCCCCCACTCCCTCGATCCCTGTCGCTCCATCCCACACTCCTCATTCCTCCCCTGCAACCCTCACTCCTTCCCTCCCCATGCCTCCCTCCCTCACTCACTCCCCGTCCTTTTGCTCCCTTTGTGTCCCTCGGCCCCACTCTCCACATCCCTCACTCCCTTGCTCCCTCCCTTCCGGCCCCTTGCTCACTCCCTGTCACATTCTCCCTCCATCCTACCCCATCCCTCACTCCCTCCCTACCCCGTCCCTTGCTCCCTTCCTCCCCACGCCTCTCTCCCAGTCCACTGATCCCTTTCCTTTGCTCCCTCACGTGTTCCCTCCCTCCCAGTGGTGTCCCCTCACTCCCGCTCTCCCCCTACGTCCCTCCTTCCCTCACCACTCCCTCGCTCCCTCCCCCTCAGCTTCCTTCTCTTGCTCCCTCCTCTCCTGCCCCTGCCTCGATCCCTGCCCATCCCTCCCTCACTCCCTGCCCATCCCACCCTCACTGATCTAAATATTGTATTTGCTTATGAGTCATTGGCATTACTGTAGGCCCAGATTTACTGCCCATCGCTACCCGCCCTGGAGAGGATGGAGCTGGCTATGGTCCATGTATTGTTGATAGATCCACAGTGCTATTGAGGGAGACTTCCAGGAATGTGACCAAGCGACACAGAAGGATCATGATATATTCCCAGGCCAAAGTCAGATGACACATAACACCAGGTTCAAGTCCAACAGGTTTCTTTGAAATCATAACCTTTCGAGCTGTTCCACCTTTGACAGATGAAGCGCCACTTTATTACTTTATTACACATCATGAGAAAGTGACAAAGTTGGGTGCAGCATTCAGAAAGCTTGTGATTTCAAATAAACCTGTTGATCTATAAGCTGGTGTCATCTGACTCCTGACTTTGTCCACCCCAATCCCACACCAGCATCTCCACGTTATATTTCCAGGTCAGCACAGTATGTGGCCTATAGGGGATCTAGCAGGTGGTAGCGTTCCCATGTGACTGCTGCCCCTGTCCTTCTGGATGGTAAAGACTGCAGATTCAGAAGGTGCTGTTGGAGGAGCCTTGCTGAGTCACTGCAGTGCATCTTGTAGACGGTACAGACTGCTGCCACTTTGCATCAGTGGTGATCTCCTTCTGAAGCATACTCCAACTGCCCTTACACTCCTCTCAGGATTCACCCGATCCCTGTGTAAATCTCAACCCCCGGTGGCGTCTCTTGGTTCCGTGATCAGTCAATGAATACTCACAGTCGGTCTAGCTGTTTAAGACTTTACACTTTATTTCATCATACGGCCGGGTACAGATCATCCGTAAAACGCAGAAGTTGAGGACTTCCATATTCCTCGGAGGAGCTGCAACCCACAGGCTAATACAAAGACATTTCTATACTTTTCTTAAAGCAGGGTACATGATGTGATCGCACAGTGTATTCAAACAATCAATACATGATATTGCTTCATTGACAGTTACATAATCCTATAACATTAACTGGTAAACAACTTACATCACAACACAGAGGTTACTTTTTATCTCACCACATAGTGCCACAACATTTGCAACTGAAGGGCAGCTAGAATGGTTAGTACTGCGTTATCTTATCATTCCTGCATTATTTATGTAGCTCTCGCAGAACTCACAGTTCCTAGGCGAAAAGAGCAGCTCCAGCAGAATTTACAGTTCCCAGGCTAGAAGCCATTTTGTTGCTAACTTACACCAGCAGCATCTTGTGCCTGTGTCCAAATCTCACGTTCTCAGGAGCACAGGGATGTCGTTTGGGTGTAAATCAAGAGGGCTGCTTTGTGTTTGATTGGATTAAACCTGATGTAAGGCTTTTGAAATTAAAAAAAATTGTCAACTGAAAATATCCACAAAGTGAAATATTGGTTTTTGAAAATAAAGTGTGAAGCTGGATGAACGCAGCAGGCCAAGCAACATCTCAGGAGCACAAAAGCTGACGTTTCAGGCAGAGACCCTTCATCGGTCTCGGCCTGAAACGTCAGCTTTTGTGCTCCTGAGATGCTGCTTGGCCTGCTGTGTTCATCCAGCTTCACACTTTATTATCTTGGATTCTCCAGCATCTATAGTTCCCATTATCATCGGTTTTTGACAGTTACTTCTGGATCAAACAATTGGAAGGAAGGTAGTCAGTTTGGGAAATGATATCTAAGTGGGAATAAAAGACATGTCCTGGAGACATCATAAGAAAGTGATATAGTCTCAGACAAGACTAAGTCAGAAAAATTTCTTCCCACTGCCAGTACGAACCCCTCTTCATCCTTTCCTGACCAATATATGCATGTTATGTGTAGTAATTGAAAATGAAAATTAACATTTTGTCAACTCTCCCCATATCAACATTGTTGGTGAAATATAATTTCTAACCCAGATCCTTCTCTCACTTCACCCTGGCGCATTCTGTGTGGTTACAGCAGAGGCAGGGACAGGATGTTTATACCCCTGCTCCCACTGCTCTGGGTCTTAGTGCTGTACGGCTACAAAATACTGTTTTATCTTTACCAATGTAGAAGAAACCTAAACCTGAGCCTGAGTGTTCACTTCCAGTCAGGAACAGATCATTGATTTGCACTCATCTCTGATTTGAAGCACATTTCCAGCATTCACCGTTGTACTTCCCCTGACTCTATACCTAGTTGGAAATGAGATTTGGTTCCGTGTCATGGAGCTGTGAGCCATGGAAGACAGTCGCTGGGACACATTTCTTACACACAGCAGGATTAACCCACACTGTGGCTTGGCTGTCAATGAAGAGAGACGTGAAAGAGCAAAGTGCCATCTGACCCCCTCAGTTTGAGCCTGAAGGATTTCCCCGACTGAAGCTCTGTTGCTGTGCACGATTCCCCCTATCCCCGACCCTGAGATTGTCCTTTCTGAGCTCCAGGAGCTGTTCAACACTCAGGACAAATACAACAAACTACAGTGATGTGCTTATGGCAAAGCTGACTTATTTTACATTTCTCTCAGATACTAAACTCTAGTTTAATTTTAGGTTTTTCACCATCAACAGAAACAAACTGCAAATGTCAGAACAAAAGTATCAGAAAATTACAGCGCAGATCAAGGCCGTTTTTAATTCATTTGTGTGATGTGCGTATTGTTGGCTGGCCAGCAGCATTCACCCTTGGCCCATCATGTGTGCGTTGGCTGGAATAGAATGAGCCAGGCTTTACAGCTTTCTGGCCTCATCATTGAGATGAACAATATCAGACTGTGAACTCTGCCCCAATTTGTTTACATTTCTTGTTTCAATTTGTGTCTGGCTCCACTGCACACCTGGCTCCAGGCACATCTTTTGTTTATTTGTTTCTTTTCCAGCCCTAACTCCATTCCCTGCCGCCTTGAGGGACGAATAGCATTTCTGCAATTTAATCTCTCCTGCTTTCCCCCCGTGACGTGCTTTTTGCCCTTGTCTCACCCCCAGCTTGCTCAGAATCTGTTACATTTCTGGCCCCAGGCCTCGGTCAACTCACAGCGCCCCCGGGTTAGAGATTTAAATTCGCTTCCTCCAGAGAGAATCTGAAATCATTGTGGGTGCAGCTTTCCCCAGATTCTAATTTTGGAAACAAAAGCCATGAAATTGTTTCAGAGTTGAGGTTTTTTGAGCCTTAATCCACAATCTCGCCTCTTTAGAGCTAAACTGTGATCATTCCACAGTCCAAAAATGCAAGTTAGGTGGATTGGCCGCACCAAATTATCCCCGAGTGTGCAGCTTACATGTTTGGGTTAGCTGCGGTAAATGTGGGGTTCATGGGAGTAGGGTGGGATAGAGAGCGAGTGCAGACTGGATGCACTGAATGACCTCTTTCTGCACTGTCAGGATCCTGTGAACTTTAACATTTGTGATCATGGTCACATTTTCCTCATGACAGGCCACACATCACCATGTTCATTCAGCTCAAGCTTTCATGCTACCTTTGTGTTTTGCGAAGTTCTGTTGTTGGAATGGGAGCTTCCTTTGATGTGGCCTCTCTTCATACTTCCGCCCACTTCCCAGTTCCCTGCGTTAATTCCAGCTTTCTCTCATTTTCCCAAATGGGGTTGTTGAAGAGCTCAAAAGGCGAGTGGACTGAAATTGAGAAATTAAAGAGTCAGCATGAAAGAGGAAGTGGAAATAATAAACAGGTTTGATAGATCCCAGGGGAATGAGGAAGGGTCACAGATGCTTCCAGACCTGCTGAGCTTTTCCATCAACTTTGTTTTTGTTCCAGGGGAATGAAACTCCAGGATCCTCCTCTTGTGACTGTTCACACAGTATTTTTTTAATTAATGTGTGGGATGTGGGTGTCCCTGGCTGGGCCAGCATTTCTTGCCCATCAGAGGTTGCCCTTGGGAAGGTGGTGGTGAGCTGCCTTCTCGAACAGCTGCAGTCCTCCTGACTTTTGGTGACCCACAAGGCTATTTGGGAGGGAAATCCAGGATTTTGACCCAGCGACAGTGAAGGAATGGTGATATTTTCCAAGTCAGGAAGGTGAGTGACTTGAAGGTGTGAGAGATTAGAAATGTTGTTTCTGCAGATAAGGATGAATGGTGGGGTTTTGCAAAAGAAGAACATTATAGTCACAAGATTTTGGAGCAGAAGTTTATCATTAACCAGAGATTAGATTCTGCAAAGATGGCAGTTAGCACGACCAGAAACATTCTTTCTTTAGGCAAGGACATGGTAGAGATAAGGGTGTTGTAGCAGAGGCTTATTTCTGCAAACCTGACGATTCGCACGTACAGCATGTCTAGCGCTCTTTAGGAGAGCAAATAAGGATTGCAGTAAAAAAGGGAATGGGGCCTTCGGCCGGCAGTAAAGGGAACAATAAACAAGGGCTAATAAAATGTGAGGCTGGATGAACACAGCAGGCCAAGCAGCATCTCAGGCGCACAAAAGCTGACGTTTTGGGCCTAGACCCTTCATCAGAGAGAGGGATGGGGGGAGGGAACTGGAGTAAATAGGGAGAGAGGGGGAGGCGGACCAAAGATGGAGAGTAAAGAAGATAGGTGGAGAGGGTGTAGGTGGGGAGGTAGGGAGGGGATAGGTCAGTCCAGGGAAGACGGACAGGTCAACGAGGTGGGATGAGGTTAGTAGGTAGCTGGGGGTGCGGCTTGGGGTGGGAAGAAGGGATGGGTGAGAGGAAGAGCCGGTTAGGGAGGCAGAGACAGGTTGGACTGGTTTTGGGATGCAGTGGGTGGGGGGGAAGAGCTGGGCTGGTTGTGTGGTGCAGTGGGGGGAGGGGATGAACTGGGCTGGTTTAGGGATGCAGTAGGGGAAGGGGAGATTTTGAAACTGGTGAAGTCCACATTGATACCATATGGCTGCAGGGTTCCCAGGCGGAATATGAGTTGCTGTTCCTGCAACCTTCGGGTGGCATCATTGTGGCAGTGCAGGAGGCCCATGATGGGCATGTCATCAAGAGAATGGGAGGGGGAGTGGAAATGGTTTGCGACTGGGAGGTGCAGTTGTTTGTTGCGAACTGAGCGGAGGTGTTCTGCAAAGCGGTCCCCAAGCCTCCGCTTGGTTTCCCCAATGTAGAGGAAGCCGCACCGGGTACAGTGGATGCAGTATACCACATTGGCAGATGTGCAGGTGAACCTCTGCTTAATGTGGAATGTCATCTTGGGGCCTGGGATGGGGGTGAGGGAGGAGGTGTGGGGACAAGTGTAGCATTTCCTGCGGTTGCAGGGGAAGGTGCCGGGTGTGGTGGGGTTGGAGGGCAGTGTGGAGCGAACAAGGGAGTCACGGAGAGAGTGGTCTCTCCGGAAAGCAGACAGGGGAGGGGATGGAAAAATGCCTTGGGTGGTGGGGTCGGATTGTAAATGACGGAAGTGTCGGAGGATAATGCGTTGTATCCGGAGGTTGGTGGGGTGGTGTGTGAGAACGAGGGGGATCCTCTTGGGGCGGTTGTGGCGGGGGCGGGGTGTGAGGGATGTGTCGCGGGAAATGCGGGAGACGCGGTCAAGGGCGTTCTCAATCACCGTGGGGGGAAAGTTGCGGTCCTTAAAGAACTTGGACATCTGTGATGTGTGGGAGTGGAATGCCTCATCCTGGGTGCAGATGCGGCGGAGGCGGATGAATTGGGAATAGGGGATGGAATTTTTGCAGGAGGGTGGGTGGGAGGAGGTGTATTCTAGGTAGCTGTGGGAGTCGGTGGGCTTGAAATGGACATCAGTTACAAGCTGGTTGCCTGAGATGGAGACTGAGAGGTCCAGGAAGGTGAGGGATGTGCTGGAGATGGCCCAGGTGAACTGAAGTTTGGGGTGGAAGGTGTTGGTGAAGTGGATGAACTGTTCGAGCTCCTCTGGGGAGCAAGAGGCGGCGCCGATACAGTCATCAATGTACCGGAGGAAGAGGTGGGGTTTGGGGCCTGTGTAGGTGCGGAAGAGGGACTGTTCCACGTAACCTACAAAGAGGCAGGCATAGCTGGGGCCCATGCGGGTGCCCATGGCCACCCTCTTAGTCTGTAGGAAGTGGGAGGAGTCAAAAGAGAAGTTGTTGAGTGTGAGGACGAGTTCAGCTAGGCGGATGAGAGTGTCGGTGGAGGGGGCCTGGTCGGGCCTGCGGGACAGGAAGAAGCGGAGGGCCTTGAGGCCATCTCCATGCGGAATGCAGGTGTACAGGGACTGGACGTCCATGGTGAATATGAGGTGTTGGGGGCCAGGGAATTGGAAGTCCTGGAGGAGGTGGAGGGCGTGGGTGGTGTCACGGACATAGGTGGGGAGTTCCTGGACCAAAGGGGAGAAAATGGAGTCCAGATAGGTGGAGATGAGTTCGGTGGGGCAGGAGCAGGCTGAGACGATGGGTCGACCAGGGCAGGCAGGTTTGTGGATTTTGGGAAGGAGATAGAAACGGGCCGTGCAGGGTTGGGGAACAATGAGGTTGGAGGCTGTGGGTGGGAGGTCCCCTGAGGTGATGAGGTCATGAATGGTGTTGGAGATGATGAGCACCAAACCATCATCTCCAACACCATTCATGACCTCATCACCTCAGGGGACCTCCCACCCACAGCCTCCAACCTCATTGTTCCCCAACCCCGCACGGCCCGTTTCTATCTCCTTCCCAAAATCCACAAACCTGCCTGCCCTGGTCGACCCATCGTCTCAGCCTGCTCCTGCCCCACCGAACTCATCTCCACCTATCTGGACTCCATTTTCTCCCCTTTGGTCCAGGAACTCCCCACCTATGTCCGTGACACCACCCACGCCCTCCACCTCCTCCAGGACTTCCAATTCCCTGGCCCCCAACACCTCATATTCACCATGGACGTCCAGTCCCTGTACACCTGCATTCCGCATGGAGATGGCCTCAAGGCCCTCCGCTTCTTCCTGTCCCGCAGGCCCGACCAGGCCCCCTCCACCGACACTCTCATCCGCCTAGCTGAACTCGCCCTCACACTCAACAACTTCTCTTTTGACTCCTCCCACTTCCTACAGACTAAGTGGGTGGCCATGGGCACCCGCATGGGCCCCAGCTATGCCTGCCTCTTTGTAGGTTACGTGGAACAGTCCCTCTTCCGCACCTACACAGGCCCCAAACCCCACCTCTTCCTCCGGTACATTGATGACTGTATCGGCGCCGCCTCTTGCTCCCCAGAGGAGCTCGAACAGTACATCCACTTCACCAACACCTTCCACCCCAACCTTCAGTTCACCTGGGCCATCTCCAGCACATCCCTCACCTTCCTGGACCTCTCAGTCTCCATCTCAGGCAACCAGCTTGTAACTGATGTCCATTTCAAGCCCACCGACTCCCACAGCTACCTAGAATACACCTCCTCCCACCCACCCTCCTGCAAAAATTCCATCCCCTATTCCCAATTCCTCCGCCTCCGCCGCATCTGCTCCCACGATAAGACATTCCACTCCCGCACATCCCAGATGTCCAAGTTCTTTAAGGACCGCAACTTTCCCCCCACGGTGATTGAGAACGCCCTTGACCGCGTCTCCCGCATTTCCCGCGACATATCCCTCACACCCCGCCGCCGCCACAACCGCCCCAAGAGGATCCCCCTCGTTCTCACACACCACCCCACCAACCTCCGGATACAACGCATTATCCTCCGACACTTCCGCCATTTACAATCCGACCCCACCACCCAAGACATTTTTACATCCCCTCCCCTGTCTGCTTTCCGGAGAGACCACTCTCTCCGTGACTCCCTTGTTCGCTCCACACTGCCCTCCAACCCCACCACACCCGGCACCTTCCCCTGCAACCGCAGGAAATGCTACACTTGTCCCCACACCTCCTCCCTCACCCCCATCCCAGGCCCCAAGATGACATTCCACATTAAGCAGAGGTTCACCTGCACATCTGCCAATGTGGTATACTGCATCCACTGTACCCGGTGCGGCTTCCTCTACATTTGGGAAACCAAGCGGAGGCTTGGGGACCGCTTTGCAGAACACCTCCGCTCAGTTCGCAACAAACAACTGCACCTCCCAGTCGCAAACCATTTCCACTCCCCCTCCCATTCTCTTGATGACATGCCCATCATGGGCCTCCTGCACTGCCACAATGATGCCACCTGAAGGTTGCAGGAACAGCAACTCATATTCCGCCTGGGAACCCTGCAGCCATATGTTATCAATGTGGACTTCACCAGTTTCAAAATCTCCCCTTCCCCTACTGCATCCCTCAACCAGCCCAGTTCGTCCCCTCCCCCCACTGCACCACACAACCAGCCCAGCTCTTTCCCCCAACCCACTGCATCCCAAAACCAGTCCAACCTGTCTCTGCCTCCCTAACCGGCTCTTCCTCTCACCCATCCCTTCTTCCCACCCCAAGCCGCACCCCCAGCTACCTACTAACCTCATCCCACCTCGTTGACCTGTCCGTCTTCCCTGGACTGACCTATCCCCTCCCTACCTCCCCACCTACACCCTCTCCACCTATCTTCTTTACTCTCCATCTTCGGTCCGCCTCCCCCTCTCTCCCTATTTATTCCAGTTCCCTCCCCCCATCCCCCTCTCTGATGAAGGGTCTAGGCCCAAAACGTCAGCTTTTGTGCTCCTGAGATGCTGCTTGGCCTGCTGTGTTCATCCAGCCTCACATTTTATTATCTTGGAATCTCCAGCATCTGCAGTTCCCATTATCTCTGATAATAAACAAGGGCTGTCCGACAGGACGGGGAATGATAGGATTAGACCAATGGGAGCAGGGAGGCGTGATTCTGCAACTTGTAAACTGTATCCGTATGTTTAACATGATTTGTAGTGTGTGCCTGTCTAGCAGACACCCTTTCTTGCAAGATCGTACAGAATAAAATTGTTTTGTTTCCAAGGCTTTGTCTCAGGCTGAATTTGTGAGCAGGGACTGTTTCTCACAAATGAGGTCTCATCCGGGATCCGACACGCCGACCGCTCGACACTCGTGGGACGACGGAGAAGGCACGCCTCGCCAATTTCAGCGATCTCCAACTCCCTTGCTTGTCGTTTGCGGTTTGCGCGAGTGTGATCTGGACTGGGAGACCCTGGAAACAAGACGGGTAGACACGGCGGGTCCAGTCGGGTAACTCTTGTGCACAAGACCCGGGTCAGGAAAGGTCTTGATGATCTGTCCGGGCGACCCAGGGAGCAGCGGTATTTGCTGAAGGTATTGCCGCGGGGACGTACAAGAAGTACGGGAAAGAGTTGTAACAACGAGGTAGCTCTGTGCACGGAACAAGGTCAGAAAACTGACCTTTAAGTATTGCCTTGGTGGTCGGGACGTACGGACAGTACGGGGAATTGGCAAAATATAAAAAGTATATAATTGGCCTGATTAATCGGACGAGTAAGGTGTCTGCCTGATTCGAGCACCCAGCCTTAGACCGGTTGTTAAGAGGGGAAACCCCCCACGCGAGGGTTAGGACCCTGAAGCGGGTGTGGAAGAAGGCGACACCGAATCTCGACAAGATTAATTAAATTAGCAACAATGGGAGGCAAGGGGAGTTGTCTGAGTAGCGATCGATCTGCCAATAACGTCAAAGTGGAATATATTCCGCCCGACAGCCCTTTGGGGAGAATGTTGGGCAATTGAGAATACGGCTCCCGGACGCGGGAGAAAGACAAGACTACAATAATAAATTATTGTTGTTTTGTTTGGTCTAGAGAAAGCATTAAGGTACCTGTTTTTTTTTGGCCCAAATATGGACCTGACGAAGATTGGCTGTGCCAATACCTATATATATATACATCAATTGGAAAGAACCATTCAGTCAGAAAGAGTCAGATTATGCGGCTTGTTGGATAGGAGGTGCGAAGGTAGGACTATATCCTATGAGTGCAGAAGGATCAGGCAGAGGACAGGGAAAGGACGAATAAGAAAAACCACAATGGGATCCCCTAACATGTTTGCCGCCTCCATATCCCCCACTCCTCCCCACTGACGGCCGTGAGTAGCCTCCACAACTAGCCCACAGCCCCAGAACTAACCCCAAACACCTGAAAAAGAGACGAACTCTGAGGTAAACGACGTGGAACCTAGAGGGCCCAGAATTACATGATCTACCACACGTAAAGGAGGGACAGAAACAAAGGAAAAGGGAAAATTATACCCTTTAAGGGAGGTCCTGATTGGGGATGGTGATATTGGGTATGTGAACGCTCCCTTAACCAGTAGCGAAGTTAGGATCTTTAAGATAGAAATGAAAAGTTTAATGGAGGATCCGTTCGGACTGGCTGAATAGTTAGATCAATGCCTAGGACTCAATTTATATACCTGGGGAGAACTGATGGCAATTCTAGGAACCCTATTTTCGGGGGAAGAACAAGGTATGATTAGGAGGGCGGCCTTACAGAGTGGGATAAAAGACACCCAGCAGGACTGAATGTGGTCCCGGCAGATCAGAAATTCCCAAATGCCAATCCTCATTGGGACAATAATGATAGATACAATAGAGAATCAATGCGGGATTTGAGGGAAATGGTAATATTGGGATTTAAAGAGGCAGCACCCAGATCACAGAATTTTGCTAAAGCCTTTGAAGTACGACAGGAGAACGATGAAACTCCTGCTACATTTCTTCAAAGGCTCAAGGAGGGCACGAGGAAGTATTCGGGGATGGATCCCGATGATCCGGTAGCTCAGGGACTTTTAAATGTCCAGTTTGTAACTAAGTCGTGGCTGGACATACAAAAGGAATTCCAGAAAATAGATGGATGGAGTGAGAGACAGATGGAGGAATTCCTGAGGGAGGCACAGAAGGTATATGTAAAAAGGGAGGGCGAGAATCAGAAACTAAGAACAAAAATGATGGTCGCCGCCGTTGAAGTGACAAAGAAAAAAAAGCTGAATAGGGAACACGGAGGTGGAGAGAGACACAAAAAGATGAGGCAGATACTCGACGAGAGAGACGGCAGGCAGGATGTTACCGTTGTGGAAGAATGGGGCATTTTAAGCGGGAGTGCCCAGCGTTAACGCGGGAAAGGGAAACGGTCTCCCTAATGGCCCTCGATGAGGATTAGGGGAGTCAGGTGTTCCTTCCTCCTAAGGCCCACCGGGAACCCTTGATAAACCTAAAGGTGGGACCTGAAGGGGAGGAGGCAGTATTCTTGGTGGACACCAGCGCGGCACGGTCATCCCTAAGTTTTATACCTACTCGTGTTAGATTGACTAACGAGTATCTCAGGGTTTCCGGAGTATATTGGCGAAGGATTCCCAGTACCTATTTTTGAGCCAACCCTAATTAGAAACGATGATAAGGAAGTAAAAGGGCAATTACTGTACATTCCCGACATTGGGAGTAATTTACTGGGCAGGGATTTGATTATATTGCTGGGCTTAAAAATTGGGGTAGAGAATAGTGTGGTAGCTGTAACAATGGCTACGTTAACGCCTAGGGAAGAACAACAAATCAATCCTGATGTGTGGGCGAGAGCTGATAACGCAGGGCACCTAACTATTACCCCGTTGGTAATCACACTGACTCGAAAAGATGTGACGGATCGGGTTAAACAATACTCTATATCCTCTCTCCTTATGAAGTGATGTTTGGATTACCTTTCTTGGGTGGAAAAGTGGAATTACCAACTGTAGAGTTCAATGATAAGTTTTTAAAGAACTATATTGTGGCGCTTGGTTCTTCTTTGTCTGTCCTTAGGAAAAAGGGTCTGTTGACCCAGACACATCCACTTGAGTTCGCAGTGCATCAGATATGACCGGGTGATTGGGTCTTGATCAAAACCTGGAAAGGTAGCAAACTACACCCAAGCTGGGAGGGACCGTTCCTGACACTCCTGACTACTGCAACAGCCGTCCGAACTGCTGAAAAAGTTTGGAGTCATCGCACTCGTGTTAAGAGTCAGGTGGACGCTCCTTCCCCTCCGGCCGAGTGGCAAGCTCATCCTACAGACAACCCTTTGAAAGTCAAGCTGAGCAGAAAGAATGAAATGAACTGATATGAAAGAGCAATCAAGTAATGGTTAGAAATTTTGTATTGTAAGCGTTGCGCGAACTCACGCCTCCCGGGTATTTTAATGGGTAGAGAATAGAGAGATAGGGGTTGGGAAGCTGAAATGAGCAGGCAGCTTTATGTTGTTACGATAATATTGGCGCTAGTTGCTCAGGGGGTTGGGAAGAATCATTTCACTGCGTTATGTCAGAATTATGCTATAGTAATGGGGCATACCAACTGTTGGGTATGCGCTGCGATCACACACCATGGACAATCTGGAATCCCTCTCACGGTAGTACCATTTACCAATAGAGAGGTGTACGAGGCACAACAATTTGACTTGGGCTCAAATGATACAAAATGGAGATCTGAAAGGGGTGATTATAAATTTGCGGAATGGTTCCCACGGCCAGCTCCGAAAACCCCAGGTGCTATCGACGGCCTTAGGGTTTCCCCACCGAAAGGAGTAGTCAATACCACTTGTTTCTGCCATCAGAATGACAGCGCACCCTTCCAGTTAGGAAACTCATCTTGTGTCACCACCAGCCAAGCTACTGGCACAAATGTACCCCACATATTGAACGCGACATATTGGATATGTGGCCTAGAGGCCGATCCCATAATCTCCGGGGAAAGGTACATTCGGTTACCGAATGCGTAGGAAGCGTAGAAATGATTTTGATCGAACACTGCCTCAAAGTCAGAAAGGCTGGAGTGGCTGAAGCTACCTCGCCTATGTAATCCCCCATCTTAGGCTGTTAGATAAAACCCCAGAAATAACTCAGAATGGGCAGGGAGGGAAGCGGACACCCCGAGAAGTAACCGAAGGGGATCGTTTCCTCTGGACTTTGATACCTATGTATGAGACTGCCCGAGTAGGAAGAGAAATACAACGGTTGGCGCCTTCCCTGGAGGAGTTGGCCAACAATACTGCCGATGCGTTGGCCAAGACCCAATCCAAAGTGGCGGCCATAACAACCGAAATGATTGCCACCAGGCTAACGGCTCTTCAGAATAGGATGGCTCTCGATTGTATTCTGGCAGAGAAAGGTGGTACCTGTGCACTAATTGGGGAAGAATGTTGTACATACATACCTGACGTTTCCCATAATATTACTGATATCTCTCAGCACGCGCGAGACAAAATCGCCAAAATAAGGGAGGCTGGTAACCGATACCGGAATGAAAAAGGCTGGGAATGGGGGAATTGGGGATTACCTGGTTGGGGAGAGTGGTTGGTTAACTTGGCCATTTATGGATTATTGATATTAGTGGGTCTGGTGGAGGGGTTTAATGTCCTTAAATGGATACTGAACCAATTAATGACATCTCTAGGGGAATGAACCCTAGTACATTACCACATGCTTTTACAATCAGCAGATGGTCTGCAACAAAGAGAAAGTCAAAGAATGCTTCTGGAGTTCGAAAAACGAACATCACAAAGAGTGATTTAAGGGCTGACTGTGTACAAGATTGTGAACCTCAACGCCAGCAAGCGTAAGAGGGCAGAGAATGGGAAAATGAATTTAAAAAGGGGGCTTAATTAGTGCAGAAAAAAAAGTTTGAGAAAAAGAAAAAGGGGGAATTGTGAGAAATGAAACATGTTGTTTCTGCAGGTAAGGATGAATAGTGGGATCTTGCAGAAGCAGAAATTCACAAGATTTTGTTGCAGAAGTTTATCATTAGCCAGAGATTAGGTTCTGCAAAGATGGCAGTTAGCATAACCAGAAAGATTCTTTCTGCAGACAAAGACATGGTAGAGATAAGGGTGTTGCAGCAGAGGCTTATTTCTGCAAACCTGACAATTCGCACGTACAGCATGTCTAGTGCTCTTTAAGAGAGCCAAACAAGGATTGCAGTAAAAAAGGGAATGGGGCCTTCGGCTGGCAGGAAAGGGAACAATAAACAAGGGCTGTCAGACAGGACGGAAAATGATAGGATAAGACCAATGGGAGCAGGGAATCGTGATTCTGCAACTCGTAAATTGTAGAAGAATGTTTAACTTTCTTTGTGTGTGTGTGCGTGTCTAGCAGACACCCTTTCCTGCAAGATCACACAGAATAAAATTGTTTTGTTTCCATGGCTTTGTCTCAGGCTGAATTTGTGAGCAGGGACTGTTTCTCACATCCAGGAGAGAGGTTGTTCTGTTGCAATGAATGTGGTGAAGCATTTGTTCATTCATCCACCTTGCTGATGGCCCAGCTGGAGAGAGGCCATTTAGCTTTTCTGTGTGTGGGAAGAAGTATATAATTTTATTTGCAAAATTGAGACAGTGTCATTGCTGTGACTGGGATAAAAGCTTTAAATGTCCATGTGGACTGAGGGAGAACCAGCACCTTCCCATTGGGTACTCCCCATTCCAAAGTTCTGACTGCAGCAAGAAATTCAGGCGATCATCCAGCCTGTCGATACATCAGCGAATTCACACTGGGGAGAGAGCTTTCACATTCACTTGTGTGAAGGAAGGGATTCATTAATTCGTCCAAGCTGCTAGTACACCATTATCTACGCTGGGGGGAAATCTTTCAAATGCCTAGGTTGCAGGAACTATCAAAAGGAAATTGGACAAGTGCTTGAAAGAACATAGTTTCAGGCTGATTGAGGAGGCAGCGGTGGAGAGGGTGAAGTCTGAAACACAGTCATGTCACTGCAGACAGGTCGCCATGACAACACTGACAAACATTCCGTTCACATTGTTTCACACAAGTGGCTAGAATGTCAGAGTAAAATCTTAAATAATGGGGAAGGTTATTATCTGAAATGTGCAGCCACAGAGGGTGGTCGAGGCAGATTTACTGGAGATTTACAAGAGGAGATTGTCACTCGGTGAATTTCAGTGTCAGGTGGTCACCCGAATGTTACAGGAAGAAGCTGAAGGATTGATAATTGCTGATTTGAGACTCAGGCGCCAGCACCAGCACCACCATCAGCTTCCAGCTCCCCCCTCCCTCAATAATAAACCCTCCAGTGCAGACTGTTAACTGGCATCAATTTCCCTCTGCATCTTACAATTGGGGCACTGTCGAATGGAGGTTAGTGCTTGTTCAGCAATTCCCTGTAACTACCGCAGTGCAAGTTCTGTTCTGCAGCCTCTGAGCTGAATGGCCTGAAAAACTTCCTGTTGCCCTGCCCTTACTTGGCCTGTTTGGGCCCACGACCTTCTGCAAAGTTGCTCAGTGGCGAAGTGTGAAAATTTTGCCCACTTGAATTGAGTTTTGTGTCCTACAGAAAGGAGACTGGAGGCGTGGTGTCATGATGCAATGATAAACAGCCTCGCTCTCCATGTCAGCAAAACAAAAGAACTAAGCATTGACTTCAGGAAGAAGGGAGGAGAACACATTCCCATCTCAGCCAACAGAGCAGAAATTGAGAGTTAAGTTTCTAGGAGTGATGATAATCAACAAACTGGTCTGGACTTACCAGTTAGACATGACAGTCAAGAAGGCACAATGACGGCTCTTCTTCTGCAGGCAGCATAGGAAATTTGCCAAGGTCATAAGGACCATCACCAACTTTTACAGATGCACCATTGAAAGCATACTGCCCAGGTTCAAATGCCCTGGTACGGCAACTGCTCTGCCCAGGACTGTGCAAACTGTAGAAGACTGTGTGCGCAGGCCAGACTATCATGGAAGCCAACCTTCCACCCATGGACTACATGCCTACAAAGTAAGGCTACCAACATCATAAAAGACCCCCTCCCACTGTGTAATGCTCTCCCACAACCTCTTCCATCAGGCAGACGATACAGTAGCTTGAACAAACACACCAGCAGGTTCAAGAACAGCTTTTTTCCGGACATTATTAGACTGATGAATGGGCTATCTAACTTCAAATCATGTTAAAATGCTGATCTTGCTTTACATATCTCCTGTGTGACGTAAGCTACACACCTCACTCTGTGCCAGCATCCTATGGCCTGTATATCCTTGCTTACTATGGTTTGCCTGTAGTGGTCACAAGACAAGGTTTTACACCGTACACATGGCAGTAAATAAATAATGTCAAATCTCAAGGTGTTCTCTCGTCTAGTCAGGGCTGTCCTCACCACAGTCCTCCCTCCAGTCTGATTGCTAGGTTTCACCTCTGAGCCCTTCACCAACTGCTGTCTTGCTGCTGATCTTGACCTCAGGCATTTTCTTGCTATTAACCACCATTTCTCTAGGTGTAGTCACTGTGTGCCTCAAAGTCTGAATATCAGTTTCTGAGAGCTTGGGGCAGACTGGACAGGACGTTTAAGACAAGCGCCATTGTTTACTATAACCCATGTGCAGAGCCATCTGATGGGCAGAATAGTCTACTCCCGTGTGGCTATGAATTGTAATGTTTTTTAATGTACTTTTCTTTATTCTGGTATTTAACAAAATAAAACAGAGAAATCCTAGAAAGATACTAGAAGTCCTTGCTCACCTGGCAGATGAAATGCCAATTGTATCATCGTGTCTGAGTTTAACATTCTCCTCCATCTATTTTAATACAGACTTAAAACAGGTCTATTTTAAAAGTTAGCACCAGGCATGGTTACATTGTAAGGGCAACAGTCAATTTCAGATTAGAAATTTCAACCCGTTTACTTTCATTATGGAACAGTTCACAGTTTGACACCAGTATCTGAACTGACACACATTTCCAGGATTCAGTAACGTTGTTCCTGACTCAAAACAGACATATAAAGTAGCTTCTGTTCTGTGTCTCGGAGTTGGAACCATTAAAAAGTACAGCTGGAAAACATTTCCAGCACACCTCACTGTTAACCCAGGTGGGACTTTTCTGTGAGAACAGAAAGATGGGAAAGACCAATGTGCTATTTGCCCCTCTCAGTGTGACCCCGAGGAGTGTGTCCAGGCTAAGGTTCTGTCCCTACCAATGATCCCTCTCCAGATTATCCTTTGAGCTCCAGCAGATGATGTTAAACACTGATTTGGGAAAGAATATCAACAACAATGTTTTTAATTCAGTAAAACTGAAGTATTAACCATGTATCTAGAATACCAAGAATTGTCAATATGAGCAAAAGCAAAACCCAGCGATCAGAACATTATTTACTCCAGGAGTGACTAACTGCAGGATCGAAACCCCTGCAGTCACTGGCGAACTCACAAGTGTCTCATTTGGTGAGATGACTGAGTGACTATTGGCCCACACACAAAGCAGGTGACCAGTGTCTGTGGGTTTTTGTGGACAGCAAGTCCATTTTGCTTTTAAGACTATGTTCACAGAATATTGAGAAGTTTTCTTCTCAAAATGAGCAAGTCGCTGTACAATGAGATAAATGACTGATTTGAATCCTTTGCCACACGCAGAACAGATGATGGCTCTCTCCCTGCTGTATGAATTTGCAGATGGACCGTGAATTCCAATGATCCTCTCCAGCCTTTCCCATGGTGAGAACACCTGAATGGTCTCTTGTCAATGTGAGCACCTTGGCAAGTCAGCTCCACAGAACACATACACACACACACCACACCCTGCAATCAGATATTTAAAAGCTCTTTTGGCAATGCACACTTGGTATTAAACACATTTCTGTTTAATTTGGGAATCAGCAGTAGTGAGGATAATGTAGGAAAGTGCAGTTGAAGATTATCTGGAACAACCAAAGTTGCTGGAAAAGCTCAAGATGTCTGGCAGGCAGCATCTATAAAGGAAAAAAAAAGAGTCAGTGTTTCGGGTCCGGTGACCTTCCTCAGAACTGGGTGAGAACGCAGAGGAATAAAGCTGAGGCCTTTGCTGAGTACAGAACGTTCAGCATCAGAGAGCAGAAGGTTAGGCAGGATGGTGAATACCCGACAGGAGGTGGAGTTGGGGGAGGAGATGGAGGCTGAGGGACGGGGAGGAGAGGAAGTTTCCAAAGGCTCATGGGTATCTCTGAGTTGTTGCATCTTGTGGGCCTTGATGCCTGAAAGGAAAAGAAGAAGTTTCTTATTAGCACAACGAAGAAGCCGGAGGATGAAGTGGAACTACAGAGTGGTGCAGCCCTGAGCCCATGTGATGCGATGCTATTGGAAAGAAAGGTTGAGAGTGTGTATGTGGCACCGCATGGCAGTGAGTGTGGATCTCTGGGTGCGGCAACAGCAGCTATCTATGGAACGTTGAACATCTCAGAGATCTATGACAGTGGGAGGATTCAAAACATGAGGGATAAAACTTCAGCTGGAATCCACGTGAGGGAAGTCTGAGCTGGAGGTAGTCACTGAAGAATATGATATGGCCATGCGAGGAAGTTTTAGCAAATACTTGGGCAAACACCAGGAGTTACGGTGAAATTAATGTTGGTGGACAAGAAGAACGATCGGAACAGCCATCCCATTAGAGAGAGGAGCAGAAATTCTTCAAGGTGGGCATGCCTGGAAGAGATGTGGCAGTGAGTTAAATACTGAATAAAAACTGAAAGAACTGCAGATGCTGTGAAGCAAGAACAAAAACAAAGTTCTGAGGAAAGGTCACTGGACCCAAAACATTAACTCTGTTTTTTGATTCACAGATGCTGCCAGACCTTTTGGGCTTGTCTGAGATAATGGGAACTGCAGATGCTGGAGAATCTGAGATAACAAAGTCTGGAGCTGGATGAACACAGGATGTCAAGGAGCATCTTAGGAGCTCAAAAGCTGACGTTTCGGGCCTAGACCCTTCATCAGAGAGGGGGATGGGGAGAGGGTTCTGAAATAAATAGGGAGAGAGGGGAGGCAGACCGAAGATGGATAGAGGAGAAAATAGGTGGAGAGGAGCGTATGGGTGGGGAGGTGGGGAGGGGATAGGTCAGTCCAAGGAGAACGGACAGGTCAAGGGGCCAGGATGAGTTTAGTAGGTAGGAAGTGGAGGTGCGTCTTGAGGTGGGAGGAGGGGATTGGTGAGAGAAAGAACAGGTTAGGGAGGCGGGGACGAGCTGGGTTGGTTTTGGGATGCAGTTGGCGAGGGGAGATTTTTGAAGCTTGTGAAATTCACAGTGTTACCATTGGGCTGCAGGGTTCCCAAGCGAAATATGAGTTGCTGTTTTTGTAACCTTCGGGGGGCATCATTGTGGCACTGCAGGAGGCCCATGATGGACATGTCCTCTGAGGAATGGGAGGGTGAGATAAAATGGTTCTCGACTGGGAGGTGCAGTTGTTTATTGCGAACCGAGCATAAATTTCTGCAGAGCGGTCCCCAAGCCTCCGCTTGGTTTCCCCAATGTAGAGGAAGCCACACCAGGTACAGTGGATACAGTACATTGGCGGATGTGCAAGTGAACATCTGCTTAATGTCGAAAGTCATCTTGGGGCCTGGGATGGGGGTGAGGGAGGAGGTGTGGGAGCAATTGCAGCACTTCCTGCGGTTGCAGGCGTAAGTGCTGGGTGTGGTGGGTTTGGAGGGGAGTGTGGAGCGGACAAGCGAGTCATGGAGAGAGTGGTTTCTCCTGAAGGTAGACAAGGGTGGGGATGGAAAAATGTCTTTGTTGGTGGTGTCGGATTGCAGATGGCGGAAGTGTCGGAGGAAGATGTGTTGTACCTGGAGGTTGGTGGGGTGGTATGTGAGGTCTAGTGGGATTCTCTTTTGTCGGTTATTGCGGGGACGGGATGTGAGGGATGAGTTGTGGGAAATACGGGGGACATGGATGAGGGCGTTCTTGACCACTGTGGGGCGGGTGTGAAGTTGCAGTCCTTGAAGAACGGGGACATCTAGGATGTACGGGAGTGGAATGCCTCATCCTGGGAGCAGATGCGGCGGAAGTGCAGGAATTGGGAAGATGGAATGGAATTTTTGCAGGAAAGTGGGTGGGAGGAGGTCTATTCTAGGTAGCTGTGGGCTTGAAATAGACATTGGTTTCTAGGTGGTTGCCTGAAATAGAGACAGAGGGGTCCATGAAGATGAAGCATTTGTGGGAGGAAGTCCAGGTGAACTTGAGGTTGGGACAGAAGGTGTTGGTGAAGTGGATGAACTGTTCGTGCTCCTGTGGGGAGCAAGAGGCGGCGCCGATACAGTCATCAATGTACCGGAGGAAGAGGTGGGGTTTGGGGCCTGTGTAGGTGTGAAAGAGGGACTGTTCCACGAAACCTACAAAGAGGCAGGCATAGCTTTGGCCCATGCGGGTGCCCATGGCCACCCCCTTTTGTATGAAGTGGGAGGAATCAAAAGAGAAGTTGTTGAGGGTAAGGATGAGTTTGGCTAGGCGGATGAGGGTGTCGGTGGAGGGGGATTGGTCAGGTCTGCAGTACAGGAAGAAGCGGGGGACCTTTATGCCATTTGTATGGGGAATGCAGATGTCTAGGGTCTGGACGACCATAGTGAAAATGAAGTATTGGGGACCGGGGATTTGGAAGTTCTGGAGGTGGTGGAGGGATAGGGTGGTGTCATGGATGTAGGTGGGGAATTCCCGGACCAAGGGGGAGAAATGGAGTCCAGATAGGTGGAGATGAGTTCGGTTGGGCAGGGGCAGGCAGAGACAGTAGGTTGGCCAGGGCAGGCAGATTTGTGGATTTTGGCAAGGAGATAGAAGTGGGCAGTGCGGGGTTGGGGAACAATGAGGTTGGAGGCTGTGGGTGGGAGGTCACCTGAGGCGATGAGGTTGTGAATGGTTTGGGAGATGATAACCCACTCTGTTCTCCTGGCAATGGCCTGCAAACCCATCCCCATGCTGATCCCCTGGAAAAGGCATGTGAACCCTTCATTATTCTGATCCCCTAAAAGTGACCTGTGAAACCATCCCCACTCTGTCATCCTAACAGTGACCTGCGAACCCATTCCCAGTCTGTTATCCTAACTGTGACCAATGATCCCATCCCTATTCTGTCATCCTCACAGTGAGCTGAGATCCCATCCCCACTCTGTCATCCTCACAGTGACCTGAGATCCCATCCACAATCTGTTCTCACACTAACAGCCAATTAATCCCTCCCTACTCGGCTCTCCAATCAACGGCCTCTGAACCCACCCGACTCTCTTTCATGGCAAAATCCTGTGAACACGTTCACACTCCATTTCCTCAGCAAGTACCTGTGAAATTATTCCATTCGGACGCCCTTACAGTGGCCTGTGAGCCCATCCTGTCTATGTTTGCCTAGCTCTGACCTGTGAACCATCCGCAATCATTTCTCACAGCAACAACAAGGAAACCCATCCCCTCTCTTCTCTAATAACAAAACCCTGTGAACATGTCCCCACTCTGTTAACTTAGTAACGGCCTATCAGCACATCTCCACTGTTCTGCAAGCAACAGCCTGTGAACAAATCCTTCCTCAGTTCCCCTACCAACATGCTGCGAACCGGAACCCACAATATTCTTCTTGCTATAGTCTACAAAACCATCCCGACACTGTTCCCTTAGTAACGGCCTGTGAAAGCATTCACACTTCCTTAATGCTATGAATTATGTCGTTGTGTGAACATGTTCACTCTTTTCCACAAGCTACAGGGTGCAAAACATCCCAATCTCTTCCCCTGGCAATGACCTATGAACCAATGCCCACCCTTTTCTCATCACAATAGTTGTTATTGCGGGGACGGGGCGTGAGGGATGAGTCGCAGGAAATGAGTGACACATGGTCGAGGGCGTTCTTGACCACTGCGGGGGGTGACTTGCGGCACTTGGAAAACGAGCACATCTGAGATGTATCGGAGTGGAATGCCTCATCCTGGGAGCAGATGCAGTGGAGGCATTGCGATTATGGGATGGCATTTTTGCAGGAAGGTGAGTGGTAGGAGGTGTATACTAGGTAGCTGTGGGAGTCGGTGGGCTTGAAATAGATATCGGATTCTAGTGGTTGCCCAAGATGGAGACAGAGAGGTCGAAGAAGGTGAGGGAGGTGTTGAGACATCAATCGCCTCAACCTCTCCACCCTCTCACCCACCACAACCTCGCTCCGCATAAATTGCAGCCCTCTGCTCCAACCCCAACCCCAACCTCACCATAAAACCAGCAGGGCTTCCAGTCGTGAACCATTTCAACTCCCCCTTCCATTCCTCAGACATCATGTCCACCCTGGGCCTCCTGCAGTGCCACAAGGATACCACACGAAGGTTGAAGGAAGAGCAACTCATATTCTGCTTGCCCAATGGTATCAATGTGCATTCCACAAGTTTCAAAATCTCCCCTCCCCCTACTGCATCCCAAAACCAGCCCAGCTCATCCCTGCCTCCTAACATGTCCTTCCTCTCACCTATCCTATCTTCCCATCTCAGGCCGCACCCCCATTCCCTACCGACTCATCTCATCCCACCCCCTTGACCTGTCCGTCCTCCCTGGACTGACCTATCTCCTCCCTGCCTCCCCACCTACACTCACCTTTATTGGCTCCACCCCTGCCTCTTTAACTTGTCAGTCTCCTCTCCACCTATCTTCTCCTCTATCCATCTTTGATCCACCTCCCCCTCTCTCCATATTTATTTCAGATCCCCCTTCCCCTCCCCCATTTCTGATAAAGGGTCGAGGCCCGAAAAGTCAGCTTTCCTGCTGCAAAGATGCTGCTTGGCCTGCTGTGTTCATCCAGTTTCACATCATGTTATCTTGTAAAGTCAATGAGTTTACATTCACTTTTGCCCTGACAATAAAATAAGGGACATCAAGGCACTTTCCCACTTTCTCACTGACATTTCATCATGAAACACTGGGCATTATCTGATTAACAAAAACTATGTTAACTGTAGTTAATCTCAGTGCAGTGTCAGTTACTGCATATCGAATCTGTATGTGTATGCTTTGTTTCTGTCTCCCTGTGTGTGTGTTTCTCTGTGTTGTTCGAAATGCGGCTGTGTTTGGCTGTATGTGTGTATGTTTCTGTGTATTTGTGTGTTAGTGTGTCTGTGTGGATGTCAGTATCGGATTGTATGTCTGTACCTCAGTGTGTGCCTCTGTGTCTATCAATGTTTTTGTGTTTTTTTTGTTTTTCTGCGTGTATAAATGTGGCTGTGTGTCTCTAGGTCTGTGTATGTTTGCGTCAGTGTATAAATATGCCTGTGCGTCTCTGTAACTGTGTGTGTGAGTGTGAGAGATATAATGGGATCTGCAGATGCTGGAGAATCTGAGATAACAAAGACTGGAGCTGGATGAACACAGGAGGCCAAGCAGCATCTGAGGAGCACAAAAGCTGATGTTTCGGGCCAAGGACCTTCATCAGAAAACGGGATATGGGGAGAGGATTCTGAAATAAATAGGAAGAGGGGGGAGGCAGACTGAAGACGGACAGACGAGAAGATAGGAGGAGAGGACAGTATGGGTGGGGAGGTGGGGAGGGGATAGGTCAGTCCGGGGAGGACGAACAGGTCAAGGGGATGGGATGAGGTCAGCAGGTAGGAAATCGAGGTGCAGCTTGAGGTGGGAGGAGGGGACAGGTGAGAGGAAGAACAGGTTAGGCAGCTGGGTTGGGGGGAGCTGGCCTGGTTTCGGGGTGCAGTGGGGGAAGGGAGATTTTGAAGCTGGTGAAATCCTCATTGATACCTTTGAGCTGCAGGGTTCCCAAGCGGAATATGAGTTGTTGTTTAGTGTTTCTGAGTGTGTGCATTAGTATCTGTCTCTCTGTTTGTGTGTGTCTCTGTGCCTCTGTCTCGGTGCAATGGGCTGTCTCTTGTCTTGGGGGTGAATCCATTGAAATGCGTTTTGCCCTGTCTCCTCTTTCATTCTGTTAAAATTTGAGACAGAGGGAGATTGGGAAGGGGAGAGTGTGAAGGAGAATGCGGGAGAGAGGGTCCATGAAAAACGCGGAGAGTAAAAAGAATGAGGAGAGAGAGGGACATGATGAGATTCGATGGGACATATGGAGGAAGATGGAACAAGGGAGAGAGTTGAATTCTGTTGAGGCCAGGTCAGAATGGGTGACCCACAGGTGAAAGCAAAGACAGAGTGACTTAAAACCAAACCCTGAGCTTGACCCCATTCCCCTCCCCTTCCCTGAGGGCAGGACCTGGGGCCGGGTCTGTCCCTCTCCAGCTGAGTTTCTTCAAGACAAAGAGAAACAACAAGATAGTTTGCTGTGCTGCTTGGCACTTTTTAATGGATATCTTTATTAATTACAAATTGAAGTTATGGATGCAGTCAGTGGAATGGGGCCTTTTCTCTTTGGCCTGTGAGTTGAGAGAAACATTGACATATTTCCCTCTAACCCCCTGTGGGATAAGGTTGGATAAACCAGCACTAGCCTCAGTCTGTTACCATAGCGACAGGCTGCTTCATTGTTAAAATATTGAACTGAAATGAGAAAATCCTGGTGGATTGATTAATGAATGAATTTGACTGATTGATGAATTTGGGTAAAGGGATATTTCAGCACATTCTTCAGCTGCTGCCTGAACTTAGTCTGGGTCACGGCATAAATCGCGGTGTTTGTGCAGCAACTGAGGAGCTGCAGCATGAAGCCCAATTCCTGCACAAAAGTCATGGAGATACACAGAGTCATACGCAAACAACCACATCCGGGCACATATAGAATACACCATTAACATTGACCATAACAGGATGAAATTGGCTGAGATCACAAACAGTAAAATGATGGATTTTTTTCGATTTCTCATTTCTGTGTCACACTGACCGTCCCCATTGGTGTGAGCCCGGAGTCTCCTGCGGGCTCTGCTGGTCACTAAAATGTGTCTGACGGTGAAAACATTGAGCAGCAGAATCAGGAGAAATGGGAGAGTCGGGGTTAGAATGTGGTGGAGGAACTCGATTGTGACCCAGACACGAGATGATTGAACATCATCTGTTACAAGACAAAACCAGGGGATGTTCCACAGCCAATAGTGAGCTGTGAGCATAAAATACCAGAAAATGTTCTTTAAACAGCTCAGCACAGTCACTGTTCCCAGAACCACAGCCGCCGTTTTCTCACTGCAATATTTACTTTTCAGCTTCTGGCAACAAATGGCCACAAATCGATCAAAGGTGAAAGTGACGGTGAACCAGACAGAACAGTCAGTGGCTGCATAAAGCAGGATGGCGTGGATATTACACACGGGGATGTATCGCAGGAAATAAAACTGTTCCCGATAAACAATGGGAATGTGTCTCAATATCAGGTCGAGGATAATGACCAGTAGATCCGCCACTGCCATGGCCCCCAGGTAACGTCTGACACATGGAGACAATCCACAATCTTTATAAAGCAGGACATAGATTGTCACCACGTTAACTGTGAGCAAGGAAAACAAATAAATTATACATCAGCCTCGAGACAAAGTTACCAGTTTGATTGAGGACCCAGTGACATTTTCAAATGTATCAATGATTTATTGAAAAAAAAGGTGAAATAACAAATAGTAACATCTCAATTTTTAAAAAATATATAAGGAATGTAACGTAAAACACAAGAAGCACTCCCACCCCAAACGGATAAACATCCATCAGAAGAGATGGTTCCGAGAACTATCCCACTCACTCGAGCACTCGAGATCCAGGCACATGGCACTTCTATACAGTTCCTAATAAGTAGGGTGAACACAGTTCCTTCCTGAAGGATTCTCTCCCAGTTTCTTCGAGACAAACGTAGGGCGCAAATTTCTGTCTTTTCATCTCAATTGTGGCCAATTTTCCGTCGTGTAGGAACATGAATACAAGCAAAATGTATTCAACCCTTTAATTGCCTGAGGGGATTTTGAAACAGTGTCTCCTTCTTCCCGGAACAGGATCTTTTCCCTCGGGATCTTATCTATTGTTCAATTAACTGACATCCAACTGTTCAGAAATAATGTCAGTTATAGAATGTTCCGGGGAATGTCGGTTACAGAATGTGATGGAGTCACAAAAGATCCACATCACAAAGGCCATTCTGTCCATCAGTTTTGGTGAGACCCACTCAGCCTCGCGGTGGGAATCCCTCCCCAAACTCAACACAACTGGCAAACACAAATTAAAGGCATTGTCAGATCAGCTGAAGTGGTCAATTATCTCACATTCTCAATCCACCTCACAGAACCAGCCCAGACACCACAAACCCAGATGAAATATCTGTTCAGCATGGGGCACTGTGCAGACCAGGCTAGTGTCCTGCTCAATACAACCCGGCAATCTGTCCAGAGTGGGGCACTGTGCAGGCCTCACCAGTCAAATAGATATCAGTCCAGCACGGGCAGCTGTGCAGACTTCACCAGTG
Source organism: Stegostoma tigrinum (assembly GCF_030684315.1). Taxonomy (NCBI): domain Eukaryota; kingdom Metazoa; phylum Chordata; class Chondrichthyes; order Orectolobiformes; family Stegostomatidae; genus Stegostoma; species Stegostoma tigrinum. The sequence continues at coordinate 924,788 of NW_026728069.1, forward strand.
CACTGATTTATATTCCGGATCAGGTACCTCTCCAGCACAGGAGGTCTGTGAAGTGACACCACTGAACTGATCTGTAACCCGGAGCAGTTAACCTCCCAGCGTGTAGATCTGTACAGCCCAACTCAGTGCAGTGCTCGGTAACGCTGCGTTAAATCGCTGCCCAGCCTGGGGAAACTTGCAGCCCATGCTGGAAGTGACAGGATGTGCGGCTCCCATCCACTTACAGTTCCATATCTCCAATGTGCCATGACAAGGGGTACCATGGGTGTGACAATCACTGCCAGAGAGAGATGGTGGGGAATCATTTTATACACGTACAGATTGGAAGGGGTGGATATATCGGCATTGAGGGGCAGACAGACAGTGTCCTGGAAGGATGTGTTCACAAGTTTTAGAATGTTGAAATGTAGACATTTTGAAAGCGTCTTGCAACTTAGGTCAGTTTTTCAGGAATGATGTGTGAATAGGATATTGTTGTGAGTTCAGATGATGGAGAGTTTTGAATAAACATTTGGTCTGCATTTGTGACTGAGAGTGTGGTGAGCACAGTCTTTGGCTCACTGGGCTGAATCTAACAATAATGTGTCTCAGTGACATTTTAATTGAGTGTGACAGAGGGATAGTCTGCAGGAGGCTGAGCTAGTTTTCTGATGCTATCTTATCAAACTCCCCTCATTATCTACCTACCCCAGCACATGCCACTCCTCTCATTCAATGCCAGCCTGATTCTCCCACCCATCATGGGTGGTAATGGTTCCCATCGCCTGGATGGCCCGGGTATTCCAATTTACCTGGCACAGGTGCCATCTTTAAAAGGACAATGGGCACACAGTTGACTTTTCTCGGTTCAGACCCCGCCTGCACGGTTTACCCTGAGCCTGGTAGATAAGGGGGGATTGCACCAAGATTTGTCGGAAGGGTCATGAAGGTCATGGTAGATGGGCTAGTACAGAGAAGGACCAATTTCCTTCCAGAGGAGTGTACACCACCAGACCCATCAAACATGGCCTGACCTCACGTCCAGCTCAATGCAGTCTACGCAGTTTGAAGAAATGTCCAGAAATACAGGACAGGCACCAGTAACCTTCCCCGTTCTGCCAGGATAAGTGTCACCATCTTCTCTCTCTCTCTCTCTCTCTCTCTCTCTGTCTTCCTTTCTCTTTGTGGCTCCACTTCTCCCTTACACTGAAAATACTATATCGATTCCACACTGTTGAGTGGCTCACTCCAGTCACCTCAAAGATCACCCGCACCACCGACCTACATCACCACTGACAGCAGGACCAGCCACTTTCACCCTTTCTCCCTACCTCCCTTTCCCTACTTCCAGGAAAACAGCCTGAAATACGACAGAAAGGGCCAAGCCAGGTGTTGCATGGCCCGACGTCAGTGCAGTCTACCCCTGCCACTGCCATGCAGAGAGGAGCCTGGAATGAGCCGGAAAGAACCGGTGTATGACCCATGTGGAGAAACCAAAACATTCTCATCCCACCAATTGAGTAAGGCTCCCTGTTCAGTGAAGGGTAATTCTCACTTTAAACTCACTGTCAGTTCCATTTCCACCTGGAACAGTGCCCCCGATGCCATCTCCCTTTTATATCGAGCCGGTATGGAATCCCCATGGTCTCGGTGGGCTGGAGGGTGGGCTCACAACACATCGTCTCCACCAGCTCCCAGGAAGGGAGCACGGAGTCTCCCTCCTACACCTCCTCCTTCAGACAGCTCAGATACTGAAACTAACCTGTAATATTTACTAGTCTCCCAACTTGTCCTAACATCTTCAATAATCAAGCATTGAAAATCTCACAGAGTCACTCACAGTCCCCATGGAAAAACTGAAATACTGTCACACTCACTGGAGAGAGCAAATACTGATGCACTCTCATGGAGTGACTCAAATAATGAAATGCTGTCCACGGAATAACAGAAATCCTGACACACACCAGAGGGAGGGAGTGAAATATTGACAAACCACAGAGCCAGAGAAACTCTGATGGGCTCCCTTTATTTGTATAAGTCTAAGTTTATTTGTTTGCGTCTCTAACTTCTGTGCTGTTTGAAGTGATGCAACGCCCTCCTCTGCTGGTCTCTACACACCACTACACACCACTGCACAGGCAGTGACAGAGGATGAGACCCAATCAAGATTTCTTCAGAGATAATGGGGACTGCAAATGCTGGAAAAACCGAGATAACAAAGTGTGGAGCTGGATGAACACAGCAGGCCAAGCAGCATCGTAGGAGCTTGCCTGCTGTGTTCCTCCAGCTTCACAATTTGTTGTCAGCGATTTATTCAGTGAGGGACGGGGAGGGGAGGAGATCACAATGCCATCCAAACTAATTTCATATTTATGCATTTACCTCAATGTCTTTTAAAAGTTGTAACTGCGTCCACTCCTGCCACTTCCTCTGGAAGTTTATTCCACCAAAAACGGATCTCTGTGGAAAATAGTTACTTCTCATGTCTTTTCAAAGTCTTTACTCCTCTGAACTTAAAATACTCCCCTAGTCTTGATATTCTTCACCCAAGGGAAATACATCTGACATTCAACTTATGTGACCCTTCATGATTTTATAAACCTCTATAAAGTCAGCCCTTAATGTCCAATGCTCCAGTGAAAAGCCCCAGCCTATCCAGCCTCTCCTTATACCTCAGTCTATCCACTACCAGCGACATCTTTGGAAATGTCTTCTGAAGCCTCTCCTGCTTAGTATAATCCTTCCTACAGCAGTGCCACCAGAATTGGTTACAGTGCTCCAGAAGAGGCTTCATCAACTTCCTGTAGAATCTCAACATGACGTCCGGATTTATAAACTCAAAGGCCTGAGCAATGAAAGCAGCGTACTAAATGCTTTCTTAACTACCCTGCCTATTTGTGTCTCTGTTCTAAACACAACCAAAGGCACTACTTTTAAAAGTATAAGTCCCACCACCATATGTTTTACCAAAATGCAATACCTTGCATTCACCCAAATTAAACACCACCTGCCACATCACAGCCCAGTGACTAATACTCCCACTTTATTTTCCCGAAGATCCTTTGCTTGGTTTGCCTTGTATAGGCAGGACGAGGAGGGAGGATTGTCGACCAGTCAGTGGTGAGGAGACACTGGAATATAATTTGTTGTTTTGTACCAGTTAATGGTTTTAGGAAGAGGGCATTCACACGTTGGAGGCGAGAAACAGTGATATGTCATACGGTCTTTTGGGACCAGAAATTATGCACTTTCGTTAGCTCTTGTTTTCAGGAATAAAATCAATTTGATATCCTTCACAGCGCAGTGTGTGCCTGCAGGGCTTTATTCACTATCATAGCAGTCTACAGACGATAGTCACTAAACCGGAAATCATAGCCATGTATTTAAAGATGTCAATAGTTTATCTCGACGGCAGAGCATATGCAAACAACATAATATAGTTGGTGCAAATACCTTGTATTTGTTTGATAATAAACAAATGTTCCCTGTGTTAATCAGTAAAGTTAAACAGAATTTAAGAAATCAAAACTTAGCTGAACGTTGACTCTTAAAATGTGACCCAAAATTTGGGCATTGTTTAAGTCTTGTGCAGTGGGTAGCGTCCATGCCACTGAGGCAGAGCGCTGGATTTGATCCCCACTTGTGGTAATGTCCCCACCTCTGGAACTGAAGTGCTGGATTCAAGTCCTGCCTGATCAGAGGTGTGTCACAGCATGTCAGAACAGGATGATGAGCAAAAATACAGGAGAATAATGTTGCAGATTCAGGATCTAAAGGTGTTTCAGAATACATCTGAGCAAGTTGCTTAGAATTATTTTAGAATTGAGACATGCTCGAAGAGGAAGAGGCACCGATTTTGAATTTCAGGATTTAGGCCCGGGATAAGAGAAAGCATAGCCATTCGTGTTGATTGGAGGAAAATTGCACGTTACAGATGTTTGTAAAATCGTGAATGGTATGGCCAGCGCGAATAATCAAGAACTTTTTTTGCCAGAGCAAGGGAGTCCAAAATTAGAAGGCATAGCGTGAAGTTGAGAGGGGAAAATATTTTAAAAAGGTCATAAGAGGGAACCTTTTCACACGCAGGATGACACGTGTATGGAACAAACTGCCAAAGGAAGTAGAGGAGGCAATTAAAAATAACATTTAGAAGGAATCTGGATGGGTATATGATCAGGAAGGGTTTAGAGTGATATGGGCTAAATGCTGGCAAATAGGACTCGATTAATTGGCTAGCTGTTCGACATGGACAAGTGGGACTGAATGGTTTGCTTCCATGCTGTACATTTTTATGATTAATTCATCCAATTGACCAAGACCTCTTGTAATCTTTAGTAACCTTTTCCCCTGTCCACGATAAAACCAGCAAACTTGCTAATTTTACCTTCTATAATTCACTCCGAAATCACTTTTGGAAGTGACAAACAAATATAGATCCAGCACCGACATCTCTGGATCACCACTGGTGATAAGATTCCAGTCTGAGAAACAACCCTCACGATCACCCTGTCTCCTCCCATTAAGCAGAAATACACAGACACATACACACACACACACACACACACACACACACACACACACACACAAACACACACACACACACACACACACACACACACACACAGGCATACTAGGACACAGACACAATTGTGTGTTTTTAAGACAGGGATAGATAAGTTGTCATTAGTAAAGGGATCAAGGGTTACGTTGAAAAAGTAGTAGAGTTATTTTGAGAAACCTGTCAGGCAAGATCGAACAGAAGGTCAGATTGATAAATACTTTATTGAACTGAGTCAATGGGAATGTGTGATAGGTTTCAGGGGCTGAATGGGCGCATTTGTTCCTACTTGTGCACTTTTAAGAAGACGTAACTTGCTGTGAGGTTGACACACTTTAAGGAGTCTTTTAATTAAGATTGAGATCAGGATATTGCTTTCTCTGTAATATTGTGCGGTCTGTGGTGTTGTCATCAGTTGAAGACTCGGTTATTGAAGATATTAAATGCTGACCTCAACTGACCTTTGATGATCAGCAGAGTCAATATTTATTGGGAATGAACAGGAAAGGGGTTTTCAGCCATAAATAGATCAGCCATGATCTTTCTAAATTGAGCAGCAGGCTCAAGGGTCCAAATGGCCAACTACAGGTCCTATCTGATGTGCTGTTATCTCACTCCACCCCTTGAGGATGTGACAGACGTAAAGGAAGACCCATTAAACCAGCCAGGATTACGACGGATGGGAGGAGACCGTTCTGACCCTCGAAGGAGTTCCATCGGAATAGAATGAAATATTCAGTCATTGAGCCATCAAGATTTATAGCATGGAAACAGAACATTTGGTCCAACGCATCCATCCTGAATAAATCTATTCCCCTTTGCCAATATTTGGTCGATACCCGACGCACTCATGTACCCATCTAGATGCCTTGAAAAGGTTGTAACTCGATCAACCTCAAACACTTCCTTTGGCAGCTCATTCCAATCAAGAACCACCCTCTACATGAAAATGTTGCACTTTTGGTCACTTTTAAACATTTCCCCTCCCATCTTAAGCCATGCACTCTCGTTTTGGGCTCCCCCACCCCAGGGAAAATACCTTGACTCTTTATCCTGATTTACCATAATTTTATAAACCTCTGCAAGGTCACCCCTCAATGGCAATTGTTTATTTTATTGTGTAGTTACTGCAGCACTTTTTCCACGCAACACCCACAGCCAAAAATGACATTAATTATTAAGATGATCTGTATTGGTGGTACTGTTAAAAGTGACAAAAGTAAACCAGGCTAACAGGAAACCCCCCCTCCTCCTGAGCACACCATGGAGACGGCAGTCTAGATTTATTGATGCATCTGAAAGACAGCATTTTTAACCATGCAGCGTTCTACTCAAGTGTTTGTCTATATTCTGTACTGTCTTTTAATCCCTCAAGAATCAGAATCATTAACAGTACAACCTTTATGTGATGGTCTGGTTTAAAAAAATGGCCCTAACAGTGTATTACTGAGCTCAGAAATATCTCGACAAACAGCTACACACCACAAGACGAGGCCATGCAACCTTTCCAGGTTGCTACACAGGAGCAGGGGGCCCTGGCTCGCTAAAATTAAATACAGAGCGGAAATAACAAATTAGTTTTACATTGGAAAGCTGTACCTAATGGAATTCCTCAAGGACAAGTGTGAGGTCAACAATGTATGATCTAGCTTAATGATTTGGATGAAGGGCTGATTGGATTGGAGCTCAATTTATAAGTACACCAGGACAGTCATCCTATAAGATGTCAAGTGGAGACACAGCATCTAAAATGAAATATAGACAACAGGATGTTGGTGTGCAAACCTTTAGCAAAGAAAATAAAACAATACAAAGTGGGTTATGGGAAGGTTTTGTGTTGTAGAAAGGATAAAACAACAGATAGTTATATGACTGGAGAGAAAATTCAGAGGGTTTTGCGTACCCTGGTTTGTGAATCACAGCAAGTTAGTTTGAAGATGCAACAAGTGATGTGGAAAGGAAAGGTAATGATGTTGTTTCTTGCAAAGAGTGTCAGGTGTGATCTGAGGGATGTTTTACTGAATCTGTACAGGGCTTTGCTGAGACCACTTCTGATGCACTGTGTGTAGTTATGAATCCCTAAACTGGACAAAAATGTCCACTGCATTCAAAACCTTGCAAAGATGTTTCTCTTGACTCAGTCCTGGGATGAATATATTATGTTATGGAGGGTTAACAGTTTAAGCCAGAGAATGAAAGATGGTCTTATTTGCCAGATAAGTTCTTGAGAAGATTGTAGCTGGTGAATACCTGATGGATATTTCCTCTTGTATGGGAGAACATAACTGGGGAATAATTTAAAAATAAGACAAGTTCTGAAGAATGTTGGCTGGATATGAAACATTAACTCTGATTTGTCTTCACAGATGCTGCTAGGTCTGCTGAGTTTTCCACATAATTTCTGTATTTGTTTAAGAATACGACACATTCATTTTTAAACAGATATTGTGAAAATACGAAACAATTTATTTCTAAATTACACAGGCATATATAAACATATCTTTAAAGCAAGTAGAATCATTTGTTGCGAAGGAAATGGCTATGTTTCTGACAACAGCAATGCTGACACTACATGGAGCAGGGAATGTCATGGAATTATACAGTTCAGACAATGTTCAAGGAGACCTCACGTGGCCGACTTTGGGTGTTGGATAATATTATTGTGTGATTCAACTCAGAGGGCAAATTGTAAACTCCCTGGAAAACAGCAGCCTATTGCTCCCTCTCTCTTTCCTTCTTCCTCTTCACAGCAATGTATGTGAGCTGAACACCCACCAGTCATCTTTACCACTCATGCAAGATTCCTGACAAGGATTGTATCACAGATAATAGGAACTGGAGAATCTGAGATAACAAAGTGTGAAGCTGGATGAACACAGCAGGCCAAGCAGCATCTCAGGAGCACAAAAGATTCATTGGAATCTCCCAATGCCTGAAGCAAAGCGAATTCAGCCAAGTCTACTTGTTTCAGCCGGTAAGCACATTGCCAGCAACTTGTCTGAGCAGTACTCCCTAAGAAGCTGAATAACGTTCGGGGCAATGTCTCAGTTCTAATTTCATCATGAGCTGAACGATTCTTCAGACAAAGGTCTTTCAAGTGAATACTGCAGAGAACTTGTTTGTCAGTTTGTCATCAAATGCACCTGTATGTATGTGTGTGTTGCTGTGATATGTCGCTGTGTGTGTGTCTGTCAGCATGTTGAGAAACAGAAAATATCAATGTATGTATTTGCAACACCCAAACTGTTTTTCATTCATCTTTCCATTGTAGTTTGAGTAACTTTGTTTTAGTCATGGATGGTTATTTAAGTAGATAAAAGAAAACTGCCTGACATGTTCCTAACACTAACCCCGACTCAGTCTGAGACCGATACCATCGGCCACATCACCGACCTGGTTACATTTAACATTTGCTGTGACCATTGGAGGAGTGGAACAAGAAAAGGAAACAGTGACCTGACAAGCCAGGGAACCATAGACCAATGAGCCTAACATCAGTGCTGGGTAAGTTGTTGGAGGGGATCCTGAGGGATAGAATTTAAATGCATTTGGAGAGGCAAGCATTGATTAGGGATAAACAGCATGGCTTTGTGAAATGGAAACCATGTCTCAATAATGTGATCGAGTAATTTGAAGACGTGATAAAGAAGATTGATGAAGGCAGTGTGGCAGGATTTGTCTCTATGGACTTCAGCAAGGCATTTGCTAAGATTCTGAACGGAAGACAGGTTAGTAGGTTCGGTCAGATGGGATCCAGGGGTTGCTAGCCAATTGAATTCAAAATTGCCTTGAAGGTAGAGGATTGTTTTCCTGACTGGAGGCCTTTGGCCCAGCGGTGTGCCACAGTGCTGAGTTTATTACATTTCATCATTTACGTAAAGGATTTGGATATGAATAGCAGAGGCAATGGATGGTAAGTTTGCAAATGATAACAAAAAGCAGTGTAGTGTACAGTGGGGAAGATTATCTCCGAGTACAACAGGACTTTGATCAGATAGGCCAAAGCAGTGGTGGAAGGAGTTTAATTTAGATAAATATGAGGTTTTGCATTTTGGAAGGTAAAGTAGGGAAGGACATATACAGTTAATGATAGGGTCCAGGGGAGTGTTTACAAATAAAGAGACCTTCGGGTGCAGCTGCATAATTCTTTGAAAGCAGAGTAGCAGGTTGTCAGGAGAGTGAAGAACACATTTGGCACGCTTACCTTAATCAGTCCGATTATTGTGTGCAAGAGTTGCAATGGCATGTTCACGTATACAGGCCATTGCTGCGGCCACTTTAAGAATACTGCCCGTATTTTGGTGACACTGTTAAAGGAAGGAAGTTGTTAAACTAGAGAGGTGTGAGGAAAAGATTTACAAGAGTGTTCCGGGACTGGATGGCTTAGGCTGTGTGGAGAGATTGAATTGGTGAGGGCCTTTTCACCTGGAGTGTTGGAGGCTGAGGGATGACATTGTAGGGGTTGATATAATCATGAGGGGCACAGAGAGTCTAATAACCAAGGACTGTTTCCCAGAATAGTGGATTCCAAAGTCAAGAACATAAGTTGCAGGCGGGAGGGGAAAGATTTAGAAGAGAACTTTGGGGCCGACTTTTTCACGCAGAGAGTGGTGCATGTGTGGAAAGTGCTGTCAGAAGAAGAGGTCAAGGGTACACAATTATACATTTTAAATGTGTCTGGATTAGTACATGAACATGAAGTGTTTACAGGGTTATGGACAAAATGCTGGCAAATAGGAATATATCAGATTAGATATCTGGTCGGCATCAACAAATTGGACAAAAGGGTCTGTTTCTGTATTTTATGACTTTCTGATTTTATAAGATGGACGAGAAGAAAATCTAAAATTCTTTGGAGTCAAAATTGCTTCCCCAGACGTATATGATGCCTTCCTGTGTACATTTATTCAAAGCTGAGTTAGTGAATTATTTGACAGATGTTATGTGAAACACAATTCATTTAAACCCTGCAGTTAAACTACAATCAAAGAAAGAGGAATTTAGAATATTCTCAGTCTATTGGAAAACTTAACCGCATAATAGTTACAGCAACGATATCTAATTAGCTGTTCCAATACAAGAAAATACTGTAAACACACCCTTTGGACAAAAAGAAAGCTCAGAAACAGATTCTCACATGCACTTCTCCAATCCAAGTGGGTCAAATTAAGTCCAAAGTCCAGTAACCAGGAGGGATTCACTGAAGTTTCTAATTCTGTTCTGACCCTCATGGCTGCTGATGCCACTGAGAAACAAAAACCTAGAAATCATAGAGGAAGGTATTATGCTTGCTGTCAGTTATGAGCAACATGACCTTCAGTACAGGGTCACACATTAATGTGGGTAGAGTTCATTCAGAGCCTGTATCTGTATCTCAATCACCATGGGGCTCAGCAGAGGCACTTAAACTGTTAGGAATGCCGTACGCAGGGTAAAGTGTGGAATTTCTCACGGTCTTACTGCTTTCTGTGAACAGAAGTGATTGTGTTCAATCCTCAAGTTCTAATACAATCATCTCATATTATCTCAAAAAACTGCAGGTTAAACATTCAGTTTATTCAGCCTATCCACATGGTACCATCTTCTTGAGTATTGGACTGGTGATACATTTTGCACTGTAAGGAGATCATTCCTTTCAAAGGAGATCAAATCTGTACACAATGGCCCAAAATAGTCTCTCATCAAGACTCGACCACTGCAGAAAGATGGCTTTACTCTTGTCACTGAATCATCTTACATCTAAGGACAAATACCATTCACTGCTCTCATTACTGGTGGCCCTGTATGTACTATCATCGTTGACTCATGATCAGGGACATGCAGGTCCTTTTCTACAACAACTCTTCCCAACCTCACCCTATTTAATCAATACAAAATGAGATGTATGCTATTGCTGGTTACACCCAATTCATTTGTATGCCTTTCAAATTGCGGTGATCCAAAAACTGATACATGTAATACATCAATCAGCAACTTCTTTCAGTCCTGAAAAGAGCACTACTCGCTGTATTGCCTCAACTAAACAATATTCAATCAATGTAGTATAATTTCCCTTCCCACTGGACTCCAACCACTCACCTGTTTACAACCATTTCAAAAGTATTCTGTAAATTCAAACACACCACTCCCACTGCTTCTTGTTTGTGGGTGTGACACCTATTATATGCATGTTACTCAGTCACACATCGACCATACGCAGTACCACAAAAACAGGAATTGCCGAAACAAGTAGGGAAGTGCATCTACTTCTGTCGATGATTTAGTTTCCTCTGTTTTTAGATCTCCTCTTCCATATTCTCTCTGTCTTTCTTTTTCTCTCTCACTCATACATATATTACATATTACTTAATAAATCCTCCCAGCATTCTCCATGTCGTATCTCTCAAATCCCCTTCTTTCAATTTAAGACTTTTGCTCACTTTTGGATGTGACATGATTAGAATTGATTAATACAACGACAAATCCATGAGGGAGGAACTGGCCAGAGTTAATTGGAAAGGAAGCTTAGCAGGGAAGACGGTGAAACCGCAATGGCAGGAGTTTCTGGGGATAATTTTGATGCACACCTGAAAATAATTGATGCCTCAATTAACAACAACTTGACAGATTCATCAAAGATGATTTCCCTTTCCTGAATCTAAGTTGACACTATCAAGTCTGATCATGATTCCACAATTGTTTAGTTTTCACATTCCTTACAAAATATTCCAATACTTTCCTCAAAACGGACACCAAGTAGCCCAGTATTTATTTATTTTTTCTGTGTTCCCTCACACTCCAGTATTTTGTGTTATTACAGAACCTACGCTCCAGTCTGTAGGAACCAGAATTCCCAGAATCTTAACAATTTTGAAGGCTGATCAATAATTATTTCTTGTAGTTGCAACATTTAAAATACATTTGCATATTTCCATGAACAGAAACATTTGAAGGGGTATGGGCCAAGTCCAAGCAGATGAGACCATGTTAGTTTGTGATTATGTCAGACATGGACTGGTTGGACTAAAGAGCTGTCTGACTCTGTAAATCTTTCACTAGCTCTATTGCCACCTTCATGAACAAGCTGGATGGGGGTGCAGCAATGCACGAGACTCCAATTCTATTAGTTTTTGAAGTAATGCCTCTTCTGTAAATCTAATCTCCCACAGCTTCTCATTTTCAGCAGTCACTCTGTCCTGTAGTGTTTCTGGAAAAATTTCTGTACCTTCCTCTGTGGAGGCAGAACTGGTGTATTCCACTCAGCAGCAGCTGGTGGGAGTCAGGTGAAGAGAGGCAGCCTCTGTCAGTGAGTGAATACATCGGAGCCCTGCACTTAGGAGATGATGGACATGGCACCCACTCCTACACAGAGAGTTCTAGAATCTAAACAGTTCAATGAAATTGACATTTGATGGCCAACAATGGGAAATGCTGAAACCAGTGACACAAAGCGATAACCACCTCTTTTTACAATCAAATTGGTTTCACAATTTGCAGCTGGCACAGGTCCAGGTAGAGAGAAGAATAAATAGACAATCAAAATAATTGTAACGAACAGCAGCCAGAAGGGAACTACAAATAGAAAGGTGCAGATGATGGTTTCTCTAGAAACAGCACTGATACGGAAGTGAAGGCTGGGGATACTATCAGTGATAGAGGGAACATTCAGATATAAATTAGTCAGGACAAACTCGGGCAATGGTGATTTTGAACACTTCTGTTCCTCCTCAGATGTTTGTAAATGAAGGGCATGAAAGCCACGGAATAAGGATAGAGTTTGTAAATGCAAGTCAATACAATAGTCTACATCTTTGCCAAAAACCGGTCACAGAAATAGAGATGAATTTCAAAATGAGTTATGGAATTAATAAATGGATAGAGAAACAAAGACTTACCTGGAAAACCAACAATAGCGAGGATGGGGTAATAACCCGCTTGAATAACAAGCAGTACACCGTATATCTTCAATGCTAACTGTGCCCGATGCAAAGAAAACCAGTAAAGGCCAAAGGATAAACCCCTGTCCATTATTGTAACATTCCCATCTATTACTGTCAGATACTGGTACACCGGTGTAACATTCCCACCTATGTTTCTGAGATTCTGATCCATAATTGGAACTTTCCATACTATTGTCCTCAGAAACTGGTCCGTAATTGGAACATCCCAAACAGCTGCGCACAGTTTCTGGCCTCTTCCTGTCTCTGGAGCTGCTGATTCCAATTGTGCTGACGATGACTATAACTATAGGATAGCTCCTGAAAAAGAAGCCCCTTATTAACAGACGAGATAAAGCCTCCACTGAGACAGTTAGTATCCAGGGAGACTCACATTAATCTTAGTCACTGAACCAACAGCTCCAGTTAACCCCTTTCACTCTGACACTTTTAACGTTACAACAATACCTGGTCTGGGTGGGATGCTGACATTGCCTGCTGTTGGTCTTAGTGCCCATTTCCAAATACTCTACGAATGATGGAGATAAAGGAGAAAGGTGGTGCTTTCTCTTCACAGGTTCGATGATACCACTGCATTATCCACACACGATGCTCTATGTAACCATGTTCCGAAGAGCCAGTCGAGTTTTTCGAAATGTGCTGAAGTCTCCTCCAACACAACAACTGCCAGTCTAAAAAACTGTCTCTGGACACAACTGCCCTGAACGCAGACACGAAGTGTTGATTTCTCTGAACTTTCCTCTCACTGTTCTAATGAGACAATGTTTCATCTTTAACACAATACATGCAATAATTTGCTTCTAAAGTTGCTCATAACTTTTTGGACAGTTTATACAACTTTTCTTTTCCTTTTATTGGCATTCCCCAAAAGTGAACGTTGCATTTCTAATTGCCTTTTTTATTGGGTTTAAATGGTCAGAGATAGAATCTGTGTGATTGGTTAAGAAACAGAAAGGAATCGGAGACTGTGGCTGAGGAGACTGGGCAGGAGTAAAGTGATATACACCAGTCATCAATATTTTCTTCACAGGTGGAATGAAATAAAATGCAGAGAAAGAAACTATACGTTCGGATTAAAGAATGGCATGTGACACTTTAAACAAAACAGGATAGTTTGACATGGAATGGAGGAGAAATAAATTTATATGACATAACAACTTTTGAGGCTGGAGGAACACAACAGGCCAGGCAGCATTAGAGGTGCAGGAAAGCTGTGGTGCAAGAAAAAATGCCAGGGGTGGTGGAGAGTTTGGAGCAGACAAGGGAATCACGGAGAGAGCAGTCCATTCTGAAAACAGATAAAGGTGGGGAGGGAAATATATCCTTCATGGTGGGGCCAGACTGCAGGTGGCGGACCGCTGCAGGAGGTGTTACACCTGTCCGTACACGTCGCATTTTTATCATTTTGTGTGGTTTAAGTTACTGTTTTTAGTGTCCCAACTTATTTTAATTAATCATCACTCTACCAGGAAATAAATATATTGGCCTGCCAGGTTCTGTCATCAGCAAGTGTCTTTCAAAGTTGTCGGGATAAAAGGTCTGGCATCGGACGCACAATGTTAAAGATTACTGTGTGGTACACACACGCAGGACACAGAAATTGACAAAAACAAACAGGAAAATATATTTAATTCTGTTGATAATCTGTCTTTCTCAATTTTTAACACATCTCTGTCCATATTCTCTCTCTGTGTAACTCTCTCTCTCCCTTTGTAGCCTGTTAATGGGCCCTCCAATTGTTCACCATGTCCCATCTCTCAAACTTCCCTCTTTCAGCTAGATTTATTACTCTCTTCTGGTTGTGATGCGATTATAATTGAGGCTTGTCACTGGAAAGACAAGAAGGAAGAACTGTCCAGAGTTCATTCAAAGCAAAGCCGAACTGGGAAGACGGTGGAGCAACAATGGCAAGAGTTTCTGATGATTATTCGAAGGCACATCTGAAATTCATCCCCAGGAAGAAGAAGCATGCTCAGGGGGTGACACGGCAGCCATGGGTGATAGAGGAAGTCAGGGATAGCATAAAAGTAAAAGATAAAACATACAATGTGGTGCAGAGTATTGGGAATCTGGAGAATGAGGAGACTTTGAATGTCATTGGAGGCTAACGAATAAAAGCAATGGGGATGAGAAAATGAAAAAAGATGGTAAGCTTTTTAATTGTGATAGAAGATTGCAAGTGGTGTTTAGATATGTAGTAGGGATAAAAGTGAGACAAGAGCAAATATTGGACTGCTGGGAAATGTGGCTGGAGTAGTTCCGGGAAACAGAGAAATGGCGGAGGAATTGAATACGTACTTTGCATTGTACTTTCTGGCGGAAGGCAGCAGCAGCCTGTCAGAACTTCAAAATGGTCAGAGGGCCATCAAACCAGTCAATGGCTTAGTGATGAGTGTGGGTGAACATGCCAGGGTCAGAACTACGGGCACCTAAAACTGATGTCAACCCATTAATGTTACTGCCATTGACTGCTTGTATTCCAAACAGCAGAACTAACATCTGATCGCGAGGGCTAAATGATCACAAGATCAACAGATCAGATCTGAGCTCTGCCACACCGAGTCATCAATGGTGATAAACTATTAAGCAACTCACAGGAGAATAGGGCTGCACAAATCCCCTCATTGTAAATCATGAAAAAGCACTACTCCCTCTTTCCTGGCTGACATCTCACACAATATTCTGTCTCTACCCAACCCCCGTAGTGTCTGGAAATCCTTATTTATATTCAGTGCCTTTACTTCCACAGCCTTTTATGATGGGGAATTCACCAGGTTTACCAGTCCCCGAGTGCAGACGTTTAATTGCGGGTGGCACGGTGACTGAGTAGTGAGCACTGCAACCTCACAGCACCACGCACCCGGGTTCGAATCCAGCCTCGGGCAATTGTCTGTGTGGGGTTTGTACATTCTCCCCGTGTCTATGTGGGTTTCCTCCAGGTGCTCTGGATTCCTCACACAGCCCAAAGAGTTGCAGGTTAGGTGGATTGGCCATGCTAAATTGCCCATAGTGTTCAGAGGTGTGTGGGTTATAGGGGGGGTGGGACAGGGTGGGATGCTCCAAAGGGCGGTGTGGGCTTGTTGGGACAAGGGGCCTTTTTCCACACGGTAGGGAATCTCATCTCAATGCAGAGTGGCCTGCCCGTACCTAATACTTGTTTTAGATACTCCTTGTTTTAGACATTCCAACCAGGGGCATTATCATCCCTGCTTCCAGACTGTCTCACCTTTCCAGAATTTTACCAATTCCTTTGCTATCTCCACTCATTTTCCCAAAGCTCATGGAGTACAGGCTCAGGCAACCCAAACTCTGCTTCATTACGAACCTCACTTCAGTGATCAGAAACTAAAACTGAAATTAATGGAAAAGCCTAGCAGGCCTGTGGTGAGAAATCAGAGTTAACCTTTGAGGTCTAGTGACTCTTCCTCAGAACTGATGGGAGCGTGGAAAATTTTGGCTTTGATGCAGAAGGTAGGGTGGAAGAGGTGGGCGAGGAGTAGAGGTCATTCTTCACTGCACTTCCTCAACATTAAGTTCGTCCTTTATTTGATAAAGAGACCAAAACTGCACACAATACTGCACAATGTTCGAGATGAGGTCTCACCAAGCACCTTTATGTACAGTAAAGTAACCTTACTCCTGTACTCCAATCTCCTTGAAATGTAGATCAATGAGACTTTATCCCCCTAATTGCTTTTTGTTCCTGCAATATTGCTGTCAGTGACTGGTGTACAAAGAGATCCAGATCCTTTTCAATGTTACAGCTACCCACTGGGCTGGTTTATGTACACTGGTCGCTGTGCCCATGCCATTCCTAGTATTCACTTCAGACTTCACGGATGGCTGCCCTACATGAGCCTCAATGGTCTGGTCAGAAGAAAATTTAAGAAAAATGCGCATAAAGCACTTTAAAGGACATATCTCAACCAATCACCTTTTAAAAATTGCTTTTTATTTTAAACTGCCATTGTACAGTTCCCACCAAAGTTACAATCCCACGTCTATCCACATTGTTCTTCATCTGCCATACATTTGCCCATTCACTCCACCTGCCTTAATCACCTCGGAGCGTTTTTCACATCGCCTTCTCACAATCATACATTGTTTTATGCCATCAGCAGACTTGGAAGTATCACATTTCTTTTATGCAAACAAATCGTTGATGTGTATTGTGAATAGTGTGGGTCCCAGCACCCATCCCTGTGATACTCCTCTAAAATTCCACTCCCAAAAATATTGTTTCATTCCTACTCACTGTTTCCTGTCAGCTGTCCCATTCTGAACATGTGTCCATACATCAACTACAATCCCATAAGGTTTGATGTTGCATACAAGGTTTGGGATTTTATCAAAAATAAAAATGCATTGTACCCATTGCTTCTTCATAATTTGTCAACCAGTCAGTTTCTGAAATATGATTTCCTTTTCACATATCTATGTTAATTTTGTCTATGCCTATTACTGCCAGTCACAAAAAAAATTACAAAACCATTCATTTACAGAATTCATTCTATTTTCTTTATCTCACTAGATTCAGGAATTGCTGGTGTCTAGAGAGTATATTAACAAGGGTTATCAGAGTGATTTGTAATACCTTCCAGAAATGTGCTGGCTCAGAGACAAAAAAAAAGTGCAGTTTCCTTTCCGTCTGAACTGGAGAACAGGGAAATGGCAGAACTAGAAAGTAACTACTTCAGTTTTGTCTTCACAGAAGAAAACAAAACAAAACAAATTTCTTCCCAGCGACACCAAGAAACCTAAGTGTGGGGACCATTGCAAAGCAGATTGGTACTGCAGATGTACCACTAAACAGGCTGGCATTGGTAAGGTGGCAGCTCATGCTTTGACTAACAGTAAATGGAGCTCCTAAAAATGGATTCTCTATTTCTCCACTGCAAAATCAAACTTTATGGGATTGCAGCTGATATATGGACAGACATTTATAATGGGACAGCTGACAGGAAACAGTGAGTCGGAATAAAACAATATGTTGTGGAGTAGAGTGCTTGCGGGGTATCACAGGGATCGGTGCTTGGACCCAAAATATTCACAATACAAGGCAAAGTGTTTATGTGTATGTTCTAGATATTATGGGGTGGGTGGTGGCAGAAGTAAAAATTGTTGTTTGAGAGAGAACATGTGTGGAGAAAATAAGTTTAAATATGAACAACAGGCAGCGGTTGGGGACTCTACGGACATAGTCTGAATGTTTCACGGATAGGTGTGATGACGCGCCTGAGAATATTAAAATAAAGGTATTGCCAGACCCGATAAGAATATAGATCAGTATGCACAGGAATGATGGATGGGATTTAGGTCTGAGTTTGGATACAAGCTGTGGAGGATCGATTAAGTTTTGCTTATGGAGGCTTGAATTGGGTAGTGTCAGCAGCAAAAAATTAGTATCACTAAAACTGTATTCATAGCTCAAGGCTGAACAGCAGATGGGATGAGCCAATGAAGTATATTTGGAAATGTAACGAGTTAAAATTAAGAGTGGTTAGGGTATGGTGTCAGGAATCAGCCCGTGACCAAAGGGATCATCACAGTTGTGACACATCTGTTTCAGTCTCAGGTGTTGGCCAGGGATGGGATGGAGTGAAGGGAAGGGAATGAAATTTGTAATCAGAAAATAATAGTGACCTCCATGTTCCCAATATTTAAATAACAATGCCAGTGATACAATGAATTATGGTAAAAGCTGAAACTGAGTATGTCAACATAGAGACTCAATAGGCACTCTGCCAGAAACAAAACTGGAGAGAATGAATGAACCAGCTCACTGATACAGTTAGCAGTGATTTGTACAGTGAACATCTAGATTCAGTGATATCTGAGGAGCAATAACAGTGGCAAGGAGTGTACAGTAAATGAAAGCAACAGTAATAAATTTGAAGGGTTTATAAAAGTAATAATTGGACCATGAGAATAACCAGAGACACTAACTATAGCCAGAATAGGATAATAAAAACATTGAATCATGTCAGAGATATATATAGAACCCACATGATAATGACGTCCAACAAAACGTAGAAAGAATCCAAACATAATTGGATAAAGTCCTGTCCATTCTTGGAACATCCCAGGGTAATGTTCTCAGATTCGTATCTCTCCTCCCCCTCTCTCTGAAGCTGCTGATCTCTGTCAGTGCTGGCTGTGATGCTCCTGCTCATACTATTTAATTGAGTCCATTTATCATTGAATGGAGTCCATTTATCGTTAAAAGATGGAAACCCTCCACTGGGATAATTAGAATCCATAGACACTGACATCAGTCAACGTCACTGAACAAACAGGTTCCGTTAACAGAAGTCATAAAATCCTGTGAATCTCTCAAATTGCACAAATATTTTCTTCTTCGAGTAATATCTTCAGAAGCACAGAGCAGTTTCTTCGGATACGTAATGATGTTGAGATATTGCCACTACCATCGGGTCTGTTTCAGGGCTTTTCAATCCTTTCGCACTTATAATTTGTAAGGATGCGTTACAAAGCATTACAATTTTCCGAAAGTGAAATAAATCCATCTCGTCTCATTACAAAATGTTTCGCTCGGAGTTGCTTGGAGACAATTGCAGTGGAAATACTCTTTAATGTGTACACTGTGTCAGGAATAATGATCAAAAATAAATCATTTCCACATTGCACAACTGTTCTGAGGAAGATCCACCGTACCCGAAATGCTAGCTCCATTTTTTTCCCTTCACAGATGCTGCCAGACCTACTGAGCTTTTCCAAAAACTTTTGTTTTTTTTGTTCCTGATTTACAGCATGCACAGATCTTTCGGTCTTTTTTGGAGGGAGACATCACATCACTTGAAACACCACAGAGACTGTGAGACCCGTTGCATACACAGATGCACACAGAGAGGCACACAGGTCGACACAGACTGTCAGATCACCAGGCACACAGATCCACTCAGAAACAAATGGAATTCCAAGTAGAATGTGAGTTGCTGTTCCTGCAACCTTCGGGTGGCATCATTGTGGCACTACAGGAGGCCCATGATGGACATGTCATCTAAAGAATGGGAGGGGGAGTGGAAATGGTTCGCGACTGGGAGGTGCAGTTGTTTATTGCGAATCGAGCGGAGGTGTTCTGCAAAGCGGTCCCCAAGCCTTAGCTTGGTTTCCCCAATGTAGAGGATGCCAAACCGGGTACAATGGATACAGTATACCACATTGGCAGATGTGCAGGTGAACCTCTGCTTAATATGGAAAGTCATCTTGGGGCCTGGGATAGGGGTGAGGGAGGAGGTGTGGGGGCAAGTATAGCATTTCCTGCGATTGCATGGGAAGGTGCCGGGTGTGGTGGCGTTGGAGGGCAGTGTGGAGCGAACAAGGGAGTCATGGAGAGAGTGGTCTCTCCGGAAAGCAGACAAGGGTGGGGATGGAAAAATGTCTTGGGTGGTGGGGTCGGATTGTAGTTGGCAGAAGTGTCAGAGGACGATGCGTTGTATCCGGAGGTTGGTGGGGTGGTGTGTGAGAACGAGGGGGGGTTGTGGCGGGGGCGGGATGTGAGGGATGTGTGGTGGGAAATGCGGGAGACACGGTCGAGGTCTTTCGCGACCACTGTGGGGGGAACGTTGCGGTCCTTAAAGAACTTGGACATCTGGGATGTGCATATTAAGCAGAGGTTCACCTGCACATCTGCCAATGTGGTATACTGTATCCATTGTACCCTTTGTGGCTTCCTCTACATTGGGGAAACCAAGCGGAGGCTTGGGGACCCCTTTGCAGAACACCTCCGCTCAGTTCGCAATAAACAACTGCACCTCCCAGTCGTGAACCATTTCCACTCCCCCTCCCATCCTTTAGATGACATGTCCATCATGGGCCTCCTGCAGTGCCACAATGATGCCACCCGAAGGTTGCAGAAACAGCAACTCACATTCCGCTTGGGAACCCTGCAGCCCAATGGTATCAATGTGGACTTCACCAGCCTCAAAATCTCCCCTTCCCCCACTGCATCCCAAAACCAGCCCAATTCGTCCCCTCCCGCCACTGCACCACACAACCAGCCCAGCTCTTTCCCTCCACCCATTGCATCCCAAAACCAGTCCAGCCTGTCTCTGCCTCCCTAATCTGTTCTTCCTCTCACCCATCCCTTCCTCCCACCCCAAGCTGCACCTCCATCTCCTACATACTAACCTCATCCCACCTACTTGACCTGTCAATCTTCCCTGGACTGACCTATCCCCTCCCTACCTCCCCACCTATACTCTCCTCTCCACCTATCTTCTTTTCTCCATCTTCTGTCCGCCTCCCCCTCTCTCCCTATTTATTCCAGAACCCTCACCCCGTCCCCCTCTCTGATGAAGGGTCTAGACCCGAAACTTCAGCTTTTGTGCTCCTGAGATGCTGCTTGGCCTGCTGTGTTCATCCAGCCTCACATTTTATTATCTTGGTTCTCCAGCATCTGCAGTTCTCATTATCACTGTGTCAAATTGTTGTCAGATTCAGCCCTAAGAGTCGAAGACTGTGCTGAAGCCACTCCTCGGTACAAATCTGCAGTACAATTGCGAAAGCAAAACCCGCCATCATCTCCACTCACACCAAAATCCTATTCAGCCATCATTTCTGGAAATTCTGGCCCATGTTGCAAGATGCTATGGAAGTACCTTGGCTTCAAAATTCTGAACCCTGTGAACGCATACTGCCATAATATTGTCTCTCAATCTCTCCCGCTCCATCTATATCCCAAACCCCTGCCATTTGTTGGTATTTAAACTGCTTGTCTCATCATCTTTGTCTCACATCCATAGCACCCTTTTTTGCAGCACACTTGAGATATGGAGCTGTAAATGGACAGGAGCTGTCCATCCTGTCACTTACAACACTGGCTGCAAATTTCCACTCACTGGACAGCCATCTAACTCAGTGATACCGTGCAATGCAGTGATGTGGTCTGCACAGCTCCACATGATGGGCTAATATCTAAAACATAGAATGTTGAACATAGAACAGAACAGTACAGTCCAGGCCCTTTGGCCCAGTATGTTGTGCCAAAATATTATGCTGCTAACATCAAGCTCATCCTGCATTTTTACTATCCTCCATGTGCCTATCTGAGAGCTGCTTAAAAGTCCCTAATGTATCTGACTCCACTACCACGGCCGCCAGTGCATTCTATGCACCCGTCACTCTCTGCGTGAAGAACTTACCTCTGAGATGTCCCCAACATTTTCCTTCAATCAGCTTGATGTTATGCCCCCTCGTAATAGTTATTTCTGCCCTGGGGAAAAAAATTGTCTATGACGATTCATTCTACCTATGCCTCTCACGATCGTGTACACCTGCATCAAGTCACCTCTCATCCTTCTTTGCTCCAATGAAAAAAGCCTTTGCTTTCTCAACCTTTCCTCATAAAATATGCCCTCCAGCCCAACAACATCCGGGCAAATCTCTTCTGCGCCCTTTCTGAAACCTCCACATCTCTCCTATAATCAGGTGACTAGAACTGAACACAACCTTCCAGGTGTGGACTAACCAGAATTTTATAGAACTGCAGCATAACCTCCTGGCTGTTCAGCTCAAAGCCCCTGCCAATGCAAGTCAACACACCATACACCTTCTTTACAAACCCTGGCAACTTGGGTAGAAACTTTGAGGGATCTCTGGACATGGACTCCAAGATCTCTCTGTTGCTCCACACTGCCCAAAAGCCTAACATTAACCCTGTATTCTGCATTCAAATTCGACATTCCAAAATGAATTGCTTCACACTTTTCTGCGTTGTATTCTATCTGCCAAATCTTTGTGCAGTTCTGCATCCTGTCAATGTCCCACTGCAACCAACAACAGCCCACCACGCTGTCCACAACTCCATCAACCTTTGTATCATCAGCAAATTTACTAACCTACCCTTTCACTTTCTTATCCAAGTAATTTATAAAGGTCACAAACAGCAGAGGTCCTAGAACAGATCCCTGCAGAACACCACTGGTCATTGAGCTCCAGACTGAATACTTTCCGTCTACTCCCACTCTCTGCCTTCTATTGGATAGCCAGGTTTGTAACCAGACAGCCAAATTTCCCTGATTCCCATGCCTCCTTACATTCTGGATGAAAAGATAAGCAGTTATAATTCCCTAAACTGGAAAAAAAATCAATTGATTTAGAAGTTTTTCAGAGATTTTCTGTTCAGTCATTTCTGGCATGAAGACATTGTCGAGACATAGACTCAAACAGTATGGAAACAGACCCTTCAGCCCAACTCATTCATGCTGACTAGAAATCTCAACCTGATCTAGTTCCATTTGGCAGCCTTATGGCCATATCCCTTTAAACCCTTCTCATTCATGTACCCTATGAAATGCTGAACTTGTACCCACCTCCTTCACTTTCTCTTACAGCTCAATCCATACATGCACCACCTTATGCGTGATAAGAACAAACCCTTTTTAACAAACTCTTTTAAATCTTTCCCCTATCATCATAAACATATGTTCTCGAGTGTTGGGCTTCCAACCATTGGAAAATGGCTTTGATTATTCTCTTTATTCATGCCACTCATTATTTTATAATCCTCTATCAAGTCATAACACTTCAGGCCTGAGAATGAGAGATGTTCACGTTGGACTATATAAGATCTCTATGAAACTCTATCAGGAGCATAGTTGATGAACATTTCCTCTTGGATGGGGGACAAAAACTAAGGATTTTACTTTAAGAAAACAGTGTTTTCATTTTAACACAGACAGTATGAAGCCAAGAATTTATTATACGAAAATAACAAGTTCACATACAAACATATCTTTAAATTACAAATTGCTTCTACATGGTGAAGGAAACAGGAATTGAATCATGCAGTCCGGGCGATGTTCAAGGAGACCTCACATGGTCCAGTTTGGTGTTTGGTTCACATTATTGTAAGCTTTGGCTCTTCGAAGGAGAAAGTGTAACCTACTTGAGAAGCAATGCCCTATTTCTCCCTCTGTCTCTATTCCTCCTCACAGTGATGTATCAGAATTGAAAATCCATCCATGATCTTAATCACTTGTGGAGAATTCTTGAAGAGGATTCATTGTAATCTCCCCCGACTGAAGTAAATGGAATTCAACCAAATCAAAGCTTTTCAGGAAGAAACTGTGTTGCCAGCAGATTGTGGTAGCAGAATAACTTCAGTGGCAGAATTCTTCTTGGGGCAGTCTCATTTTTCCTCGACTTGAGTTTAGCTATTTGGAAAATGCTCTTTCAAGCTAATATCCTGCAGATTTTGTTTTGATTTCCTGTTTGTCTTCAGATGGGTGTATGTGTGCGTCTGTGTGTGCGACAATGCTTGTGTGCATGTGTGTGTTTGAGCATACATGTGTGTCTGAGTGTGTGCATTTCTGTGTCTCTCAGTATTTATAGAAATATCAGTATTGATGTCTACATTTTCAGTGTTCAAACTGTTTGTCATTTATCTTTTTCCATCATAGCTTCAGTAAATTTTCTTTGGAAACAGATTTGCTATTTTTTGCAAATTTAAGTTGTCTACCTGACTTGTCCCTAATACTGAACCTTATCCAGTCTGAAACTTAGGTATGTGGAGATTTCACCAACCTGATTACATTTACAATTTGTCGTGTCCAATAGCGGACTGGGACTAGAAAAGGGAACAGTGACCCTCAAACCTCCAAAAAAAGAGTGATTAGGAAAATTTCTCAAAGGGCACTTTGATAGGGAAGTCTCTTCCCCAAAAGTTTGTGTTGCCTGCGTGTTTGCATGTATTCAAAGCTGTGATGATTAGATATTTGGTAGAAAAGTGAATCAAGCACATCAAATTGACGACAGGAAAGTGTGGCTGAGAACACAACTAGATAAGCCACAGTCTTAGTGTCTGATGCAACCGTGTCATATCATCTAATCACACAATCCTGCTCCTCAGTCCATTGTTACTAAGTTGCATTTGACCGATATATTTATTATTAACTATATATATTACATCTATGCCATATATTATTATTAACTTATATATTAATATATACTGCTAGGCCTTTGAACAAGATGTTGCTGGGTTTATGTTTGGCATTATTGAAATTCACTTTTATTCCAATCTTATTATTTGAATTTAAGTTCTTTTATCAGATGTTGTAGTATTTGAGACAGTGTCTTTAATGTAACAATCAGCGTCTCTAAATTACCTGTCCAGTGACTTTACCATTCTGATGTGGAGTCCCTATCATGAAGTAATTTGAGACAGGAACAAGTTTGTGCTCGAAATACTTGTGACGCAGGGAGAGTGGTCACAAGAGAGCTGGAACAGTAAAGTCTGAATTTTACCAAGGAGTGGATCATTCAGCATCAACACTAATGCAGAGTTGGAGGCTGAGGATATTAAGGAGCTGGTAGTGGAAAGATTTGGTCATGGAGAAAATACCGAAACATCAATTAGTTCAGTGAAAAATTCCTCAAGGTTATAAACAGTACTGCTTTCAGGTTAATGAACAGAGTTTATAACTGAAACTGAAGACAATAATTCTGTATTTTCCAAATAAAGATGACAGAAATAGCAATGAAGTTCAACATCTTTTATGGAATTAATAATTGGACAGTGATAAAGAGAATTACGAGGAACACCAACAACAGCGAGAATGGGATAGTAACGCGCCTGAATAGTCATCAGCAGACCATATATCCGCCATTGTAATGTTACCCCATCCCAGGGAAGATTAAAAAAAGACCCCAGTATAAACTCCTGCCCATTGTTGTAACCAGTCTATCGTTCTCAGATTCTGATCCATTGTTGTAATATTCAAGTCCATTGTTCTCAGAGCCTGATCTCTCCTCAACCTGTCTCTGTAGCTGCTGTTCCCTTTCAGCGTTGGAGGTGTTATTACAGAACAATTCATTGAATGGAGTCCTTTTAAAAATGGGAGAGGGAAAGCCTCCTGCAGCACAGTTAGAATCCACGGGGACTGACATCAACCACAGTCACTGAATAAACAGTTCCAATTAAACCATTTCAATACAGCACGCTCAGTTCACAATAACAACTGGCTGGATTGGACGTTGATATCAGTGGCTCTTCGTCGTATCTACTAGTGTCAATTGCCTTCGTGAAGTTCCGTGGGGAGGGAGAATGATGGATGTTTTCTTTTCACAGTTTATATAATTCTGCTGCATTGCTCATTTGCAATGTTGCTTTCTGTATTACCATTGATCATCAATGAATCATGAGGTTGAAATGATCAATGTCCAATAAAGACAGATAATATTGTGCTTGCCATTATCTTATACACCGGGAATGGGATAGCTTTGTTTCAAGTGGAGCTTCTTTTTGTCCCTCTGACATGATGCTTGACCAAACAGCCTTATCACAAATAGGGCAAATGTCTCCTCACAGAATCGGCAGCCCACGCATCAACTTTTTTTTAATATTGTGAGGGCAGTGAGTACATTGTTCAAACATTCTGTGTTCTGTTCTTTTGCTGTTTATTGTATCAACCGATGTCCCAGCGTCAATTGAGGTGAGATCAGAGTGACTTTCTTGTCACCAAAGTAGCACCTGACTGAGTGTAGCATGAAGGTCCCTGAGCAAAACTGTGATGAGTGTTATTTGGAGAAAGTCCTGCCCTGGTAATGTTCTCGAGTGAACAATGGGAAAATAACCCCTGCAAGTTGTCTTCCGAGTCACATGCCATTCTGATTGGGTACAAACCTGCTGTTCTATCATTATCATTAGTGAAGAAACCTTGGAATCTCTTTACACACAGCTCTGCGTGTACACCTGCACCACTTACAGAGAACACGTTGAAGAAGACAGCTCTCTTTCACTTTCTCCAAAGGTATTGGACATGGCAAATAAACTCTGCCCTTCCTAGTGCCCTCCAAATCTCATGGAAGAATGCGTCCTGTTCAAAATATCAAGAAATATCATGTTTACAAATTTCGGTCTGTAGTTTCAGATAGGCAAGAGCTGACTGGATGCTTGTGATCCCAACCTTTGTTAGGAACACGGCATTACTTTGAGATTGTGCTCCCCATGTCATTCAATCAGCTCCTTTCAGATCGCGAAATTTCTGTGCCACTGAGTTCAACCTTTTCATACCTGTAACATGGTTATTATTCTAAAGAAGAATAAACTCCTTCTTCCCATGTGCTTACTTTGAAAAAGGTTCAGTTTTCCTGCCAGTTGTAGTGACTCGCCCCTCTCCCGCTGTGCTAATCACCTTTATGACTGTTTCCATGATTCTGTTCCACGTTTTTCTTAGGTAAAAATGTGCTTCCAAAGAGAATGTTCGTGCGAGAGTCTGGATTGTGAATGTTCTCAAAATATCAGACCACACTGAAAAGGGAAGAAAACACCAGCAACCCAATTGAACTGAAACTCACTCCTCAGCATGATTCGCAATCAGGTACTTCAGCTGTCAACGTCCCTATTCTGAAATATGTGCACATCTTTCTGGTTTAGCTGATGAATGCCTAACAAGAAAAGTTCGTCTAAATGATCAAGCAACAATCATCTCCAACAGAAGATAATGCAAAAACCTTCCCTTGATATTCAGTGGAATAATTAATCTCCGAAAGCAAATATTCCATGCGTAAATGTTGACAGAAAGTCAACTGGACCAACAAGCTAAACGAACACGTCAGATACTAACAATTCTGGGGCAAGCAGCTCACTTCCTAAAGCTCCTCAAAATCTTTCCATTATCTACATGGCACGAAGCAGGAGTATGACGGGAAATCCTCTGGTACCTGTATGAGCACAGATGCAACAACATTTTAACTTCCTTCCACCACCAGGGATACTTACTCCCAGCAACACTGCCATGCAACATGCAATGCAGAGCTTCCCTCCCAACAACACTGTGGATGCTTCAACACAAACTGGACTCGAAATTCAAGCAAACTACTGCTGGTCCCGCTGTGGTAAATTTCCAAATGAATTAAACGTAAACTCCAACTTTCTCACCATTATTGAAGAAGGCAGAGAGTTTTATTGATCGATGAGCTCACGGCTGTCTTTGAAACTGTGTGATCTATTTGCAGAACTCACTTCATGCATAAATTTAAATAAAAGACCAACTGACAGCTCAGCTCACAGATACTACAACGCTTATGTAGTAGCTGGATGAGCACATTAAATATTAGGACCTAGTAGACTGTGGACCTCGAGGTAAGTGGGATTAATAAAATTTGGTGTTTTGGCCTGGTGTAGACATATTGAGCTGAGGGGCTTGTTTGTGTGCCCTGAAAACAGAAAATGTAGTCTCACCACTTCCATGGCTTGTGAGCCTCACGTGGTGGGGAATACATTCTCCAAAATAACACAATATTCTGACTTGCATCAATAGCATTGCCCCTTCTCTGTCACTTGTTCAGAACCCTGTGCCTCTCTCTGTAACATATCTCTTAGTGTCCCTGCATCAGGACCACTGGGGTTCACCACCATATTCTGCATGGAAATTAATCACAGGTAATAAATAGTGGCCTTGCTAATGGAACTCAATTTGCAAACTCAAATGAAAGGAATCTGCTCCATTAAATAAATACGTTCGACCCGGTCTGATTTCTAAAGCAGTTTTAATGACATTTTCCCGTCGTCCTCTGTCTGTATCTCTCTGTAAAACCATGAAACTTTCCAAATATTTTCCCAATGCTGTTAAAAATTCACATTTGGAAGTCAGGCCCATCATTCTGAAAGGTAGAGCCTTCGTGGTCATGAGAATGCTTTCATTATCTTTCCCTCCAAAAGACACTGTACAAACTAAGATCAGGAGTAAGTGATTGGACAACTAGAACGAGCTCCACCAAGCAAAACGGTCATGGATGATCTGATTGCAGCCTTAAGTGCGATTTCCTGCCTGCCTTCTAATGTTAGTCTGTCATTCTTAGTCAGAAAGATGTCTGCCTCTGCCTTAAGAATATTTAATAACCTGTCATTCAGCTTCTCTGGGAAGAAAATGACACAAACACACGACCCTTTGAGGAGGTTAAAAGAAATTACAATTGTTTTAATTGGGATATTCTTCAGTTTTATAGCCCATCCACAAATGGAAATCTGTCGCACAAAGTGAAATCCATTTCAGCATTCAACTTGAAACCACTGCTCAGAATATTATGGGTTTAAAAAAAGTTCAAGTATTATTCGCCTGAAGTCATAGACGTAGGATCCTTTACACTGAGGAAACATGCTCTTCAGCCCAACAAGTCCACAGCGATCCTCGGTGCGTCTCATCCAGACTCACTACCCTAATCTGCACATTCCTAAATGGTATGGAGACAATCCACCCAGCCAGCACATCTTTGCACTGTGAGACGAAACACACACAGACACGAGGAGAACATGCAAACAGCCAGTTCCCTGAGGGTGGAATCAATTCCACGTCCCTGGTACTGTGAGGCAGCCGTTCCAACCACTGAACCATGATGCCACCCAAGATCCAGGGTCAATTTGATCAAGAATTCCTCTGAAAATAAACGCTCCTCACAGGAGTTAGTTGAGTGGCTCTTCTCTGGATTGCTTTTAATGTCTTTATGCCAACAGCTGTCTCGATGTCATCTCACAATTACCCTGTAAAACTGTGGAAAAGATTCTCCACTTCTGTCTACATTTTGTTGCAGAAAACTTCAACATTTTGGTGATATTATCACTTCAGTACGCCTTGCCCATGCCTCCCAGTTATCCTAAGTTCATCCAGCCCTATTTGGCAACATTTGGCCCTGCTCCCTCTAAAACCTACATGCACGTAACCAGATGAATTTGAAAAGTTGTAACTTCACCAGCCTCCACAACTTCCTCTGGAAGTCCATTCCATACACACACCACCTTCTGCGTGAAAAATGCCGCTCAGCTCCTGTTTAACTTCCCCTGCCCTCACCTTAAATATATGTTCCTGACCACTCACCCTCTCCATATCCCTCATGACTTTATAAACTTCTCTAAGTCCATTCCTCAGCCTCCGAGGTTGCAGGGAATTTTGGCCCAGCCGATTCATCTTCGCCCTACAGTCCAGACTGTGCAACCCTGGCAACAAACTCGTGAATATTTTCTGAACAATTTTATGTGATTTTCTTTATTTCTCAATAATTGTTTCTCCACAAAGCTGGTCTACATGAATCTGTTTAAAAATGAAAAGTAAAATGTGAAGGTCTGCAAATTTCAATACTGTGTGAAAGTCGGCGGGAATGAGGCCTGTATGTGGTGTTTGTGTAGTGTGGTGGATATCACATTTGCTTCAAAGGCTAAAAGTCCCTGCCTCAAACCCAGTCAAAAGCAGCAGCGTTTGCTTCTATTTGACCAACCACGGGCCTCAGCATTAACATAGACAAAACATTGCTGTGTGCTCTTCCCGCCAGTCATGCTTGTTTTGAATTTATTTGGCCATCTCTGCTGTTGTGGCAAAAGGAATGCAATTCCAATTAACTGCAGTGACAAGTTTTGTTAATTTTCTATTCATTCTGGTCCTGAAGATGCACTGATTTGTACAGCACAAATGGTCACAACTTTAAGAGTACATTTAGCGTGCTCTGATAATTTCTGCAGTCATAGCTTCACATTTGATTTATGTGCGAAGGCATTCTGGTTCAATGTCAAGCCGAAGCCTGACTTGCTGGTGTCACAGTGCACCATGGATTCCTGATTTACCCTCTTCTTCAAATACATCTCAAAATTAGTCTCTGAAATGCCAAATTCTGCTGTGGTCTGCCATGTCTCAATATGCATGAGTCCACGCCAGAAGTCTGACATTTGGTCATGTCCAGGTTTGGAAAGCTCTGCAGACAAAAATGCACAGTTAAGGAGAAAGACAAGGGTAAGTTACCTCATACCTGCATTGACGTTCGAATGGCTGCACATTATCATCTAGTATAGGACGGCCTGCTCAGCTTTGTGCATTTTTTCTGTCGTCCGGTGCTTTTTATGTTATGTGTAAATGCGACAGTTATTTATTTCGAAGAATGGGTGAAATCAGTTTCCAAAGTGAAAGTCCAAATTCCTGAAATGTCGTGCAATTCATATTTTCTTTATCGAAGCATAACCGAATACAGTTTCTCACAGACGCAGTACATTTGTTGCTCGACAGAGCCCTACGAGGCAGATTCATCTTTCCATTGATGTTAGTTTTGGTTGGTGGACAATCGGTATCTGGGGGTGATTTGATACTGTAGCTCGGCATACCTGAGCAGCTAAGAAAATGTGCGAGACGGATAGGCACTCTCAAAGCCTTTCCCTGTGCCTTCGCTGTTGTTCTTTTGCGGTATTAGCATCGGAAAATGCCATATCTGAGCAAACGGCTTGTCGTGGTGTCAGGTGCTGGTCTGAGTTGTCAGTCCCTGAGGAGGCAGAGGTTTTGCCAAAGCACGGTCGGGATGAGCTGCATTTATGTTGAATGCAACAAAATGACTTTGCTGCTCGCAGACTGTTCTATGATATAGGACAGCACAGATCCTCCATCGATCAGCCTCCAGACCATGTTTCCATGGTGCCGTGGCATGGAATGTCTCCAGCATGATATTAGGAACAGAGATAATGCGAACTGCAGATGCTGGAACAAGCAGATTGCACTGCTGCTTCATGTTCCAGGCAAGTTGCGTTGTTCCGTCTTTTAACTGAAAGCAAGTGGAGATCGCTGTACCACTGCTGCTGTGAAATGAAATCCTGCATTAATTCCAGTCGCAGTTATTTGCAGTTGTGGACAGGTGAAATTTTGGTACATTTCTCACATTTCCTCCATTTCTGCCCTGGAGAAGGGAACTAATGAACCACCTTCTCGATCTGCTGTAATCGTTGCCGTGCAGGCACACCCACATTGCTGATCGGAAGGGAAACCCAGCCTCTTTGAGACTGTGATTGCTAATCGTCACTTTTCATGGGTCCTTCTAATCATGTTCTTTACTTATCCCTATTTGAACTGCTTCTGTAAAGTGGCGTTGGACTACACTGGGAGTAGAATTGGAAGCACAGTTTGGAATTGCCCCACTCTCACTTGGGTGAGCAGATCATGGCACAGACACGTTGGGTTGTCTCATAGATAGCATGCACACTTTGGCATGTCTGGAACTGTGTTCGCCTTGTCAATTTTGCTTCGGTTGCGTGTTAAGAGCTGTCTGTTTGGGGGTTCACTTGATATCTGAGGGGCTAACATGGTTATCTTCTTGCGTGCAAAATCCTCAGTGACAATCTGTTGAGGCCAATGGTCATCAGGGTTGCAAGGTCGGGAATGCATCGTCTATGGATGGGGTCAAACCACCAAACTTTTGGTCCAATAGCCAAAGATGCTAACTGTTTGCACCACAGAGAGCAGCACGACCGGGTCAGCAAACAAAGAATTCAACCGGGAATCCATCACCTGCAGGATCGTCCAGATGGACAGCACAGAAACAGACACTTTGGTGCAACTTGTCCTTGCCGACCAGTTATCCTAAATTCGCCTAGCCCCTTTGCCAAAAGTTGGCCCTATTTCCTCTGCACCCATTCAATTCCTGCACGCATCCAGGTGCCTTTGGAATGATGTAATTTCACCATGCTAAATAAAAACGACATTGCATCTGTGCAACACCTTCTGCATGAAAAATGCCCCTCAGCTACTTTTTGAGTTTTTCCCTCTCTCCTCAAATACTTGTCTCTTGTTTTGCACTCGCCCACCCGGTGAAAAAAGGCCTCAACCATTCACCCTGCCCATGTCCCTCATGCCGTTATAAACTTCTCTGAGTCCATTCCTCAGCCTTTGACGATGCAGGGAAATTAGGCCCAGCCTATTCAGCTTCGCCCTGCAGTTCAATCTGCGCAACTGTGGCATCATCCTTGTGAACATCTTCTGAGCCATTTAATGTGATTGTCTTTATTTCTCAATAATGCCAACAAAGCTGGGCAATATCGATAAGTTTCAAAAATGAAAAGTAAAACACGAATGTCTGCAACTCTCATGCTGTACAAAGGTCAGTGGGCACAAAAATTTGTGGTTATGGCGAAATAAATACAATTCTAATTAACTGCAGTGCCAAGTTTTGTTAAATTCCTATCCTCTATATGGTCTTGAATATGCAATCAATTGTCCTGCACAGATGGTCATTAATGTTAAGAGTGCACTTGGCGTGCTCTGATAATCTCGGCAGAGTAATAGTTTCACGTTTGCTTTAGGTGCAAAGTCATCCTGGTACGATGCCAAGTGGGAGCCTGATTTGCTGGTGGCACAGTGCACCACGGATTCCTGATTTACCCTCTCTTTCAAGTACATCTCAAATTAGACTCTCAGATGCTTACTTCCGAAACTGTCTGCCATATCTGAATCAAAACCAGAAGTCTTCAATCATATTTTGGAGTAGGGAAATTCTTAGCGCTGGACACATCGGTGGGTCATTTGTTCAACAACAAGAATGAATGGATTTTCCGGCTCAGAAGAACCTCTTGACTCACGCTGTCATAGAGCCACT
Source organism: Stegostoma tigrinum (assembly GCF_030684315.1). Lineage (NCBI taxonomy): Eukaryota > Metazoa > Chordata > Chondrichthyes > Orectolobiformes > Stegostomatidae > Stegostoma > Stegostoma tigrinum. The sequence goes on from NW_026728069.1 coordinate 957,626, forward strand.
AACTCTAAGGTGTGCTTTGAAACCTAAGCTGTGTGGGAATTGAAACTGAGGTTATGACAGTCAGCCTACCAAATGACATTGCATCCATTATTTTTGCTATCAGAGAGGAGGAAGGAAATCTAAATAGAGAGGAGGAAGAAAGTGAGGCACATACAGCTCTGATGAAGGAAATGCTATCTTATTCAGCCAGCAACTAGGGACACAAAGATGACTCAGAGCTTTTCACATTCGGAAGAGCAATCACATCCTGATAGCACCTCTTTGAGGGCCCTGATTGCCTTTTACATTCTGTCAATATGATTAGAAAGGCATTCTGTTTCGAACAATGAGCCAAATCATTTACGAAAGCAAAAATCTAAATTCCACAAATGTCGTGCATTTCATGTTTTCGTTATCAAAGCATACCAATTTGTAGTGTCTCACAGGCACATTACATTCATTGCTTAACCGAGTCTCGAAAGGTGCGTTCAGCTTTCCATTGATTTTTGTTTTGAATTAAGGGGTATCGGCATCTGGTGAGAAATTGATATTGTAGCTGGACAAAGGCAAGCGGAGAAGAAATGGGCGAACAGGACAGGGATCCTCGAAGTCTTTGCCTGTGCTTTTGATTTTGTTGTGCTCCCATAGCATCATCGAAAAAAAATCTGAGACAATCCCTTGGACAACATGGCGTTGTGTGACTTCTGGTATTTGTTCTTGCTCAAAAGTGGAAATCTTCAATGCAATATGACTGGCTCATCAGAAAGGCCAGGAAGGTGAAAGGAATTATCGTGCGGCTCGTACATTCACTGCTTTGAGAACAATTTCACAACCGGACCTGCAGCTCTCGGATTCTAAACCTGCTTATCTTTGGACACAAAGGATTTTTCCCGACTGCTTATTTTGCAATACAAGTTTAATAGCTAGAAGTAAATTTCACAGTGACATCTTGTATGCAGCTCGCTCTGCTTTGTGCATTTTCTCTGCCATCCGGTGCTAATCATATTTCACTTACACCGGAATATTATTCTGTTTCGATCAAGGGACCGAATCATATTCCAGCGTGAAAATCTAAATCCCAGAAATGTCGTGCAGTTCGTACTACCTTCATCGAAATGCACATTCTCACAGACATATAGCATTTGTTAGTCACTGAGTCTGAAAATACATGTTCAACTTGCCGCTCATTTTTGTTTTGATTGTAGGTCTGCAAGTGTTTGTTGCAGCACATATCATCCCCACAAAAGTACAGGAGAAGTAGAATGGGGATCAAGATCAACCAGTAACCAATCTCCCCCAGAGCCCGATATACAACAGTGCACATTCTGCCCCAGTTCTCAATATAAGACCGTGACCAATCTCCCCAATATAAACCAGCAACATCCTCTCAGAGTCCAATATAAAACATTGAGCATTCCCGCGCAGAGTCCAACATGAAAGAGTGAACATTATACCTCTGAGCCCAAAATGAAGCAGTGGCCATTCTCACACAGAGCCAAGTATAATACAGTGACACCCACCAATCGCTATAAACCCACACTTACGATGGCTGAACTACCTGGCCTGCACACAATGGGGCAATTTCCCAGGGCCAATTGTCCTGCATAAGTTTAGATTGGAGGAAGAAACTGGAACACTTGTACACATACATGGTGAAAACATGAAAACTGCGTGCAGACATCAGCTGAAGGTGAAATCAAAATTTCGCGAAACGGTCCCCACAAATGCTTGTATTTTCCTGGGCTGGGAAGTGAAACCAGGCCCCTGCGAGGGAGACACGGAAACTGACCACTACACAACCCAGGACCTGAAGCCCAATTTCCCCTTAAGCTCTTTACGTGTGTACCAATCAAATACAAACGCTTAAGTATCCGAAGTCTATCTCTGTCGCTGAGCCCCCAGCCGGCAATGCCTTAGCATCACAAATTCACATCTGAATGCTTCCTAAAATTATCAGGATATCTCCCTCTCGGACACCTACAGGCAGAGGTTCCAGATTCCAAATACCCGCTGGCTGAAAAAGTTTTTCCGCACGTTTACTCAAACCTTCCTCCTTTGTAAATAGACGGTCCCTGGTGCTTGATCCCTCCATCAAGGGGAAGTGTTTATTTGAGTCTACCCTATCAATATAACTCATTACTTTCTACATCTTCTCTGCTCTGAGGAAAATGATCACAGTCTGTTCAATCTCTCTTCGTAACTGAAACTCTTTGGCACAGTCAATATCCTGGTAAATCTCTTCTGTACCATTTCTAGTGCTATCACATCTCCACAATAATGTGAATTACAGAACTGCACACAATACTCAAGCACTCGTCGAATAAACAAATGAAATAAATGATGCAGAAAGCGAGAGAAACTGGTATTTAACGATGAAGTCTATTTTGCTCAGTATTGCCCTCTGTTGATTTCCTAAGTCTGATGTTCCAATAATCTTTGGCCCATGTCAGTAAAAATGCAACGTGAGTTTTAATCTCGCAACCACAGTATCTAAAAGGATTGACTGGTTTAAAGTTCCTGGTGGTAAGACGGGGCACGTTCACACAGCAACAATGACTGCAACAGGACAGAGTGAACAATGTCAATGTGAAAACAAATGTTAGGTTGCACAGTGCCTCAGTGAACTGGAAAGAGAAACATAAAGGAGAGTTTGTGATTGTGGGAGGGAGAGAAATGTGGGTGTGAATTCTGATTCATCAAACACAGATATGTGAGAGAACGTGGATTTGAGAGAAGAATGTCATCTCCTCGAAGAATATTTTCACGGAAAAGTGTTTGATGCATTTTTGCAGCATGTGTCACAAGGAATGAAATATATTGCAGTAAATACCCTTTGCCCTTACTCAGATTTGAATCAAGATTTCTGCAGCCACAACACAGAGCACTAACCACTATACAATCACGGCGCCGCACATGGGAGGTCACTAGTTTTGCCAAAAATGACAGTGGCAGAGGGTATGTTAGGAACAGCACTAGCTACACAACAGGAATACTTTCCAAGCAGTGCACCGTAATATGAGGATTCACAGTAGGCTGGAATCTTTAACTCTGATGCTCTCAGAAGCCGTGAAAATTCCATCAGTGAGTATGTTAAAGACTGAAATTGATAAATTTCTACAAAATATCAAAGACTCAGGTGATAGTGCAGGCGAGTGTTGAAATGTATTTTTCAATGGTAATGCAGATTATATCGGATTCTTCACCAGCTCTCTCACATAAGGATGTAACCACTGCTGCAGACAACCATATAACCCCAGTTGCCAGGCCCAGAAACAGAGAAACTCATTGGCCCAGCCAGGAAGTCACAACCGGAAATGGGGATGGCAGTGAGCGCATGGGGCTACGCTGTGGCTCCAGTGATGCAATTGGTGAGCGCGCGGTCCTTCTCTGACGGTATGGAGGCGCGTGAAATGCCGAGGCTGTGAGCTCCAACCTCACCCGGCGCAGCTTTTAGTGACGTGGGGCAGGGATTGTTGGGACATCAGGGTGTGGGAAATATCACACAGCAATGTTGAGTAAAATGGAATTTATCAGAGAAAAAAAAGACAGTTTTTGACTGTGGGCAGTGTTCTATCCCTGGGAAATTTCTTAATTATCAATCAAAAAGCTGCAAATATTCCCCAAGTGAAGAACCATCTGTGGACAGAGAAACAGAGTTGGGCTTTCAGTTCAATGACCATTCTCATATTTCTGATCCTCCACTGGTTTAAATTCTGGGAATGGTTATTTAATCTGTTTCATATTATTCACTTCCCTGCAAACTGGCACAGGTCATTATAACAATCGAAGGGAATTCGCTTTTTCTCAATGGGCCTTTTGAATGTTGTCATCAAATTTTGGTGCCAAGTTGAAAAGACAGTTTAAGTGCTGCGGTAAAGAACAGAGTTCTGGAGAGCTAAACCAAACAGCTCAGATCTTTTGTGATTGCTAATAGTACACATGGAACAGGCTGCTGCACCGATAAAAACCACACGCTCTTTTTATACTTAGTCTTATTCGGTTACAATTATCTAGTTATTACACTTGCCTTTTAAAAATTCTGGAATCAGCTTCGCTTTTTTTTCTCGAAAATCGTTCCCGATTTGAATAGCTCTGACTAAATAAAAATGTTGCTGCAAACGTTTCTTTGTCGCTCATCGTTGACTTTGAATCTCTGAACTCTTGCACTTGACTCATTCAAAACGGGGTATTTCCCATCAATCTGCTCTCACCAACCTCCCACCATCTGGTAAATTGGTGATTGATAACCACTCAGTCTTTCCTGTTTTCTACCCGTGCGTTCCTTCACGGTTTCCCTCAGCCCAGTAATCCGCTTACTTGAAAAATGTCGTTATGTCAGAGTAAACCCAATCTGTGTCTTTTCCAATGTCTTTAAATTTGAGTCAATCCTGTTCCAGTTTATTTTATGATGCCTTTATATACCAGTAAAGACCATCCATATTTGCTCTGATGTCTTACATCCAAGTAAGCCCTGTCTTCTGAAAGGCTGCTGGGCCCAACAACCCAAATTCTATGCACCACGTTTCTCCTCTGTGCTGTACAATTTCACCAGTGCTGCAGGAAAGGTATTTGCTGCCCCAGAAGTCACATCTGAATGAGTTTACTCTGCATCTTCCTCAGCTTCCTCAATACAGTGAACACTTCAATTTGGAACAATTCTATCAACTGACGTTCATCCCACAGACATAAATTGCCAACTTCAAGCACAGCTCACCGTTCAATGAGATCACAAATGACCTTGTACTTCAACACTGTTCAGCTGCACTATCCCACGAGTTCTTAATGTGTTTTTATTTGTAGAAATCACTTCATCTCAATCTTTTACAGGTTCAACACAGAGCTTTCATATCCTCTCGAACCACGAACTGCATAGATTCCTGCCATTCTGTGTTCTCCATCTCAATCTGCTGTTTGCCAATTATTCATATTGTGCGTCTGACACTGCTCCTGGCATGTT